>NC_045165.1:22922109-23247109 GCF_900700415.2 Clupea harengus
GTGGTCACCAGTAAGAACCGGCTTGGGATTCGGCATGCCACACACCAACAATAATATCCTGCTCCAGATGGGAAATATCAGGGCTGACATTACTGAGAATGTGCATCTTAAATATCCTCCTGACTACTATTATAAAGTCCCACAACTGTGTTAGCCCCCAAGCTAAACAGTCAGATAGAGTGAATACTTATTAGCGTATACAAAGAAGAGGGAAGTAAGGGGGGGGGGGGAGGCAGTGGGGGAGGCAGAATAGATTTTAGTCTAGTCTTCTAAAACGTACATGTTCATTAGCGATGCTGACTGCTGTGATGGAAGGAAGGAACCACCAGAACAAAAAACCAGCCCATTGCCGGCAGCCCGATGCAGAACATTAACACTATAATTTACATAAAATTACTTACATACTGCTGCAGTAATTTAATTTGTTTGACCAGTACAGTGAAGCTGTGAGGAATAGATTTGGATAGGCACACAAGGGAGCTGTGTGTATTCTTCGAGATGGGTAGCTCTCTCACTGAATATTGCACGTTGAAAATTAACAATAGTGACACTATAAAAAAAAAAATTTGATTTCATTTGTAAAGCTTTGCATCTGCACTGACATTCTCTCTCTCTTTCTCTCCAACCCTCTCTCACACACACATATGTTACACATTACATTTGTCCGTGTAAAAAAATATTATATTGAGTATGAAGTATTCCTCCTTTACTACACTGAGTATGTCTTGATATCTGTGGTGTTTTATACATATTTAACAAGAATATTATTAGAAATATGTAAGCATATGTTCCTGTTTTCATCGAAGAACATTTTTACAAACAGTAACTATGCTAGTTTGAAACCAAATAGAACATTTGGAATTTTTGTTTTTTGCACTACACACTTTGCTGGGAAATGCAAATGCATAAATGTATTTCACAAGGCTCATGTCTCTGACAACCATCAATATTCTATGCACAGTTCTTCTGTTGACAGGGCTCTCTCTGACTCTCTCTCTCATTCTACCTATCTCACAGTCTATCTACCCATTGCTGCTTTCCTCCTGTATTTCTGTACAAAACACCCCTTCACCCCTCTCTCCCTTTCTGTCCTCCTTTTCTGTCTCTCTCTCTCTTTCTCTCTCTCTCTCTCTCTCTCTCTCTGTCTGTCTGTCTCCCTCTGCTTTCCTTGTTATTGTGGGGCAGCACACATGTAATCAAAAACAAGATGGGCATATACATACGTACACATGCCGGCCGGCGTGGAACGGGCGAGGGAAATTTCCTCTCGTCTCCCGACTGGGATCGTCTGAATTACAGAAGGTCTTATTTGCTAGGCTCGGCTGGCTTGACAGGTGAGCTGTCACCCCACTGTCTCTCAGAGTCTTTAGCTTCTGTCTGCTCGCAGCAGACCCTGTCAGATGACAGAAAAAATACCTACCACCACCAGAGAAAAGAACTTAATGTCCTATTCACCCAGTCGCCATTTGAAAATTGCTCAATCTTTTTTTGTCTTTTTTTCAAGCAGCCGACATATTATTATATATTGTTTCCCAGGGGGAAAAAAAGCATTTTCTATTATTGCCATTAGAAATATGAAAGTTAAAAAAAAAGAGGCATGAAACAGGACATTTGGGAAGGGGGTGGAATTGATTGCAAGGATGTAATTATTTAAAATCGTCTGTTAATGTGTATTATCATGTCATTAAATGTAAATGAGATGACGCTGAAGGACCCCAAAGTTGAAGACTTGTGACTTGCCTGAGGAAAAAAAGGGAAAAATACCTTGAGGGCCACGTGTTTCTGCCATGATCATGATACATTTTTCTGTTTGCTAATGTCATCCATCTACAGTGTAATTAAAATACACAGGAAGAAAAGCCTGCTGGGAGGCTGCTCCTATACCAACCAGGCCACATTCCCTCTAACCATATTTGTTTTTGAAACAGTCACGGCAAGAAACATGCCACGGGACCATTTCATTGGAAAGGGCCGATGCCCTCAGAAGCTCCATTTAAAAAGACAGTAATGTGTCTGTGTGTGTGTGTGTGTGTGTGTGTGTGTGTGTGTGTGTGTGTGTGTGTGTGTGTGTGTGTGTGTGTGTGTGTGAGGTGAGTGTGAGTGTGTGTGTGTGTGTGTGCATGTGTGTGTGCATTTACATTTGTGTGTATTTGGATGTGTGTGTGTGTGTGTGTATTTGGATGTGCGCGCGTGTGTATGTGAGATGCGTGTGCGTATTCTAGCATTTGATCCCCAACATGAGCGAGCATCATTCCACTCCAGCAGCTTAATAAGGCTGTCTGGGCCGGCAGCTCTTTACCGCCCCGAGCCCTGTTATCAGAGACATTAGGCTGAATATTAATGTCCTGGACCGAGACGAATACCATTAAGCCTGGCTGGCCATTTCTCTCTGTCCTTCTCCTCCACTGTACAAGAATTAATGAATCGTGGGTAACGCGCAGAACAAAAAAAAATGCATAGCAGAGATGAGTGATTTCTTTTCAGTCTCTTTGGTTGTTATTTTTCTATCTCTTAAAGATAAATAAAAAAAGTAGACGTTTTGAGGATGTTTTATAGGCTTAGACTTGTTTTATCATGTGGGTTACATTTATGCTAAAGAGCAAATATGCAATATTTCTCTTTACTCCTCTATTCTTATCCTCAGTCGTCAATTAATTATACACATGATGGACCTCTGTGTATAGCTAGAAGGTAGATGTGGGTAAAAATGACAATTTGATTATGAGTTGTTCATTTCTCTTTCTTTTTTTTCTCTCCTTCCTTTCTTTAACCCAAGAGGTTTACGTTTGAAGCGGGAACCGGGGGGAGAGAGGGAAGGCACTCATTACTCCCCTAAGTGCCGTGGCGCTCCAGCCCGAGCAAAGTGAGCTGTTAACGGATATAATTTGCGCCCGATAGCCAGAGGAGGGCTTTTGATATGCAGAGGAGCTGACCCCAGCGCCGCTCCCTTAATTGGGTTTTTAATTTTCCAGGCCATCTGACAATATCAAACATGATCCCTGAGCCTTCGCTACAATGATTGGAGGCCCCCGCGACAAGAGAGCCGCTGTTCATTTCCTTTTTTTTTTTATTCTCTTCTCCCCATTCAAGGAGAGAGAAGAGAGAGAACGCTCTGAGGTATAAGGAGTGGGAATGGAGAGATAGGGAGATTGGAGGAGCTTTGCGAGGCAAATTTGTCTTCATGACAATGCATCGCTTTGGCACTGTGCCGGGCCACGGGTGATGGGGCCTGGCCGTCCTGAAGGTGTCAAGACTGAGGCGGCTGCATTTGCATGCTGTCTCCGCGGCTGCAGATAGACAGCACTGAGGAAGCAGAGTAAACAGACAGTGATTTGTACTGCACCATCACGCAGGGAGGAGGAAACCATCAGGGCTGCCAACAAGGTTGGCTCAGATACTGACAACTAGTAGTAATGACTGAACAATTTCAACCCCTTTCCTGACCCTAATTTCGTACGTCATGATATCATATTTACCATATCATACCAGACGTGTGTGTGTGTTAAGACTAGAGTTGCTTGTCTACATAGTTGACTTGCAAAAAATGTTAAGCTTGTTCACCATCTTCAGCAATATCTTTTCCGGAAAGGAAATGAAGTAGTCAGAATCGAAAAGCGGGTTCCCCCCCCCACCCCCCTGACACATGAAAAAAAGCAAAGCTCTTTATACACCCAGATGATTGGTTTGTAGGCCCATCAGACATTCTGTGATCAGCTCAGGATGGTGGTGGTGGTGGTGGGGGGGATTGGTTGACCCATGAGAGCCAGCGACACGGTGCCGCTCACGGCACTGCAGTCCTGCCAGCTCCCTGTTTGTTCAATCTGTGGGACCACACAAAGAGGTTCAACCTCCTAATCTCTTAACCAAACAAGACAGCAATTACACAGGGCGATAAAGAGGGAACATTTCCATCCAGAATGACAGTGTACTGGCCGTGGGAGTATCCTTCTCTCTCTCCCTGTCTTTCTTTCTCTCTGTCTTTCTCCCTCGCTCTTCTTGGACACAGTTGCCTTTTTTGTGCGTCTGAAAGGAAGAGATTCTCACTCTCCAGCACCTGCCAGACATGTGGTAACACCTGTTCTTCTCATAAACACCATGTTGATTCAGCACAGGCCATATGCTGTGGCTTTGGTTTTGTAACAATAAAAAATGCAGTCAATTCGGGCCAGTTGTTTGTGTTTTTTCTTAGGTAGAATTCTACAGGGATGAATGTTTGATGCTCTGGAATCGGGGTAACTTAAAGAACAGATTTTTCTTGCTATTTATAGTTTCTGACGGGAAAGAATGTCAAGATTACTATCTCAATTGACTGATAAATGCCACGCCACTGCTATCCTTAGTATTTGCATATTTGATGTAGAATTTATACAATTACAAACTTCCAATTTTTTCTGACTTGATATATTTATTGATACAAAACTATAGCTGGTTTGAAGCCTGTGTAGACATGGCAATGCTCCTTCTGTATTATAAAGACAGCAACAGCCACATTTTCATTTTTTTTCATCACACATACTGTACATCATACCCACACACACACACACTCAGAACTTTAATTAGAGAGATTACTAATATGTGTAGGGAAATGCTAATGTCTTAAGTAACAAAGCAGCTGTGTGTATTAAAATCCACAAAGTAATTATTATAATCAATATTAATTTAATTACCATATTTTGTATGGTACGGAAATTTAGGAGGGTTTTTCTAATCAGTCTCCTGAAATAAATTAGCAGCCAACAAGACCCAAGAGAGCTGATGGATTTCTTGAAATACAAAATGAAAGTAGCCGTGTCTGCCGGCTGGTTATGAGGAACTCTCAGTTTATGCTGTGACGCCGTTCTTCATGTATTCCAACCACCTACGAGTTTTCACACATATAACAGTGTTTTGTTGTTTCTGTGCTGGTTGGGCTATGGAAGTGACAAGGGCACCATTTGTTTTGCATGTTTATTCTGCATTTGAAAATAACTAATCTCTCCGGGGTCTTACTCTCTGTTCTCTCTCTCTTTGCCCCTCTCTCTATCTCTCTATCTCTCTCTCTCTCTCTCTTTTCCTCTGGTAAATAGTAATTGTGGGATGTGAGAACATCATACTCTTAGAGAGACGTGGATACTAGCACTATCACAAAGCCCAACAGGCATTTCTTTGTCTTACTCTTTTCATACTAAAATCTGTGCTTCTCTGTCTGTTCTTCTTCTGAGATTAGCTGTCTAGCTCTCTTTTGAGTGAAATATGTTGTTATCTCCTTTGGAGTCTAATTGTCTGGGAAGGTTGTGAGATGAGTTGTGTGACTGGGCTCTATCCCCTGTGGACCAAATGGGTATGTGTGCTGCAATTTCTGTTGCCATAATTCAAAAATGTCTGTGCAAAATGATACTGCAGAACATAAACCTGTTAGCTCGCTAGCTATACTTATCTGTGCTTGAATGCATGATAAGGTGCTCTTCTCTTCCTGTGTGTTTACAAAGAAGAGCAAGGACAGTGTGATGAAAATCAACCAAGAATGAATGATACATCCGTTCTGAAATGAGTCCAGGAAGGTGTGAAGGTGGGGGCAAGAGAGACAGAGATAAAGAAAGAAAGAAATAAAGAATGAAAGAAAGAAAAAAGCACTGGAGAAGCCTGTCCGGTTACTGTAAATCAGGTCCCTAAATGACTTCACCTCAGGAAGTAGCTTCCTGGAGTCCAAAGAGTAGAGGTATTTATACAATAACACTGTTTCATCCCAGCATCCCTGAACCATGCTGATGGACTACTGCCAGGGTTCACTTTTCACTTTAATGTTCTTCTGCTGTAATTAACAGTAGCGTGCAGGAACAGACAGACGTAAATCTATAAGACCTCCACCCTGCGAGCCCCCCACTCCCAAGCCCTTTCCTCTCCTCCTTACATCTCTGAGGAGCTAAAGATGGGAAGACTGAAGTTTGGCTGTTAGTACTGCAGAGCTTAAGTTAAGTTAACTTATTTTTATTTGTCACTCTTTATTACTCCATTGAAAGGATTGTCCCTTCAGCCTCATTCGGTGCAGTGGCAGTGCAGTGCTCTCTGACGAAATGCCGGTAGTAGGGTGCCAGCCCCAGGAGTCTTTTACTACTTTTCCACCAAGGCCGTGCCGGTGCCGGCACCAGCTCCAGCACCAGCACCGGCCTGCATTTCCACAGGTTCCAGTACCAAAACTGAACGTTATGGAATGTTGTGACATGGTTACTATGGTTACAATTGTGAGTTATTCACAGGTGGTCTTCTTCCAGCGAGAAGGCAAAATAATTTCGATAAAACTTCAATTATGTTTCATTTTTAATACCATGTTGTACCATACGACCTAAAGTTAATGTTCTGTTTACTTGGCAATGGGTTTTCTATATTTCCTCATGTAGATTAAACAACACGAGTTGACTAGCTACTACACTGCCATAACAACTGTAGCAGTACCTCACGACAGCTAGTGCTAGCTATAACCTCTGTGACGCCCATAACCTCTGTGACGTTGGTGGTGCCCGATTTTCAGCACCAGCACCTTCAGAATTTCGGTCGAAACGCGAAGAACTGGTTCCAGATAAGGCACCGGCCCGGCACCGGCACCATGTCAGTGGAAACGAGATATTTGTGTGTGACTTCATTGAGGAGGTGGTAGTCAACGCAATGCCAGGTGCCATCTTTCTTCTTGACCAGGAGAGCTAGTGCAGCCCAGGGACTGCTGCTGGGTACCATGACACCTGGCTCGGCCATCTCTTGGATCTTCTGTCCAGCCGCTGCCTGCTTAGCTAGGGGTAAGTGACGAGGACGAAGGTGATGGGGTGTGCATCTCCACTATCAATGTCATGATGGACCAGGTTGGTGCGTGTGCAGTCCTCGTCCCAGGCTATGAAGATGTCAGTGAACTGCTCTGGTAGCGCTAGCAGCTGGTGTTTTTGGTTTGCCTCCAGGCCTTCACAGCTCTGTTGGTACAGATCATTGACAGCCTGCCTGGTCTCAGCTGTCGGGGACAACAGCAGTCTGCCCAACCCCAGGGCAGGCAGTGTCAGTGTGGCGGGCTCTGGAACCAGCAGTCGTGATGTAGAGGACCCCTACTCAGCATAGTGAACCCTCGAGCTAGCGCCAGTGCAGTAGCTCGCTTCGGCTGCGATACAGAGGCTTCCAACCGGCTGGCAGTGGTGATGAAGAGGACCCCTGGAATTGCAGCATCAATGTGGTAGCCCCTCTGGTTGGCAGTGGTGGTGTGGAGAGCCTCTGGCCCGATTGTTCTTCTCTGCCAGCTCCGTGCCATGGCTTCAGTGGCTAGACGTTGCCTGGCTCCTGACCACCTGGCCAACAGATCCAGCCCAATGATTAATAGATCCTGGATGTTGGCCAGCCAGAATGGGTGGTAGACCACTTTACCGGCGACCATCACCTGCAGCAACTTCTTCCCCTGCATCTGTGCCCGCTCTCCTGTGACTGTGGCTATACGAAGCATGGTTGGCTCCCAAACCCCGCGGTCTCAGCTCACTTGTCCCAGACGGCGTTCCAGGACTGACCAGGGAGATGGTGGACCCAGTGTCCACCAGGGCCCGGCAGGAGGTGCCTTCGAGGTCACAGTCCACATATAGTCCATGCACCCAGGCTCTCTTTCTCACTCCGGCAGCAAGCGACATATGCGAAGATTGGCCGAACTGGCTCTGTTGGTTGGAGATCAGTGACTACCTGCAGCGCTTTGCCCTCTATAGCGAAAGCAACCTGGACCCCCGTCTCCTCCACCAGCCAGGCGCTGAACCAGTCTCCCAGCTGGACCTGGATGAGGTACATCTCAAGTGGGCTCACTCCGTTGTAGTGGGACAGCTTCATCACTCCTTGCTGAGGTGCTCCTGTTGCTCTGGTGCCAGCTCCCGGGTGAGCCGCAGTGGAGTCAGCGGCCGGTCCTGAAGATCCCATTGAGGATGCCACCCCTGTGTGCCCCGGATATGCTGGTACTCTCGGCCTCTCGTTCCTGGTGGGGCTGCAGCATCATTTCTAGGTCCTGGTGGGGTGGCGTTGTCAGCGACGGCGGGGAGCGTTGGCTCTATCGGCTGCTCCTTCCTCCTGTCCCTGGGGCGGAGACACGGCCGGGCTTAGCCTTACTGAGGCTCTTGGAATACAAGCTTTTTGGTCGTGCTCCATCCCATTGCAGCTGGTCGGTGAGTTCATCGACTCTTCATATCGTATTCATCTTAGGCCGCTTCTGACACCAGTGTGGGTTTTTGGAAGAAGACCACAGCGAGTGTTATGATGTATGGCTGCAAGCCTTTTATTTTGACAAGGGCACAGGCTGGAAACACTCTTACACACTGAGAGAAATGGGAAGCAGGTCTAGATTTGACATAACAAGCATAACACGCAGACAAAATGGTAACAGTCATACATGTTAAGATTGAACACAAAAGGGAGACATGAGCAGCATTCTAAATTGGAACATTCATCCATAAACAAAACACTGGCTCTCTCTTAACCGCAAAGCATGCTGGGAGTCACTTACAGTCTATTACTTGAGGCGGAGGGCTTCACTAACCCCCTGCATGTTACAGTATGTACTCTTCCCATTTACTATGAAAGAGTTCCCAATCAAAAGAATATGATTCAAAATAGGTGGATCATTTCCTTCAGTCATCTCTTTGCTTAAGGACTTCCAGATTTAATTAAAAATACTATGGTACTGTGCTATCTTTAATAACCTGTCATGCTACTTATCTTTCATTTGAGTTCATTGTCAGATTCTCGTGATGTCGTGCAGCTAACGCCCACAAAAATGGCGTGGTCCTGATTTAGAATCTCCATTGTGTTTGGTGTAATTTCAGGGCTCTTTCAAAGACTTCATTCATCACACAAACCCCTGGTGCCCATAGGGAAATGCTGGTCAAAAATAGTTTTTCACAGGTGTTTAAGATCTATCCAAGTACACTGGGCAAGGAACAAAAGGGATGAGAGAATATTCCACAAACAACCGCCTGGTGTTATTGACTGAGAGGGAACTACAGAAATTGTACACAAACGATTATGGATATTTATAAGTTTTGTATTGTGTATTACTTGATTGTGCTTAATGAAAGCCTTCTTATGAAATGTTAAAGATTCACTGCACATGAATCTTATTTTAAAAATGAATGACTGCTCTTTTTGATAATATACAGTAAAAAGGCAGATGATAAAGTGACTACGGAAGGTACTTAAAATGATGATTAAAAATGGGTACAAGTGTTAAATGCCCCTGCTGAGTTAGCTCTTAGGGGAGTGCAGGCGGGGATGAGGAAAATGGTTGTTCAGGGTCACTGGTCAAGATTGGGAGAGCTTTGTCGATTAGCAAACCTTTTCTGCTGCTGTGTCTCTAGCCAGACCCGGCAGTGGCACCATCAGGCTTTCTGTTGTCCTATTATTCCGCTCAGTGATTGTGATAATAGCATAGTCTTCACTCTGTCTTTTTTTAACCGCTCTTTTTAAGAGGTCGATTAGACAACATCCTTGTCTTCCATTCTCTAGAACATTCATTGTGGTATTTCAGTTCTATTGTGAGGAGGACCTTTTTTTAGAAGAACATTTTAGTAATTACTTTAATATAAGCCACATTTTTTATTCGCATTCCCTCTACACAATGAATGCCTCCACTGCTGAACTACACAGATAATTCTGAATCATACTCGTCTAGCCCATAGCCTTGTTTTAATAGACTGAGCCCAGTGTCACACTCGCACAACAAAACATCTTCTAAGTCTGTGATGCTTATCCCAGAGTTGGACACACAACCGGATGAAACAGGGAGAATCCTGTTTGTCGTTTAACCTGCTTGCTTATTTCTAACCCTCACCACACTTATGGATGGCAGGTCAGCACCACACAATCCAGAGCCGCGCCTGTCAGCCAAAGCCTTGGGCGCTCTTTCCTTTCTACTGATGCAGTCTATGCGTCCAGAGACGTGTGGTGGCGCGGTGACACAGATTTGATGTAATGTCACAGTGTCAATGTGGCCGAGTTGGCTCGGACTGTGGACTCTAATGGTCTAAGAGACACTGCAGATGATCTTCCCGGGGACGGAGTAAATCCTATCAGCTCCCCACAGTGCCCCAGCTGACAACAGCAAAGCTTGCTTGACCTCTCTCCCCCTCTACACCCCCCACATGCACGCCAAGCTGCCTTTACAAACCCTTTTGCAGTCCCTTCTTCTCTCTTTCTCTTTCTTTATTTGATCCCCCTCTCCTCCCCTTCAGCCTCTACTATGGAGAAATGGGGTGATGCTGGTGGGGGGGTCGGGTCACTGAAGGAAAGACAGATACACAGGTTGAGGGGTGGGGGGGTGGGGTGGGGTGGGGTGGGGTGAGCATCACCCACAGAGACACTCTTTTCTACTGTTCCCTCAGCAGTGCTGGTAACTAAGCTAAAGGCCTTCTCTGTCCCAGATGATTGTTAGGTGATGTAGTGTGGTGTCTCGAAAAGCCTGATTGTTTCTCTGAGAGCTTTTCAGTAAATATATTGTTTCCTTTTCTTAATCCACACCATCGCCTGTTAGCAGTGGTAGTAATGTAATCTTGCCTCAGATTACCTTGTCTGGGAAATAGTAAATCAGGGGGGATCCAAACCTCTTTCAGTAGGATGCTGAGATAATGATATTACTAAACAGTTCTTACTGTTGTTAATTCCTCAATCTTCGCAGCAATGCTGAAAATAGAAGGTAAAACCAGACTACATATGTTTGCGGACTTAAACGAAAGGTTCTTTCAGTGCAGGCAGCCAGTAATGGACCCCCTGCCTTACTCCAAAACCCCCATACCACCATGAGCTTTTGTATAAAACCAAATAATGAGATTGGGAGAGATAAAAGTAAAGGGAATTTAAATCCCAGGCACACATTTGCAATCTGGTTCCTTCATGCAAGTTGATGAGATTAAAGTATTCCTTGTCCCCGTCTGCCCACTTGAGGAGACGGATGCACTATGTAATTAGCTAACTGTGTGCTGAACTGTATTTTACAGATCGTTTGAATGCAGTCGCATGGATTGTTCATCTCAGAACTCACTTGTGTTTTGTGCAAATAAATGGATTCAGATTTGGAAGATCTTGGGAAACTACAAGCTCTTGAGGATAAAAATGCAAACAAAGTGTCAAATTTTATGAGCCACATGTCATCGATCACATAAGAATGAGTGTGTCCGCAACCAAATGGTTTATGTGTTGTCACTAGAATAACTGAATCTTGGCAGATTTGTTTTGTTTGTTGTTATGTTGAAAGAAGAGATTCAGAGGCCATTCAGAGTGTACTAAAAGTGTTCAGGGTTCAGGGAGGGGTCAGGGGGTCGCTGAAGGACAGGTGTTAAGATGGAAGTGAACCAAGGAATGGACACGGATAGCATCAGGAAGGCCGAGACCTCCCGGTGACCCTTACCTCGGTTTAGGCCATGGCTCTACCCCCACACCCCCCCACCCACCTCCAGCAGTCTCTTATCTTCTCCAGCAATTCCCCCAAAAGCTCACAGGCACGACTGGGATCTGTCAATCAGCACGTGCACAGGAGGTTTCACTCTCTATCTGACTTGCAGGGGATGAGAGAGTGTCGGGAGAGGCCACTGACAAATCACTTCTGCTCCTGATGTTAGTCAGGGTTTTAAAAAAAAAAATTATCAGTGCTCTATTTTGAGAGAGCTTTTGCCCCCTCTTCAGCCTTGTTAGAACAACACCAAATAGCAGTAGCTTCAGCATTTACAACACAGTTAATACATGTGCAAAACTTAAGGGTGATTGAACCACTGCTTCTGCTGCCATGAAAGTGAATAATAAAGTAAGAGGAGACAGTTTTCCTTTGGTTATGGATTGGCTCTGTTTTTATTGGAGCACATGAATTCTGTGTTATGGAGGATGCCAATTAGAGAGTGAGTTAGAGTATGTAAAGGTGACCGTGATTACGAGGCTTACAAGTCTGTCACAAAGACATATAAGCAGCAGTCATTCTGTTTTATCCCGTCCTCTCCTCCACATTCTCACCATATATGGAGAGCTCTAATGATACACGCTGTAAACTCCGGCAAGCTCTACCTGCAAACGCTATAAGTGACCCTTTAAACTATAATGGGGCCATATCACTCACCGTGCCAGAGAGAGGTGTAAAAAAAAAACAATTTATACGTCTTTGTTCCTCTGTTTAGTGCTGTTGAGTGTTGTTTCACTTTTAGCGGCGACGAGACCTTGTAATTTTCGCTGAGTGTCTATCAGGGACAAATGGAGGGACATCTGCATTAGCCCCCTAACACTTTCATCCAAAGGTTCATGTTTATTTATTTTTTGAGGGACATGCGAGAGAGGTTCTTCATTAGTTCACCATGCTTTTTGTACACAACAACCGGTGACCCAAGCCCAGGTCCTTCTCCTAAGAGGCTGTAATTGCGCCGTAATAGCAGTCTTGGGTTGTGTTTAAAGAGCACTAAAGGTACTCCCCCAGCCCTCTGTGAAGATGCTACACTGAACGGCCTCCCGCTGTGCTAACTGCTCTTTAATGAAACGTTAGTCACAAAGAAGACATCATAAAGGCATCTCTTCACACAATGGTGTTTTTATGTGGTCGTGATCCACTGCTTTGAGAGGGGAGAATGTCACTAGTTCCTTGACAGCTGGGATTTTGCAGAAAAACTGCAGCGGATTGAGGCGATATGGGGCCTGCGGTGTCTATGGTTTCCGGAAAGTTTTTGTAAAGCTTAGAAGTTCGGAATGAACTTTTTTTTTTTTTTTTTTTAAATGCAAAACTACTTCTGTGAGTTGTATAGAAGAACTTCACGTGTTCATCTCCCTGCTTGGCGAGACTTGGCGCTCACTAAAGCAAGTTTAATTCTTCATAAAGCCATCGCATTTAGAATTCTAACCCTATGCTAGAAAGAAAGTAATGGCTAAGATTACTCGGAGGAAAGAAAATGAGCAACTGTGAGCATTAGAAGCTTGAGAAATTATAGCTTTTTTTCCCCTGATAAGTGCCTGGACTGTTAATCGGCCCAGGAATAGATGAGAGACCAAGAGCGGTGGACTAGACTTAGACCCACTAAGAAAACATCAGCTCATCAAAGGGAGAAAGAAAGAGAGAGAGAGAGCGAGAGAGAGCAAGAGAGAGAGAACACAAATGAAGCAAAGCCTTTTTGCTATCATAGTGTAGTCCCATGCATTTATTCTAAAGATATTTATTCAATTTCTACACACACTGGGGACGGCAAATGATAATCCTTTAAATGTCTGCAAACACCTTTCCCAGTTACGCCTGCCTTATTAAAATATGCAGATTAATTTGTGACCAGTTCTGCATGTGATTATGGCGGGTGGGTTGGAAGGCTCAAGCCTCGTCTCATATTTGTAATCTTCCAAATTTAACAGAGGACTGAGAGCTTGTCAATTAAATGGAATGAAATGATGTGAGAGCAAGACTCATCTTCATCTTCTTGTTTTACGCTTGACTGGCCACAAAGTTATCATTTACAAGGCTCCGAGTAATTGGCAGGGAAAGTTTTGTTGAGGGCTTGCTTCCGAATAAATTTGTATGCTCTCTCCCCGAGCTAGCCTTTCAATATGCTTTTGCCCACGTGCACCAGGGCTTGTCAATTACAACGTGTGTCAAAGTAAAAAAAAACGATCATGTCATTTCAGATGAGGGAGGGCCTCATGAGAAGACTGCTGTAAAGTAAGACCTTAGAGAACAGAATGGTATTTATGTCAGTGGCTAGAATGGGGTAGGACTAAAGTGGGTTGCATAATGTGGTACATTGAATTATCGGTTTAATTTCGTATCTTTTTTCCCCCTTCGGTTGAACATGACATTGAGATGGGGGAAATGCCTATTTTTTTTCCAAGGGAATTCATGTTCAATTTAAAGGTAGTAAAAAATGCTTCACATTGCATGGATATAATTGATATTTTATACTGGATGCATGGATAACATCTTGTTTGACAACCTTCTAATGACATTGCTTGAGTATCATCAGCCAATAGAAATCTCTACATTTAGATACCGCAATTCACACAATATTGTTGACTACATTCAGCCCCTTTAACCTCATCAGCAGGCCACTCAACGATATTAAATGTCCCTCTATGTTTTACAGCGTAGACATCAGGACAGTATACTACATTGTTTCAATTCAAAGCTTTTGCCTGTAACAAGAGGAAATTGCTGTTTACTTTGATCTCAAAGTCCCTCACTGGTGGCGTTGCTTTGCTTTTCCACCCAAGACAGTGACTGAGGGGTGCAGAGTGAGCTCAACAGAACCCACGCCCCAACAATGATCTACTCACAGACTCTCTTTGTCATCAAATACAATAAAGTCATTTGGGTTAATTAAATCCAATGCAACAGTCAAGGACTGAGCCATGGTCAAATTTTCTGTCTTTCACATTTTGCCGAAATTGAATTAGGCCTGGTCCTTTGTCAGGGCATAATGGAGAAGGATGGATGGAGCTCTGCTGTCTCAGAGGCGTTATCTAGGCCCCTGAGAGTCCCATTCTCATATTGATCGTAAACCACCAAATTGGACTAAATCCTATTCCCTTACACATCGTTTATTACAGCGCAAAATACATAGTTATATAACACAAAGTTATTAGTGTCTGTCAATTATGAGCCTTTCATGGGATTGTGGCTCAGTCATATGACTTTGTAATGTTTTTTTTTTTCCCTGTCTTCCCTCTGTTCTCTCTTTTGGGAGTTTTCCAGGGCAGGCAGGGGGATGAGTTGATGTTCAGGACAAATATTCCCAGTGGGCTGTTTTACCTCTGATGGTGGAGGCTGGGACCTTGAGGCTGGTCCCTGTGTTGAGGTGGATTTCCACATCCGTCTGAGCACGCAGCCATCCTCAAGGTCTCCACAGCCCTGACACTCATGAACCTCCACTCGATTACGTCTGCCTAGTCAGATTCCGTTACCTGAAATTACGCCCATCGTACAGTGATTGAGTGAGGTACAGATCATGCCAGGGTCATGTACACATCCTTGCAAAATGTTTTTTTTAATTATTATTATTGTGTGTCTAGCCTTGGATAGCACACTAGAGTACAGTCCCATTCTGCTGTGGGTTAATGAGATTTCACCAAGCATAAACTTGGTATAAACAGATAAGTAAACATATATTTATGTGGCTAACTGTTTTACTATTGTGTTGGAGGGAACATGCCTTATTGCATTTAGATTGGGCTGTTAGCAGGTGCTGGTCTGCCAGCATCCCAGCATGCAGTGCACAAGTACCCACTGACTGCTCGGCCAAAGCAAGTCAGACAGAATGAGAAAGGATTAGAGCCCGTTCCTGACATTTGGCACAACACCCAACTGGGGGCAGAGTTAATTTAGCCACGGTGGGTCCGGGGTCACACTCCCGACTCCATTCTCCTGCCAGGTTGACTGGAAGAAGGCTGGAATGACACAGACATGTGACCTCTTTCCTTTGGTTAAGACTTTGCTGTTATTAACTGTAGTAGAAAACCTCCCCTCAGTCGTGTTTAACTCTTGTTATTGAAGTTCTTTCATACCATTTGCTCTGCCCAAATGGTCTTGTTTAGGGAAAAGTGAAATTATGTGTGCTGGCAAGAAAAAGAATAGGAGTAGCTAGTGTGCCTGTGTCTCTAACTATATGTCTGTCTGTGTGTGTGTGTGTGTGTGTGTGTGTGTGTGTGTGTGTGTGTGTGTGTGTGTGTGTGTGTGTGTGTGTGCGTGCGTGTGCATGTGTGTGTGCGTGTGTGTGTGTGTGTGTGTGTGTGTGTGTGTGTGTGTGTGCGTGCGTGCGTGCGTGCGTGTGTGTGTGTGTGTCTGTGTGAGGAGAGGAGCGGGGGTGCCGTAGCAGGGTTCTCCAGTCCTTCAGTCACTTCCTTTTGCTTGACTAGTCAGCTCAGCCAGGCTCGAACCTCAGCCGTTGTCATGTTGGAGTGTGCTAATTAGGCTCCAGTCTAATTTTCGAGGATGCTCTGCTGCCCTTTAAATGGCGATTTAAAATTCAAAGTGATGGTAATTGTACAAAGGCATGCTGATCAAGTAATCACCCCAGGGTTTGAGACATGCAGGCATTTTTTCCCCTCCTTACCCCTTCCCTGTCTGTTTTTATTGTCTGAACCTTAAGCGATGTTGGAAGAGGTCTTAAGAGGCCACACAAACGATGCCCCCTCGCCCTACGCTGCTCTGTGGTTAAGCCTGCCTGGAGACCACAGGTCACAGCAACCAGGGGCTTCAAAAGCAACAGGGCAAAATTAAATGTCAAAATAAGAGTCTACCTCTGGAGAAGAAGCAGTGGTTTGGTCATTGTGAAAATAGGAGCCGTCAAGAGCAGCAGAGGGGGACCAGGAGGGAATCAGGGAGGGGGGTGGCTCTTTCCAGCATGCTGCTGTCAAAAAGTCATGCCACTCTCCACTGCTAGAGCTGTGAAATGATTGACACATTCTTAATCGTTGTTTATATTTATGGCTTTTCCCGTGATGGGTCTCTGCTGGACAAAATGCAATGAATTTTTGCTTTCTCTAAAATGAATAAATAAACAAATAAGCAAACACTTTTTGACTGGATTAAGAGAGTAGTTGAGGAGTCGAATTGGTCTGAAAGTTATTTAAGAACAAAAACATTATTTACCAAAAATATGTTTTCTAGAAAATGGCGGATGGGATTAGCAAGAAATGACTTACATGTCAAGTAAATGCAGATGTGAAATACTAATATTCTTCAGAAAGGATAGAAAATCACATTTAGATGTCCAGCACATCTACATCGCCTCATTCTTTGTTGCACTGGAACCTTTGGAACCTTTCCTCCGAGCAGGAGGAAATACCCCCCTGTTTGATAGTATTTACTTTCATTCAGGCGTGGTTCTGGCTTTGTCAGCCAGGGTTTTTATTTGTTCTTGAAAGGGATTCCTTGAAGTGACTGGGGTGTCAGGCTTGTGACGCTCGTCTTTTCAATTGTCTTTGCACTTGAAGGAGATGTGAGGGAGTGTGACTCCTCAGCCGTCACAATATTGATACAGTACGAAGGCTGTCTGAGCTCAGCCCCGCTCTCTAATCTGCGCTGACAGCCAGTGTGGCACACCAGCGAGAGCAGGTGTGACAACACACACAACATCCACATGAAATCAGATGGAGACTAGAAAAACACACACACACACACACACACACCGAAAGTTAATTCGTACTATACTGTGGAAGTCGGGGAGACAGGAAATTAGTTGGAAGTCGATCCTGGTTGTCTTCTGTCCCCAAATGTTGGCTTGAGTCTAACTATCTCCCCTTTTCTGTCTTTGCTGAAGTAGGGAAAAGGTTGTTGATAGAAGTTTCTTTTTTTTCACCTTTTCTCTCTCCATCCTATTGAGCCTGCGTGTCACCCTTGGTCCCATTGTCTCTTTAGAGAGTGAAAAAAAGTCACTGGACAGTGTGTTTGGGGTGAAACAAAGAGACACAATAGACTTTCAGAAACACCTTGAAGTCACAGACTCATCTGTCACACGGGGAGCCTTTGGGCAGGTGTCTGGCCACAATGGTTAAGGTCACACAGAGACACACACGAACACACACACACACACACACACACACACACACACACACACACACACACACACACACACACACACACACAGACCCTCACACACACACACACACACACACACACACACACACACTGCTCCATAAGATCCTTTTCTAAAAGGCCACAGTGATGGATGGGTCCATTAGAAGGTTCCTTGCGCAGGCTGAAGTGGGCTTTGATGCAATGGCATGTGTGCCAACAGCCCCACTGTTGTTTAGCCATGAGTTGTGGGACCAGTTAATGGGGATTCAACAAAGTCAATATCTGCTGATTCTATAGGTGGAGACAGTGCCTGACAATGGCCTTACAAAAGACATTCGGCTGCAAATTAGCCACGTCAGGTTGGATGATGTTCCTCAGCTGACACTGATGACATGTCAAACCCGTGTGTCTGTCCAAAGGAAACATTCAGTCACAATAAAGTGAATTAACAGTGTGCTTTGCTAACCGCTCATTTTAAAGTCATTTTCATGGTGAAGCTATATGACAGTGTCCTGTTGTCATCTGGAAGACCTTCCATTGCCAACTTAATGTTGATTTTCAAAGAAATGAATGAGTTCAAATAACAATACCTTGTCCATTTGTTCTCTATTGGGCATACATAATAATAACATTTAAAACCAGACTCATGCAGAGTGTTTTGATGCATGCATTGATGGAGTATGCAGATGCAGAAATTGACTTTGCCCTGATTGTGTTGTCACCCTGTTGAAGTATTGCCAGTGAGGCATTAATTGCTGTCAATTAAAATGCAAGGTAATGGATTTTTTTCTTTTTTCTTCTGAATCAATAAACACTAACATGCCTAATCCATTAGCTGATATGAGTGCCTGAACGCCAAGATTGTGTCTGGTGAGCCTTGAATTTCATCACTTTCTTTCAGCACCAGAACACACACTTCACTGACACTGTCTGAGGTACAGTAATGTGTCTGTTTGTTTGGTTGGGTAAATATGGTGAAGATTCTTGAGGACAAGCAGCTGTCAGATGATGAATGTGCGTTGAGTGGGTTTCCAAGATGGCATTGTTCATGGCGAGGCCGGAGCATCAGAAGGGTTCACAGTGTGAGTGACAAGGTGAGAATGGACAGCAGCATGCCCCTTTTCTCTCACTGTAAACACACACATACACACACACCCACCCACACACACACACACACACACACACACACACACACACACACACACACACACACACACACACACACACACACACACACACACACACACACACAAGCACAAGCACATCGCTTCAATCTTCTTTGCCTCTGCCCCAGCCGCTCTCTGTATCTTAGCTGCAATCTCATTCCTTGCCAGTGATCAGGTCACGGGGGTGGGGGGTAGAGACTCTGTCTGTCTGCGGTGGAGAGGACATCAGCACAAGAGAACAAAAGACTTTTGATAACAGTGATGAAAAATCGGAGAGAAAGAGAGAGGGAGAAAGAAAAAAGCTACCAACCCTCTCCACAAAGGGCTGTCAAACGGTGACAGTGTTTGTTTGGATCTTACTCATTCAATTTCAGGTATTCTTTTAGTTTGTTTTGTGGCACTGTGCATAGAGAAATGGATTGCTCTCATTTCTTAACTGAGACTACTAATGAAGTATGAAGGTTTTAATCAGTTTAATTACCCAAGTGAAAAGCGTTCAGTCATTCACAGTCACTGGCCAACCCAATTAGGATGAAGGACAATCTGTGTCACCTCAAAGGTACTCTTTCTCTCGTAGACACTGGCTCAAATCCTGACCTTTCCTGCCAGACTGTTTTTTTTTAATAGCTTTTTTTTTGTCTTGAGTCCAGTTTTTCTCCCCTCTCTTCTCTCCCACAGGAAAGACTTGCATTCGTTCATTTGCGGAAGACAGGAAGAAGTTGAAGGCCAGAACATTCTTTTCTACTGTCAGATTTGCAAAGATTGCCTCCATCATGATCCTATTAGCAGACGAGAAAATGTGACTACTTAAAATGGATTTATGGAAAATGGTTATCCGAAAGAGTACTACTCCCTGGATGAATTTGAGCTCTACTCCAAAGTTTTTCTCTGCCCCTTTTTCTTGCACATAAATTCATCCCGAGGGCCTGCATTTGTCTATTCCGAGGCCAACAAGTCTTTAAGTCATAATCCCAGACTGTAAGTACCACTTCAGGTTCCCAGCACACAACCTGAAAATTGTTGAGACTAAGTTGATTTCCCAAGGGATTAATTCCTCAAGCACCTGCATTTATTCTTAAGTCCAGTAATTATTCTTTTCTTCCCAGAGGAATTTTCCATGGAACAGCCCAAAGAAACAGACAGAGAGGGAAAATTAGTTTTGTCCAGTCATGCTAAATCCACTCAATCATCAACAACTGCTCAGTAAGCTACATTTGGTGATGGCGGAAGTAGTCTCAGCAACATTCAGACAGTCGTCTCGAAACTTTGAAACTCAGCTGCCGATCTTTCCAGCGGCCCACGCGTTTTCCTGAGGATGTGGCAGAAGGCCTTTCCGTGCTGGTGCGGATCTCCACCGGTTGGCTTCCGCAGGTCAGCGCTTGGTTGAGGGCCTGTGGCTGGCACCATATGTGCAGGGAGCAGTGCACTGGCAGCTGTGCCAGACAGAGAGAGGGAGAGAGAGGGGGGAGGGAGAAAGAGAGAGAGAGAGAGAGCTCAGGTAAGATTCCTGGTGCCGGGTCTGCCCTCTCGGAGGAGGGGAGGTGTTGAAACCTGAAGGGCCTCGCCTTGTCCCTCAAAGCACACCACCATCTGCTCTGCACGCACACACACAGATACACACACACACACGTGCACACACACCACACACACACACACACACACACACACACACACAAACACACGTGCACACACACCACACACACACACACACACACCACACAAACACACACACACACACACAAACACACACACACACACACACACACACACACACACACGCACACACACCAGACACACACACACACACACACACACACACACACAAACACCCACGCACACCACACACACACACACACACACACACACACACACACACACACACACACAAACACCCACACCACACACACACACACACACACACACACACACACACACACACACACACACGCACACACCACACACACACACCACACACGCACACACACACACCAGTTCCAGCTGGCACCCTTTCATCTGCCTACCCATAGCCCAAACCAGTGTGATGAGAGAGGTCTTCCAGTCTGACTGCAAAATGAACCTCTGAGCACCTAGCCATGAGTGTGTGTGTTTGTGTGTGTGTGTGTGTGTGTGTGTGTGTGTGTGTGTGTGTGTGTGTGTGTGTGTGTGTGTGTGTGTGTGTGTGTGTGTGCGTGTGTGCACATGTGTGTATGTGCACATGTGTGTAAGTGTGTGTATGTTTGTGTGTAAGAGAGATTATAATTGCTTTCTGAAAGTTGAGACACATCTCCAGGGAGTTTGTTATTGAAACACCAGTGATGTTTTACTTATCTGTCATTTGCATATTATGAAGTATACACTAATTTAATTGTATTGAATGATAATGAATGGATCATTAAAGACCCTTTAATTTACAGTTTTTAGATTAATTACTGCAGATACACAATGTGTGTTCAAAAAGTAAATACTTTTCACTGTATTTATCTGTGTTACTAATAAGAATTCAGATGTTGACACACTGCATTAGAGAACATTCAGGAAATGTTTGGTGCTGAGGCCTAATTTGTAACCAGAGCAATACAACATTGCTTGTGAGCTGAGGCATTAACTTCAGGTAAAACTGACCTAGTGGTTTCAGGTTTTAAGAGATAAAAAACATATTTTAATGGAATGACCAGTTTGAACATGAATTATTACACAAGGACATGTACTGCATCTCTCTGTGACACAGAAGCCCAAATTGATTCCGTGGAAAATATCATGTGAATAATTAAAAGCACAGATTAAGCGGTGAGATAATATTTAATTAAGGTGCTTCGTTAGAATTCCTTCGTACACACCATTAATAAGCCATTAACACAACTAATTAATTAACCTGCCTCTGAATACAAAAGAGAAATCCAATCTATAATGAATAAATGTTTTTTGAGGAAGTTAATTAGGCAAGCTATGTCCCTCACGCACAGTCATAGAACATAGCCAAAGGAATGCTATTAATTCGTTGTCGAGGCCAGGGGTAGAGGGCCTTGTAATTTAAAGTAAGCTAAGTTTGTTCTTACTCTTAGATTGGAGTGGCAAAAAGATGAAATGTATATAAACTGTGTATTTTCAACATTACAGCATTGTTGTTGTTTGAAGACAACGGGGAGAAACAATGCTTACCATAAATGTTTCTTCTCTTAGTAGACTTGGTTGAAGGGTTGTGTTTATACTGTCTCAAGGGGTGAATAATATTGGGAGTATTGTGTTTATTAATGATACAAACAAATCTGTTTTTTTGCTACCAAACTATGGAAAATAGAGACTGTAAATAGGGAGACAGAGAACATTATTAAAGAACCAGAGACAGACAGACACAGAGAGGTAAAGAGAGAAAAAGAGAGAGATGGAGACACAGACACAGAGAGGTGAAGAGAGGAAAAGAGAGAGATGGAGACCATCCAACAGACAGAGAGAGAAACAGACAGAGATAGAGTGACAGAGAGTGGGGGGGATAAAGCCGACCCCCTGTGTGATCCAGGGTGAGACCCCCACCCCCCCACCCCCTGTCTGTCTTGCCCCCCTCTCAGCTCGCCCCCTGTTAAGATCCCTCACCCCTGTAGCGTGAAAATCTTCTCCTATGATCCGCCGGCTAACCAACATGCATAAATAAAATTAGATATCTCTCATCACTTTGCCTCCCTGTCTGTCTATGCATGTGTATGTGCGTTAGCTTCTGTGTGTGTGTGTGTGTGTGTGTGTGTGTGTGTGTGTGTGTGTGTGTGTGTGTGTGTGAGTGTGTGTCTGAGTGTGTTTAACCACACGGGGTAAATGACGGGACAGAGCCATTTTTCTGGCTGGAATAATCTGAGGCGTCTCTGCTCCGGTCATACGTATTAATCCTGCCTTCCTATAGCCGCTCCTTATCAGCATCCCAAAGCCCCTCTCTCAGGGGGATCCTCCCTGGCTTCTCACTGCACTCTAATCTGCCCACTGAAATTGTTAACAGGATGTAAATGGGGCCCGGGATGAAATATGGTGGCGTGTACGACACCCATGTTATTGTTAAGCCTTTTGCATGCAACATATAGATTACACACGCCAACCAAAAAGCCTGGCTGCCTGACGCCTCTGACTGATGGGAGGACAAATATGTGTATCTCTCTGGATGCAAATGATCACAGTGTTTTGTATCAAAGTCGCTAGAGCTCCTTGGCGATGCCACTGCCACTGCCACTGCCGCGTCTGCTGCGTCTGCTGCGTCTGCTGCTGTTGAATGATTGAAGAGCAGCGCATTTGATCTCGCTGCTGCTGTTATCAGTCAGCCTCTCATTCGCCATTGCGGCGGCTCTTCGGATCTCCTCTGATTTTGGGCGTTTGCTCAGCCGAACATGAGGGGGAGCGAGATAGAGAGTCTGGGCCACTACTGTATGTTTGCTGTGTGGGGCGTGAGCAAACAAGGCCCCCCTTGTTTATAGGGGCGCGCTCGATAGTGGGACCGGGGGGGGGGGGACACACCCCCAAACGAACAGTCGCAGGCGTTTACCTCAGAAATGAAGACCACGAGTACCAGCTAACTGATATGCCATCACTCAGAACTAATTAGTGTAAGCACAGGGAAAGGCAGCTACTTGGATGTATTTGACATATTCAAGTCTCCTCACACTCCTGTCATGGTTTTGTAGGCACTAACGCGTGAATGTCCAATGTTGCCAATGACTGGCTATTAGAAGAATAGTCCACATTTTTGGGGGAAGGAAAAAAATGTCCACTTCCATTTTTGGGGGGGGGGGGGCTTTGCATGTTTTCTGCACACTTCTGCAGATCTGTCACACATTTGCAAGTCCTGTGTGCTTGGGCTGCCATGTGGCTGGCTATCACATCCAGTCGACAGGGACAGCGTTGTGATTTTTGTGTATTTTTTTCTGGGGAGCTGGAGCCATAATTAGTGCCACCCTCCAAACAACATGCAAAGCAGCCCAAACTGCTGGCCGGCCTGATTAAAGACGACTCGTTATCTCTGATGCGATGTCAGCATTGGGGTGTGTGTGTGTGTGTGTGCAGGGAGTGTCGCTTGCACAAACATGTCATCGTCATGAGTCTCACTCGTGTGCGTCCATCGCTCGAGATATCAGCTCTCACCGTCATGGTCTTTAGAGAGCTACTCTCACTTTATGTTGATACTGTTTATCTATTAAGTTCCATGGATGTCCCACCTTCATTTGCACTCTCACTGGGCCTCTCCTGGCCTCTCTAAGGTGACCATTTAAATTCACCTAACAATATTTAAAATTCAGCACTGGCTTATTCATTCATTTCAAGTTTAATTTAAAGAAATATTTATGAAATCAAGTACAGTGTATAGAGGTATGGTGTACTCCTGTTCTTACATACATGTGTAATATTTTCATACTGGGACTCACATGCAATTTTACCCCATGGAGACAGAGGTGAGAGAACGGGTTGACAGACCCAGAAAATGAGCAGGGTAGAGTAAAGGGGCTGGTGATGGTGGTGGTGGTGGTGGTGGGGGGGGGGGGGGGGGCGGAGCAGGGTAGAGTAGAGGGGCTGGTGATGGTGGTGGTGGGGGTGGGGGGTGAGGAGTAATTGGCCTGGAGAGCCTCTGCAAGCTTCTGTCCAGTCGGGCATAATTATTACAAAATCAAGTGCCGGGGCCATCCCATGCGGCGGCAGCAACTTTTTAATGGAAATGTTACAAACAAGGCCCTCAAATGAGGAATCATTTTTGTCCACACTCAGCACCGCGCCGCGGCGTGAGGGTGCCAAAACTGGCAAAGTTGTCCAGCTGCGGGCTGATTAGGAGGAGGATGGGGCTCGGCTGGAGGACGGACATCACTGGGGGTTCCTGGAGGAATAAATTTGCACCTGCCCCGTCTCCAACAATGGCCCTCTCGCCGGTGCCGGCCGACGCGCTTAATTAAAAAACACGGCTGATTTGCAGACTCGCCTCGGCCCCCAAATTGGAAAGCCAGTTCACCACTGAGCGTGTTAATTTGCACAGGAAGCTGGGTGACGGACAGAGAGACATGGAAGGGGAGCGAGAAAGGGAGGGGGCGTCACGTCGGCGGAAAAAACCTGGACGGAGAGGAGGGGACCGGGAGGATTAGACGATGCATCTCAGTCCCGTTACCTCCACTCTTTTTCACGGGATGAGACATGAAAGAGGCTCCAAGAAACGGGGGCCCGGAATAATCAAAGTCGCAAAGCCGGCATGGTTGTGGGATAATCTCCATAATGTGAGAACACAGAGGGACCAGGGCAGGGGGACACGTCCTCCCTCGACAGCCGAGCGGGATTGATGAGTTTTCTGCCATGTACTTTTTTTTTTTCAGGAAAAGAGGATGAATTATGACAGTTTTCATATTAAGCAGACTTATCTGGAGCAAAGAGCATTAAGTGTGCAGAGTACATCGGCCGATACCATCACAAATTGACCTGCCAATCACGTCTCCTCCTACCTTGAAAGGTGCAGATAAGGTATTTAAGGTCACTGAAAGGAGACGTCGCCGCTACATCTGTGGGCTTTCCTCCTATTATCAATCGCATGTTATTCCCCTGATCACACAGACATTTTCCTGCTCCGTGACTCCGAATGGACCTTAGATCACTGACATGGTCATTTTCCCAGATTTTTTTTTTTCGAACATGAAATCCTGCCCCATATTTCACAGATTTTCCAAAAGAGGCCCCTTCAGTAATTTTTTTCTCCATTACCGAGGCAATTTCCTCAAGAAAGAGTATATTTCTAAGGCTTATGGTATAATCTGGCTGATATTTGTTCTTTTAATGAATACTAAGAAGGTATACTGGTGATCACATTCTCTCCAGATGACCCCAGTGCACTCTGATTAGTCAAGTAACGGAACTTGCATAAAAGGAACTAAAAAATGTTCTAGTTAAGATCAAATAACCACGAGTCAATTCAAGTAATCCCTGCTAGGTATTAGAGTTGGCAAATTCTAGATAATACCATTAGATTCCCAGATGTATGCTCAGCAGTGGGGAAGAGCTCTCATTTAGTGGTCTGAATGGTCTAAATAAAAGCTCTTGCCTTAATGGAAGGGAGTAGGGCTTAGACGAGTCTTAATTGTCATAGACAGGACATCATTATCATCACACGGAATATCCTAGTGTCTGACGATGAGCCTTCTGTCTTGACTCTATATACCATGTGATTAGAGCAATTCGCTATATATTTATTTTTTAAATCGGGATTTGCAAAGAGAATCTCAACAAAAGGCTGCTAAAAGTTGCTCTAGGAGTGCATGTTTTAAGTCGGATGAGAAGAGAAGATGAAGTAAAAAAAAAGTGACGAGCTGGAGGGAGAGGCGAAGGCCAGAGGAGTTGAGAAAAGTGTTACATTTGGGTGAGATCACTCCTCACATTCCGCCGGAGCTGTCGTACCTGTCGCCGTGGTGATGACAGGCGGTTTGTTTGCGCGGGAGGTCAGGCCCGAGTGCAGGGGAAGTGCAAGAATGCCGGCCGCTCTGCGTGTCAGCTGCCGTGCCGGCGCGGGCAAGGTGGGGGCGAAGGCAGCGCCAGAGGTGACATCTTGATTTACTGACCTCGTGGGGGTCATCTTGACCCGTGTTTGGGGTCGGAGCCACATTCGCACGTGATGCATTTTCTCCCGTCACCCATAATCAACTGTCTCTTTGCTAAGTGAGTGCTTTTCGTTAATGTAGTATTTAGACGCATTAAAAAATACACTCAGGGCTACATATTTATGAGGAAATGACTTCTCAAACCACTATCCTTAATGCTGCTCTTGTATACTGTTTGCCAAACGGTGAGCATTGTCCTAATCTAAAGGACATTTGATATAGAAGTGCATGCTGGTAAGTAAACTCATTTGTCTTCTAGCTATGTTTGGCCAGCTTGTATATTTTCCTTCACAGGCTCCTAAAACACAACTTATTGTATGCATTCATGTCATTGTGTATTAAGCAGTGACCGTGACAGCACATAATAGTACTTAAGAATAAAATAATGAATGTTGCCAGTGGCCGACTCCTTCCAGCTTAGGCCTACTTGTTCTCACTTGTTTTGTTTTGTGTTGAAGTTCAATATGAACAGGCTTTCCTGGTGTCATCACGTCCATAATGACTTCATCCTGAGAACAAAGCCCTAACGAGAGAACACACAAACACACGCGCTCGCTCTCCTTGCCTTTTGTACCTTTGCAGGGAACACTGTAAGCACAAAATCCACTGGCAACCCAAAACACATCGCCTTTTAATCGCCACTGTGTTGCCAGCTGTCGGTGCTTGGATGGTTGCGTGTGGGTGTGTGAGGGGTGAGTGTGTGTGTGTGTCTGTGTGTGTGTGTGTGATGTTGACACTGTTGCCCGTGCGCTTCCTGTTGGGCCTGCCAGCTGCTTCTCCTCTGTTGGCCAGGGCCGGCCCAGAGCGGTGCCCGCTGACAGACGTCTTTTCTCTGCCGCTCCGTGTTACTGTATCTGTGTGGGCTTTTTCTTTTTCTTTCTGTTTTTTTTGGAGCAACAAAAGAGAGCCTGGGAGTGGAGCATGACGCCCACAAAGGAGTCTGCACGCTTCTCGCCGGCCCTGTTTGTCAACACTTACTTTAAGCACAAGGCTGCATACACACAGACACGTAGGTGCAAACATACACTCACACAAATGTACATATAAAGAGAGATTATGCTAAAAACAATGTATGTGTCAAATTTTGCAATCATCATGTAATCATAGCAGATAAGATTATCCACATGCGGGTCAACATATCGATCACACAGTGATCATTTCAAAGAGCCTCGGAGATGCACGCACGAATACACGCACACATCTTGCAGATTTACACCACAGGACTGTCCAGGTGATGCAGAGTTCCTCGTGCGCTTCGCCTGTTTGCCTCGACACATGGTTGAGCCAAACAGCAGGAACAAAGAGAGCTGAGGTAAGCTCTGTGCTGTGCTCCACACCGTGGTTATTTAGCACCGACCACCAGATGTTATCATCGCTGAGAAATTTGTTTACACTGCTGCAGCTGGTTAAAAACAGTGTAAGAGCGAAATGGAGAAAGCTATGAGAAGGAGTACACAAAAGGATTACTAGTTAATTTGCTGCGGACTGAAGAGCTCGCTGTCCATGTTTCAAAAAGACAAACCAATTTTTTTTTTCTTTTGAGTGTCATCATTAGGTTGTTTGCACGGAGATGGTGGCTTAAAACCAGCAGTTCCAATATTGAAACAGCATTTGAAGGTGCAGAACATTTGCTGAACATTTCTGCTGAAATGATATGGACAACAATCACAACTTCAAAAAGCTATACATGTCATTTCAGATTCAGGTAGTGCTGTTTTTTACTCACTCACATGTCAATGCTGAGTAAATATGAAGATGCAGTGCTGCCTTTGCCTCTGCAATCCGCAAGCTTTTTTAATAACACACTCTCTGTGGGATGAAAACACTGTGAGGGATGAATGCACATCTGCAGCTGCTGAGTGAGAGGCCTCAGGTGAAACATTTTCAACATCTAGAAGCTTCTCTGACCATCCGCTTCTCAACTAGGTAAAAATATGTTAAATGTATTCAGATCACCTCAGAGCATGCATAAGAAACAGAAGACATCCCACATCTTGGTAGACAAGTCCATCATTAAGAACCACACGGGCGAGTGTTTTTGAAACAGGAGCACGCCTACGATTTGCCTAACACATGCCAACCCGTCCTTTTTGCATCTCACGGCCCGTAATGATATGTGACTATTTTGAGAGGAGATTGTCTTTAATAAAGGAGACTTAAGGAAGAAAGAAAGTTTTGCTGGGACGACTGCCTCTAATTGAGTGAGGCAGCTGTGTGTGTGGCGTGTTTGTGTGTGTGTGTGTGTGTGTGTGTGTGTGTGTGTGTGTGTGTGTGTGTGTGTGTGTGTGTGTGTGGTGGGGGCGGTTGGCTGGGGGCTGGGTGGAGGATGGAGGATGAGAGTGTGTGGCATGATTAAAGTGGAGATTTGCGATAGAGGGATCGGTGAGGTAGAGGCAGAGATAAGAGGAGAGTAACCACGTTTAAAGTGTCCTGTGATCACACTTCCTGGGAGGGACAGTGGTGACAGGTGCACCACAGATGCACCACTCCTGAAAATAAAACAGGGATGGAGGGGTAGTGTTTGGTGGTGCTGCTGGTGGTTGTGTGTGTGTGTGTGTATGTGTCTGTGTGTGTGTTTGTGTGTGTGTGTGTGTGTGTGTTTAATTGGGGGGGGGGTTGGGCGTTTCAAACTCAATCGCTAAAATTAGCAGTGTTTTAGAATATCTTTTTTTGGTGCTTGGGGGATTGCAAACAAACATTATTTTTCTCTGCCTGTGGTTTCCAGTGGAATCGAGATGTGCTTGCTTTGGTACATCAAATTTCACAACAACTTTGTGTTACATGCTATGAAATGTTTTGTGCAATAGGATGCTGACCAATGACAAAGTACTCCTCAAATGTGGTCCTAACACAGATTCATGGTCACATGCTCTCCCAAGGCTATAAATGAGATATAAGTAAAATAGCTAAATGTTATCTAGGGTTAGGTATTAAGCATTATCTGCCTAGGGTTAGAGTGTGGTGGAAACACTACAGGGGGATTGATAAAAGGAAAAAAGGCTATAAATGAGATATAAGTAAAATAGCTAAATGTTATCTAGGGTTAGGTATTAAGCATTATCTGCCTAGGGTTAGAGTGTGGTGGAAACACTACAGGGGGATTGATAAAAGGAAAAAAAACTGCAGAAAAGCCTGTAATAGTAACATTACAGAGCACAAAGACAATTGTCAAAAAAAAAAAACTCCACTCTATAAATGGACGTCAATCAAGGATTGAGTGTTCTAATGTTGGAAATGGGAAATGAATACATATAGTATTCAATACAAGCACTTCTGTGTAGAGCCCATGAGAGCCTCTTGTCCTTACAGAGACACTTCCACACGAGCGCCAGACAGACACAGGAAGCAAGCGGGTTGAAATGATGAGTGGGGGGAAATGAGCTTTCATCTGCCCCTGCGCCGAGAGGAAAGACAAAAACAGAGCTTGCAGACTCAGCGTTTCTCCGTCGGCCATCCTCACAAAACGTCAGCCGCCAGCGAAACACGGCACCGCCGCCCCAACGCTCCGGCATTCACTATGTGTGTACGGTAAACATTCGGCGGGAAAACAAATTGTTCATAAGCTACCTGTTTAATTTTTCAGGGCTCCTTCAAGCATACATTTCCATATTAGTTGTGAAGCGGCGGCTTGGCTCGGCGGGATGGATGACGCTGTCAGGGACGGGGCCATAATGGAGGAGCTGTATGAGTGATTTCTACCAGGGAAAGCCTATTAGGCCTGACAGGAGGATGATGATATTAGACCGTCATCATTCAGAATACACCACCACCCCCACACCTTCATCCGTCTCTCTCTCTCTGTCTCTCTCTCGTCCTCGCTCTCTCTCTCTCTCGCTCACTTCCAGTCATGTAAGCTCTCTGTCCTTTTTCCCTTTCTCTCCCTCTCTCTCTTTCTTGTCTTCTCTCTGGTGGCCAATACAAAGACAAATTCTGCCCTTTTCTTAGCCCATGAAACATTTAACATTTCATTCCGGATTCTGGCAGACGCAAGTAAAAAATGGCCTAATGAATCTTACTTATTGTCTTGCCCGAGTGCAATCATGGGGCTAAATATGAGATCTCTGTCCCCTCGTCCGTATCCATTGTGTTTCTCGGCTAGCCGGTTCCTCACCTATCTGCACTTGGGCTTTGCCGAAAGGGTAGTGTTGTTGCCAAGGCGATGACTGATCTTGGAGTGAGTGATTTGCCGAAGCTATGAGGTCAAATAGGGTTCTAAATTCTGATTTCCGCACCTGTAAACGCCCACAGGTCAATGCTTGTGGAATTGTGTGAATTATAAATAACACTCTTCCTTTCCCTTCTCTTTTTCACCCTCACCCTGAGTGTGTGTATGTGTTTCTCACACATTTAAAGATCAATCTCCTTCTTACACACACACACACACACACACACACACAAACACACACACACACACACACACACACACACACACACACACACACACACACACACAAATGCGGTCACACAGAGAGTGTGAGCCCTTCACACGGGTGAAATAGTTTGACTGTGTTGTTTGTCAGCGGTCTGTGGGAACTGTGGCAAGCCTGTTTTCATGGGGGATTAGGGGCTGAAAGTGACACACTGCCCCGGCCGCCACCCCGCCAGCGTGCGCTCCTTTCATAAGGCCGTGAACCTGAGACAGCCGCCCTGACCCAGCGTTTGACCCCCGCTAGCCTCCGGGCACCGAGAGCCGAGGAGAGGGTCAGCTCTGGAGCTCTGAGCCCCATTCTAGGAGACCGATCAATGAAGCCAGCAGCGGGGCTGGAGATTGGGGTACTGGGCGGGGGTGGGGGCTATTGTGTCCATGGTCACCGAGCGTCAAGAAGCCACCAGTGCTCTGCCCTTATTTAAACTGCTTGGTAACTTAGCTACTGAGTCCCCTAAGACGTAAGCTGTTCTTAGGTCGAGGGACATTGTAATATATCAAATATTGACACAAATGTCAGTACTTTGGACTTCGGCCATACATTTTTAGTATAGCTCACACACTGTGAAAGTCTGTTAAGTAGCAAACCAAAGTAGAAATGAGGTACATATCATACTAGTCAAACTTCAATGTGTTTCGTGCGTTTGCGACTGCTTCTTTTAGCAGACATCTAACATAAAGAGAAAATAAAGTGACAAGCTCAGAATTTTAAGTTGACACATTGCGGTTTGATTCATCCCCACCTAATACAAAAAAAGACGACTACATCAGATCCTGCTCTGTTTAGGTGCCGCGAAAAACACTTTAATTGGAGCTCATTATGCATACTTATGCATGCATACGAAAAGCAGATGACTCTGTATGATTCCTGGCAATTTTAAGTCCCTCAGATTTTTGTCAAGAAGGTATGCATAAAACCGTTCGCCACGACAGAACTGTCCCGGGAGAGCACTGCGAATCTTCAAACGGTGTATGCGGTTTACCAGTTTTCATAATCTCATCCCTATTTTTGATATATTGTCAGAAGCATCCTTTTTACGGGGAGGAGGTCACTTTTGTTTGAGTCACATCTTGGCGTTTATGAACATCTACTCCAGGAAGAATCCCTGGTAAAGTCATTAAGAGGGACCCCAGTGTAGAGTACTCTAAAGCACTGGCGTGTAATATCTCCCAATGAGAGATCAATTACAGCACCAGACTTTACTGCATGGCTTCAACAAACCGCCCCAAATGTGTGGTATTCTCACCAGATAAAAGAAGACATGCAACCGCTTTCATGCATCACCATTCCAAGGAAATTGCAAAATTATTGGGAAGCACATGTGTCTGCACTCCGAGAGACTGGTCTGGGAAAATATCCATGAAATAGATGCCGGATTATTCCCCTTTTCCGCATATGAATGTGATCGAAATTAGAGGAAGCCATGTTTTGCAAGGGCTTGCTTTAAAGGTTTTATGCAAAACGCTCATATCTCTCCGCCTTTCCATTAGCTAGCCTTTGCTGAATTACTAAATGTGTTATAGACATTTCGCCATGAAGCAATTAAAGGATTATTCTAATACCAATCACACTGGCTGTTTGCTGTTGCACCCTACTGTCTAGCTGGTAGGTTCAAAGCCCCGGCCAGGCCGCACATGTGATTTACACAGTCTTCTCCATCATTGAACCCTAAACACACACACAGCTAAAAGGGGGTAGACCTGATGGGGGGAAAAAAGTAACCCACCTGACACAACTTGGCTTGTAATTGTGTCGGAAAATGGAAGTTCTCTCTTCCTCTCTCGTAAACAGGGAAGCCTTCCAGACGGAGTGACAACAGAGTTGCACAGCAAACAACTTAATTTGATCAGCTTTATGTAAAGCAGCCGGGCGATAGCAAGCGGGCGGGCAGATTAATTGTAAATGTTTACAATGGATTTCGGCCTGTGTGCTAAACATGATAATCCAGCCGGAGACCCAAGGGATGAAGAAGCAAATTAATAACAAAAGGATGCCGTGGGTTATTGTGGACTTGTGTCCATTCAGTGCAACACCACCATCCGTTTAGTCTGATGGCAGTCGTCGCCTAACCCTCCAACCCTCCCCCCACGCACTAAAAATGTTCCCTTAACCACACCAACAAACAAACATATATTTAACATGTTTATTAAAACCTAAAATCAGTGTAGACAACAGCATTACCTGCCACAATGCAACACAAACTTTGCACTCTAAAGATATTTTCAACCTTATGGGCAATACTTTCAGCATTATGTTCTTATGCATTTTTAATTGTATTTTCCAGTCAGGGTCAATGTCATTAATTTGCTAACCTGTAATTTTTTAAGCAGGTAAAGCACAATTATCTCCGGCAGAAGTCTGACAAAGGGAGATGAGCTTTCACACATTCTCCCCCTCAGAGCGGGTACTAATGACAAGAGAGAAAGAGAGAGTGAGGTGGAAAGAGAGAGAGAGGTGGAAAGAGAGAGAGAGAGGGATGGAGGGAGGGAATGGGGGCGGAGGGGGCTTCAGCTCGCCACACCATAATCAGCTCTGCCTTCAATCAGGAGGACTTAATTAGCTACTGTTATGAAGGTAAACGCAGCTCAGCAAAGCGTTCCACAAACAATCCAAGCGCTATGCTGCGCTCCTGTTTACTCCCCTCTAAAATGCGCCAGGAGACAGCCATACATACTCAATGGGCTGCTGCAAATCTATTAATTAAGGCCTTCCGCATGGCTGACGAGCACACTGTTTTTATTAATGCCAGTTACCGTGTGTTTGAATTGTTACCTGCGTAGCTAGCAATTGCGCTAGCACTGAAGCCAGTTATTAAAGATGGTCGCCTGTACTGCAGACATAATTCTTGATAAAGTGGTTGGTGCTGTGTGCTTCATGTAAGGTATAGGTTGGCTTAAATATCAGTCTGGCCTTTGGCTCATGATTATTTGATGTTTTCATGTCTTCATCCAGCCGCTAGGCCTAGTTGATGCACAGCACACTGTAGAACTGAGGAATTGTTTAATAAAGGAAACAGTAATATTGTGATCCGCATAGGTAGCCATGTTTGTGATAATAGTCCGCCTGCATATGACTGATGTGACCATTTCAAATGTCTGAGGCTGCGTGTGTGTCGCACATTATCTCTTCTCACCAGATGAGCAATTAGGCTTGAGTTTTTAGTGGCTCTGTGTTCTTCTGGACTAACTTCCCTGTGATGGGAGGCACGCACACTCACGGATTTGACACATTTTTAAATCCAAGGAGCGATATTTACCAGCCGCGGTCAGAGGTGTAGATTATAGCAAATTGAATTTTCTGTCCAATCTGATTTCATAACAAAGGCGGACACAATGCTCGGGGGCCACTGCAAATGTTATCACGCGAGTATCAGCACTCCGGCTAAATTGAATTGCATTCTGCACGCTGCTGCCGCGGCTGTTCTCTCGCGGGCACTCCATCACTTCTCTTTAACACTAGTCTTTTTTCTTTCTGCCCTCATTTCTTTTGGTCCGGTTCATTGTCGTTTTTCACCTCTTCATCCCTGAAAACGAACCTCGGACACCCCCCCCCCCCCACCGAAAGAAAACCGCAGGGGCCCGAAAATGAGCAGTCAGCATAACTGGCGGCAGCGGTGGAGGGTGAGGCTAGCTTGGATGCGGGGAATGAATGTAGGTCGTGATTTATGAAGCCACGTCGGAGCCAGCTGCCCAGCCCCACTCTCTCCACTCCACTCGCGACAGGACCGGTCTTTATGTAAAACAAACCCTGTGTCTTCTTTTAATCTCCTTCCACTCGTGCCAATATTTCCTCAAAGTGTCCTGAATGACAAGGCGAGCTTATGTTAATTGAAGCAGGCTTAGAAATTGCTCTGCAGTAAGAGTAAGTACATGGCTTGATGAAAGATAATGGTTTGGGAGTAACAGACACATGTTTAGAAGGAAGGAGAAGGGTGGGAGTCTGCTGATGGAGTCTTATAATGAATATTGTGATTTTAATGAGATCCCTATTTATTTCAACTACTTGGGTGTTGAGTTTCCATTGACAAACAATGAAGGCTATCCATCAAATGCAAATGTGGTTTACATTTGAGGTGGTGCTATCATCTACAGTTAACATTGGTTTAGTGCCCCTTTAAGCTCTTGTACTCTTTCTTTCATGTGCTGGCAACACATTTTAAAGAGAAACTTCAGGACTTTCCAACCTGGGCCCTATTTTTAGATCTTTTTGGGCCCAAATTTGAACTAGGGACAATTAACAATTGGGGAACTCAATGGGGTGCTACATCAGAGACTAGAAGATCGAGACAGATAAAACACTGACTGTACAGACATTCATTTTCTACAGTTTCTTTACAGTTATTGGGTAAACAGATGCAGGTGTATTTCTGTAGGGACCCTGCCCATGTTGCCTGACCCTTATAATAACATTTACGAGCCTGTCAGCGTCGAAAAAAATGTCGTTTACTTTGGCATGCTGGCTTGCCCTCATAGGATTCCATTTACAGCAGTTTTGCACTTGTGGTTTTAGCATTCTAACTCAATACTGGACTGATTTCGACCGTTAATTGTCCTTTGGAAACAAAAATATCTAAAAATAGGGTCCCATGTTGAAAAAATCCCTTTAATGTAATTTCCTTCATTTTTTGATTTTAAACCTAACTTTCCATTTTGGAACTCCTTAGAAAAATAAATTTCTTTTTGTCTTGACAATGGTCACTAAGCTGCTATTGAAAAGACCACAAGCTGAATTTTGTTCACTGGATCTCATTGACCAGCCGTACACAGAGGGCCATGCTGTCCTGTCAAAGTAGTGCCAAAACCACATGTGTCCTATTCATCCCACACAGTGCTTGATAGATTGACAAGTGACTGAGACAAAAGTGTTTGGTCAACAAGTCATTTAAGATCCATTATTATGGAGTGTACTCTGGCAGGTAAACACATCTTCATTGATCCGATGGAAAGACAGAAATATGTTCTCTTGTCCACCTCCATCAAGAACCTTTCACAAAAGGCGAATAGCAAACAGTATGAGGAGAAAAGGGAGGCCGGCAAAGAATAGGCCTGACATTCTAGTCGAAAGGTAAATAATGGCGAGGGCTAGCTGGGCTATCCATAACCCCTGAAATGGCTGTCTGCTACGATAAAATGTGCAACCTGTTTCTCCCAAACCCCTCTAAAGATCAACTGGGTTGATGTGGTTTTACTCTCCTTAGTGTCAGATTGGGTCTGTCTGCAGAGAAGCAGCTCAGGGTAATTCACTAATGACTAACAAAGCCCCGGACAGATGCATCTGAATCCCAAGGAAGCCACTCACTCACTCACAGTCTCCTCCTAATGCAGCTCTGTTGCCTGTGGTCATTTTGGGTTAAAGTCAATCCATTTTGACACTAAGGATTACCAAATAGTTTTAAGTCGCTTCAAAGGACAGGTTAAAAGACAAAATTACTGTTCCCCTGACCAAAACAAAACAGATGAAAAAATGTCGTTACTGATTTGACATTTAAGACCTTTCCGTTGAAATAAAGACATGGAATTCTTTTGTTTATTTTACTCTTTTATGGGACAGCAAGTCTTGGAGCGTGACGCCTTTGGATGCTGTTTGGTACAATGACACACTAATGTTTCTCTTAAAACACATCACAATGAGGAAGGAAACAAAACCAAAGCAATTGCACAAATGAAGCCCATTAAGAGTCTCAGATTTATTCGGAACGTTTTAAAAGGCGAGCTGCGAGCTCTTCCAAATCCCAGCTGTTATAAATAAAGGCCCTGAAAGTTGCGCTGCATTGTAATTTGTGAATGGTTGCGGTGAGTGCACCGCAAGGTTGTGGCATCACAGCAGGGAGATTATATCCTCCTGCCGTATAATGATATATAACTAACCCACTCTCCCCCCTGTCCCACATCCCATGGCATCACAGAGCCACAGCACTCACACAGACAGCAGCCACATGCCTATTAGGAGCAGGGGAATTGACAGGAGGTCACCCTTCTCCATGGCTTTGTTTAGGTTTATTTTTATTTTTATTTTGTCTTATTGTGTGGTACTCTCACCCTGTCTCATATATATATATATATATATATATATATATATATATATATTTCTCTCACCATCTCTCTTTTCCATTTTCCTTTTCCCCCTAGGTTCCTAACTTTCCTCCCTTAACGGGTGGTAAAAACAAGCACAGTGGGTGATTCACACTATATTAAAAACTGTTGGTACAACAAAGAAGTCTAATCACCAGTGCAAATTATCAGCTGTAAATTAAATCCTGGCGCGGAGCGAGACGGTAATAATATTCCAGGCCTCTCCTGTTACAGTGTAATCACAATCTGAGTTTAATATCTGCATTCCCCCGAGAACGAGGCGCTTTGTGCGTGTTCTTTAAGGGTACTTTTCACCATTTCGGTGAAAATTGTATTACCGACATCGATGAGTAAGAGGTGGTTGTTACACAATTCACTTCAGGGGCTCTGATAACAATGCAGTAATTCACATAATAGCCCCAGTGCAAGTCCTGATAAGCTGTAAGTGTATCCTGGTACCCTAATGGTATTGTATTTGTATTCAGCAACATCAAAACACCATTACAGCTTGACATCTGGAATCACTGTCAAAGATTTGAGCCCATCACTTTGCTCTCCTCGTGTGTTGATTTTCTTGCAGTTTTAGCGTAGCTGGTATTTTAAGGGTGGACTTGAAGCGACGATGCAGTTCTTATCCTGGAGTCCAAGCGCTTGTCATCTTCGCTCTGTTCGCATCACTGATTAATGTGACGGCATTAGGCTTTCTCCCTCTATAAAATTATGTTATCACAAACACGCAGAAACGGAATATTTGCATAAGCGTCAACTAACTACTTAAACATTTTCAGCAGCAGTTCACTAGGTGAGGGAGGATTTACAATGCACACACCGTACGTATCCCTCTTCTAAATGTATGTTACTCACAGTGTCTTTTCTTGCAGCAGATATCTGATTATTCCTGGGTACAATGTTCAGGTTATGGTATAGCCCCTCCCTGCTGTGTGATACAGTTAGGTGGCTGGGTGGTTGTGTGGTTGTGTGTGTGTGGGGGGGGGGGGGGTAGCTGGGGGTGTCCGGTGCATTTTGATGCACCAGAGCCCATGTTACTTCTGTACCTCTCGTTCCACTGCGCCCTCTTGAATACAAGCCGATTATGGATAACAACCACATTACAGCGCGATACATCAAAGAACTGGCTTAGAGCACAGTGGGGAGCCACTCTGCCACATTGCAAAACTCCAACCATTCTAACAGCCTTCGCGAAAAACATGTTATGCACTAAATGTGTCACACTGAAAAGGGGTTTTCTGATCCATTTGACTCTGGACCTCGACGGCCGTGTGCATGCTTTATTTGTGTGTGTGTGTGTGTGTGTGGCTTCATTAAGAATGTTGGATAGAGTGGAGGAAGATGCTCTCCGAGAGAAAAAGAGAAAGAGGGAAAATGATGCGGGGGTTCACACAGAAAAAGCACTGTGCACTGTGTCATTTGCAGTGAGTTAAGATCTGTATTATGTGTGTTTTAAATGCATGTCTTTGTTTTTTTTTTTTTTTTTTTTTTAGATTTCATTACCCATTAAATGTATTGGTTGCAAAACCAAAATAAAAGGCTTTTCAGGAATCGCTCCAAATTGTAGCTCAACAAAGACAGCTGACAATATTATCTCATTAAACATGATCTCAATTTAACCATAACCATAACAATTTATGATGGTACAGTATGTTTAAACCCAGGTTGGTGGTAAATGGTCAATCTAAAAGTGTACGTACTGCATTTTATTTTCCACTGATCACATGTTCCAATACCAATTGTTATTGTGCCAGACATAGCGAGCAGACCCTAGAAGACATGACAGGGGCAGATGAAGATTTTTTGGAGAAGCGTTGAGCATGTGGAATAGGTTTTCAAATGATTCTCCAGTAAAGAGAAAAAGGGTTTTCACATGGTTCTCCATTAAAGAGGATGTTGTCAATGCAGTCAAGGAAGACCCCAACTTGATGCCTGTGAAGCAGGAACAAGGATGCTGGATACAAATTCTCACTAACAAGAGACACAGTAATACAATAGATTTATAACCTCTAGGAAAAGATATGTGTTTTAGGTGAAAGCATGTTTTGTAAGAAAGCAATTTAAGGGGAAACTCTGCTGTATGGTTTGTACTGTTGCCTTAGTTGCATTGAAACAAAATATAGTTTTGTAGTTATAATCCATTGTATTATTTAATATTAGTCTAAATTGTTTAAATAATAGGACGAGTGTTTACTGTAACTCATACCCTCCTGTTGTGTCTGATCAACACTTGAGAAATCTTGTGGCAATCTGGACTGCACCAGGCACTCAGCAATGTTGTTTGCATCTGTGAGTTTCCGGGAATGAGACTTGCCAAGTCTCCCCTTGGATTACAAGGGCACTTAGATATTCCTCGGAACTCGGAAGCTCGGCGCTCGGAACTGCAACAGAGGGGGGGAAAAAGGAAAGAAGTCAGTCCAGGAAAGGATTTTGAAACCCCAGAGCTAACCCTTAAATCCCCCCACACAGGCCAGGAGACACCACCACCACACCAGAATCAAGGGCTATTTTCAACAAGCTTCTCTATCCTGCTCGGCTTAATTAAGAGTATTTGAGTGTCTATTAAAACACCATGCATGGTTGATTCGGCCTGACCTCTCCTCCTGCTCTCTGCCCCAAACCGCTGCAGCTCATTAGAATAGCATAATTGTAGGTAAGCATCCTACAATATAAACAGGACTAATTAGCAATGGGAGCATAGTTCACAGTGGCAAATGGTTCAAAATAGACCTCGGCTACAGACATGTAAATAAGCTTTATTATTACTAGTGGCGTTTAATGTGTAGGTCAATTATCCAATAAGAGAGAATTAAAGTTTATATGTATTTGGACGTGAAGGAATGCATTAGGTGTAAAATGTAACGGTGTTTCCGTGTTTTAAGAGTTTGATGTTAAAATACAGCCACACTATATTACATATAGTGGTTTATTTTATACACTTTTTTATATAAGCCTGTGTGAAAATGGTGGAAATGTATTTGCTGTGAGAGGGTATGTATATTTCATACTTCTCATATCTCCCACCAAGTTTTATGTCCCTGCAGAAAAGATTCTCATGAATTTGTCTCCTGCTGCTCTTGCAGAGATCCAGGGCATAGCTGAGGCTGGACAGCACTTGCTTTTTATTCTTTCACACTGCCTCTCCTTTTTTTTCTCTCTCCCTCACTCACTGTGTTCCTCCTTTAAAGGTTCCTTTAAACTCGAGCCACTATTAGGAACCCCTGTGCATGTTTTGGTTTCAGGGGTTTGCTGCCCGGATTAACAGCATGTTTTTTTGGAAAAAGTCTATTTCCCTTGTGTATCCCCTCTGGACAAATCTCCACAAATAAATACAAGCCTAGTGGAGACACATGCTGAAAGAAAGGGGAGAGAGAGAGAGAGAGAGAAAGGAATGAAGCTGTTTCTTCCTCTCACGTGAAGGGGTTAAATATGGTGCTAATCTGGTCTTATATTCAATTTTTCTGTCATCCTTAGGCTAATGTGCACTAACTGGATATACATTGTGCCGGAATGCTCTTACTTCTTGACGTGTAACCTGCCTCTGAACCGTCAAATTTCTCATGCATTTGATCCGTCCGTTTTATATGTTTTAGGTCTTTTAAAAGCCTTTAAAGCTACTTAGTAACAGTCGGTCGATCAAAGCCACAGAGCCCTTCAAGCCTCAGTTGAATTGGAGTGCAATTTTTTGGATTGTCTGAAAGGAGAGTCGGACACAATAAAATTGTATTGTTTCCCTGGAGTTGAACTCCGTAAACCAAACACATTAGTGTTTGAGTGCAGCAAGTTGGCTTGAATGAGGCTTGTGCAAGCGCTGGTCTTAGAAATAAATACATGCAGTGGAATGGAGGCCTTGTTTGGCTGGTGTTAACTTAGTGCTGCAGTCTGGGTTTGTGCACTTTAAGTGACCCCAGTGTTGGTTAGGACCTCCTGACCTGCCTAAACTCTCTCTGAACTGGCTCTTCTGGGCCTTCTCACACTGGCGTGCGACTGTGACGATGTCCCCTCAACGTCTGACTTTCCTTGGGTGAAAACTGATACTAAAGTTAACAATAATCCTTTTCAACCCTCACCACATCTGCGTCCATCATGTCACACATGCACAGGCAGAGGAATAGACGTGTCTGTCTCACAGTTCATGAAATATTCTCTCTTTTTTGCATACATTGGATGATGAATGCAGGGCTACAGTGGTCTGTCTGTGTGTGTGTGTGTGTGTGTGTGTGTGTGTGTGTGTGTGTGTGGTTGTGTGTGTGAGTGAGTGTGTGTGTGTGTGTGTGTGTGTGTGTGTGTGTGTTTGCGTGTGCGTATGTGTGTTTGTGTGGGAGGATGGGGGGGTTGTTTGGTGGAGAAGGCTAAGGTATCAAAGATTATAAAAAAGTATATGACAGCTGACAATTTCAGGCTTTTGATTAGGATTTGTTGATATGACCAGTCCTGGGGTCTACCCAAACCCACTCCGGGGAACCCGCCTGGGCACACTGAGCTCCAGACAGAACGACCCGACAGTTGACAGAATCATGCGGCACAGCCGATTTTTTTTTTTCCCCCTCAGTGTTTTCTCTCCCCCTTCCCTCCTGAAAGCCTAGTAATTAGAGTCTCTGGGCAACATGCAGAAACAGCACTCACAGTGTGTGTGGTGTCATAGAGAACCCCAATTATGCAGCCATTTTGCTTGTGGATGCAACTTGTTCTTATTGTAAATTACAGATATACACAGGGAGGCACACTCATACATTCATTCTCTCCCTGACACCCACATTCTCAGCTATACTGGGCAATTAAACTGTTTTTTGAGGATAGAAATGCTAAGTGAAGCAACATTATGGGCTCAATCAATTTAGCCCTAAAACCTGTGCTTAGGCATATTCAATACTTTGCCTTCGGAAGTGTCTTTGTAATATGTCGAACATATTACAGCTGAAATGGTTGTGGTTAAATAACTGAACTCATAAATAGCATATGAACCACGTAAATGATTTTGAACACAAGTTGGAAGGCCTACAGCACTGATGATATTAAACAGACTATGCATTGCTAAATCAAGGTATATCAGGATATATATGGCAGATTCTGCCTAAATAATATCAGTTTGACATTCACAGTCTCATGTCTTTTTTGCAGTTTTGTTGGAACTTACTCGCAAATGGAAACAATGAATCTTTAGGGTTGATTAACTTAGAAAGGATTATCTGTTGGCCCAGGACATGAAATGATCCGTTGTTAATGTGAAGCACACACCTTCTCAAACTCTTCTGTCCATCACACTGCTCTAGACTTGACATCTATGACATCTTCATTCCATTAAGACCATCCATTAAGATTTTTTAACACATTCATTATTTCATTTTGTGCTTTTTTATCAACATCAGAAAGATTAATTAAGGCACACTGTATGTATTTCTTATGATGGTAGAAATAATGTATGATAATTTTCCTCTTGGAACATTCTGTTAAATCATCCTTGAATAATTCAGCACAAATGGGCTATTATCTTCAGCCCTAATATCAAATACAGTGCCATAGACATTGTCTAATGACATTTCGAAATGGACAGAACAAGCTTAGGATGGGCCGGTCATGTCTTTGAAACTGTTTTCCTTAAGAGCAACCCTAATTGCTGGATGAGCTCATTCAAAACACATCAAATTGCCTCAAGAAGATAATAAAGTTAGAGAGAAAAGGGAGGGCCAAATAAGTTCAATGATTCTTAAAGCAGCGATACCTTGTCTTATACTGGATCTGATGCCACAAAGAGAGAATAGACATTGTTACCTTTAAAAGTATAGACAATATGCAAGAAAACTTGCAGGTAAAAACATGTTATTCCTTAACCCAATATTGTAAGACCTACTGAAAATGGCAGCAATGCTCGCCAAAAGCATTTTTACATGCACCCTATTTCAAATGTAGTTGTTCATGTGATACAGTTAGCTATTTAAGCACCAGTCTGCGTTTCACTCCTCTTGAGAGCCACCCCAGTGACCTAGGTGCCTAGTAGCCTTCCAAGCCTTTGATGTGAGATGTATTGAAGTCAACGAACTTTATTTTTCACATAAAAGCATGTGTCTCACGCCAAAAGTGTGAGAGTTGGCAACCCTGCATTTGCAGTTTCTGTGTCATTAATTTGCACAAAAGTCTAAACAAATGTTTTTTGACTGACATGGAAATGTATAAATGTATAATCATATGAGATTGTGCTGGCTTAAAAGCTGTTTCAAAGGCTGCATGTGATTCAACATAGTTTATATATGAGTTGAGAGAAGCACCCTGTCCACTAGGGTCACCAGGGGGCAACTATATGCACTCCAGTATGTGTAACATGCATAGATAGCCCAGGCTAGCATAACACCACCACACCTACTATACACTCCAGTATGTGTAACATGCATAGATAGCCCAGGCTAGCATAACACCACCACACCTACTATACACTCCAGTATGTGTAACATGCATAGATAGCCCCAGCTAGCATAAAACCACCACACCTACTATACACTCCAGTATGTGTAACATGCATAGATAGCCCAAGCTAGCATAACACCACCACACCTACTATACACTCCAGTATGTGTAACATGCATAGATAGCCCAAGCTAGCACAACACCACCACACCTACTATACACTCAAGACGTCTTGGTGTTAACATGGAGTACACCATAAATATCTCAGCTGGTAGCCAAAATGTAGGGTTAGGGTTAGGTACATTTGGTACACTTCCACAGGATGTGCTTGCAACCTAACTTTAAAATGAACTTTATAGATTGGTAGATAACATCAACTACAGCTGACTTTAGGTAGCTAACTTGTTGTTCTACGTAAAGAGTTAAAATATTATGTAGTGTAAGTATAAAAGTAGGACTTTCATTACCAGTATACAGAGTATGGCAGGTTAGCAGCATGTAATGTGATGTAGGCTATACAAATATCATAAATGAACATTTTGAGTTGGATAGCAAGTCAGCAACTGTTGCTTAAGTCGTACCATGACTGAAGACAATAAATACACTGAAGTTTGGTAACAGCAGATACCCAGGCCTGTTAGCTAGCTACCAACTAACTAAATAGCTAATACACAAACTAAAGTGATCAGTACAGTTTACTAGTTTGGGAGCCAACCAGCTGTTTGGTAACCATGCTGTATGTAACGTCTGGGAATATATGGAATTGGTGTGGCATTTTCATTATGGCCTTCCATTGGCTCATACAGAGCAAAGAGATGAGAAGGGCCGAGGTTTGTTTATTTTTTTCCTTCTCTTCATTTTAATGTCCTCCCCAAGTACAGTTTGTCTGTCTTAAGAATATTTCCTGTTGTCCTTCTTACTTCTGATGCACTCTGACATGTGAGAAAGTATTAAGGCAGTGTTGACTATTAGCTGTTAGTGCTGCTCTCACAAGCAATATTAAAAGTCATAAATTAGGAACGGTAATTGTTTCTTTAAGAATATTATGAGAGACTGTTATCTGCAGTCACTGTCATAAAGGGATAAATAAAGCATGTCGGAAATCAGACATGATCATGACATCTATGACATCAATATAATTACCTGTACCAAATCTCTAAATAACTCTGATGTCAATGACAAAGGCAAGCTAGTATGAAACAATTTGGACCTTGTACAGAGAACAATACATTCCCTGGAGTTGTATTTTACAGTAGTTCTGTGTGTATAGTATAAAATCCCATTCCATTCAAGCAGAGAGATAGTGCAACTGCCTGAATTCCCTCTTAGGCCCTTAAACACCATCAAATTCCACTGGTAGGGACATTCACAAAGACCATAGCTACGCCTGGTCAAAATCTCCATGTAAACCTGTTCTACACTAATGTTTATTGCAAGAACAAATTGTATTAGCTTTGCTATAACTGAGATAGGCTCCTTCAAAGATCAGTCATTGGAAGCTAATACTTTAATATTGCCTTCCATCACAAAGCGGGACCACCAGAACTAAGTGGAATGTCATTTAGATGTTAAATCTGAAGGAGATTAGTGCTATACTTATAAACTGCTTAATGCATTGTAAAATTTCCACTGAACCTTTGACAGCAGAATCATTCCATTTCTCAGACACACACATCCACAGACAGAGAGAGATTATGAGGCCACACATTTTATTAAACAATCACAAGGCTAGATGTCCAGTGTTATTTTGATTTAAGGAAAGAAAGAAAGTGTTAATGAGAGGTCTCTTCGTCTCCATGCTCTGCTTCTGGGCATTCTAAAAATATCCTTTAATATCTATTGAAGCAGGAGTCTGCGGGTATTTTTTCCTGAATTGTAACATGGCACCCATTGTAAATGTAATCCCTTTTTTAAATTACTCAGTGTGCTTTTTAATGTTGAGCACTGCATTGATATGGCAACAGGGTTGCGTTTAGCATTGCTTTTCAGGGGAATGAATAATTTCACTGCATTGTTGGTTTATCACAGACATAGGCCTACATGGTACCCTATTGTACCCAGCATTCAACTGCTGGTGCAAACTTTGGTTGGCAAAGAGAAAATCCCCAAATTTGCAAGAGGTAAAAGACCTTTAACATGACAGGAGTTTCAAAAAGGACTGTTATTCGTCATTGACGCTATTTAATTCTTTGTATCGCTAACCATTCAGTTTAGATAGACAACCTTGTGTTTGCCGAGCTTTGCAGTATAATGAGCAGGTGATGGAAGCTTGGAAGATGGAAGCACATACTCTTTAATTTCCCCAGTTAAAACAAAACGTGACAGTCTCCATCTCATCCTGCTGGAGTGAAACATAGCCTTGTCACACAATGTAACGAAACCATTAAATGTGCAGCATTAACGGAGGGACGAGACGCAATTAGCCAAGAAATTACTCTGATCTTAGTGACATTTCAGAAAAATCGTAACACAATATACGGAGCGGCCGGTTGATTGACAGCCTAATCCACGTTTGATGGGCGCTGGTCCACATTCCGTGAGCAGAGCGGGTCGCGGGCAGATAACGAGTACAGCTGCACATCCCTGATATGTCCGCGACGACTCGTCACCGGGTAAATTCCTTCGGTTTAAACGATGATGAAAGTATCGACCATTAATGACAGGATCATCTCCTTGCCTGAAATAAACGTTCTAATCCCCTCTGCCAGGTCCATGAATTCCTAATATGAGTTATATAAACTATGGTAATACATCTGCCTTAGTGGAGTTGTGTTTGAAAAAACTGCACCCCACTTTTTGCTTGCTGAAATGTATGAGTGCATTGCATTTTCTGTTTACCTTACGTAGACATCAGTTGTTAAGAGTTTTGTTTACATTTACCTTGTTGCCACTTTGAATACAAATGACGTTAACGTTGTATATTTCACTCCAATATCATGTCGTCTGTATTTACTCTTTCCTGACCATAGTTTGTTTAAAAAGAGAAAACTGGAAAAAGAGATTGGAGCCGATCAGTTTTGAGTCATGGTCCAGAGAATCTCTCCGATACATTGCGTCTTTCTCCATTTTCTCTCTAATTTTCACGATAAAGCACTGGGGGAACTTACAGTGCTCTGAACTCAGCAGCTCCATTTGTTGATGACATCAGGCATCTCTGAGCAGTCAGCACCAAAGGCTACATCCGAAATCCACGAGGAGGCCATTGCTTGCACCACCTCGTAAATAACAAGTCTGAATGTATGCAATGGCAGCATAACTGCAGAAAAAATTGATGGCAAATGATTTTGTTTTGGTTTATTTCAGATGCATCAGATCCATTCATGCTTGCTGAGAAAAAGGAACCATGGACATGAATGCAGGAGAACGATTATGGACTGTGTCTTTAAAAGGTATGGAAACATCATGCAAAGAGGGGAAGACCTTTGCTGGTCTTGGGTGCTTTTCATATTAGATAAAAACAGTCCACCTACCCGACGCCTGACACACAAAAGGAGGGGAGACATCCCATAATTCTCCACCCCTCACCGAGATGATTGTGGCTGTTTTCCCCCCTCTCTTTCTTTCTCTCCTTTTTTTGAAGGGGGCGCCTAAAAGTGATGATTAGGGCAGAGGGAAGCTGAAGTGAATGGTTTATGAATATTTCATGTAAATGTAAGCGGCACTTACTGGACATAAGGTCTGATTGATGGGAAAGTGGCTCTAAATGCCTCGACTTTGAAGGGTTTCAGGCCCCCCCCCCTCCCCCGTCCTCCTCCAAGGCCTCCTTCAAAACGCTACAGTTAATAGCAGAATAAAGATGTATTTAGCTGGAGAGCTCTTCATTAATGGCTTGCGTTAAACAAAAGTAGTGGCATAGGATTTGTGTCAGTGAAGTGGAGTTGAAAAGGGCTGACAGGAGGAGAAAAAAAGATGAGAGGGGAAAAGGGATGTCTGGGGGTAAAATGCAGCTTTTAGCCGCTCCACTCTGCCATTTTCTTTTCTGCTATGTTATTTCTCTCTCTCTCTCTCTCTTGCTCTCACTCTCTCTTTCTCTCTCTCTGTCTGTCTCTGGCTTTCTGAAAAACTCCCATTTCATTTTCAAAATTGAGCAGCAAACCTATGGGAGGCCCTCCTTTGGAAATGTCAAAAAAAGAGACGTTGCCAGCTGCGGCGGTGACCAGCCGCACAGCCTGCTCTCTGAACTTAAGTAGAAAAGCGGACGTCAGTCCTCCCGCTCACAGTTAGATGGATCATACACCTGTAGCTGTGTCAGTCAACTGCTGCGCCCAGTCCCAACAAAAAGGTAGACCAAGACAGATACATGGATTGGACCTGCAGCTGTTCTATCCATTGACATTTGTAGATTTCAAGTGGATTTTCTTGTAAATATTTCTTTTTTAAATTAACCCGTTCGAGACCTTTTTCTGAATAAAGTACACATTGTGCAGCAGAAAACAACTCTCTTTTGAAAATGATCTACACTCTTGAATGCATTTGACATTACATTGTGCTGACTGTCAGTCAATCCTTTCTGCGTTTGACTATGCCCACTTCAACATTAAGAGATGACAAATCCATCCTTTGTCCCGGGCCTTAATGAACCCTGTGCATTTCTCTGTTAACCATTGGCCCATTTGCAGACAACCATCCATCACATCTCTGCCCCCTTTATGATACCCTGTAATGAATTGAACAAAAGTGATTTCTAGTAATCTCTTTGATTAATTGAACAAAGTCCTGCATCCTATATATTTTTCTGCCACCTGTTCTCTCTCTCTCTCCCTCTCCCTCTCTCTCTCTCTCTCTCTCTCTCATGCCAGAAAAGAATAGTCCCCAAACATTTGGCATCAATTGCAGTATACACTGAGGTGTGTCTGGTTTTTGCTCCTACCTTGGACTACAATTAAAACTAAAATGTTCAAATTATCCCCCTCCCCCATTTTTCAGTCCCTCCAGGACTTTTGTGATCTTGTATTTTCACAACTTGACATAAATGCAAGGATTCCCTGCAATTGCCGGTTGCAGTTTTCTCTCATAACCTGTATATTTCACAAAAAAAGTAATGGAATTTCTGTATTATTTGCGATTGATTTTACTTCATTCATAAGCGCCACAATATTAAATATAAAACACCAGTCACTTTTGGCCGCAGCAATCACAACAAACCCTCGCAAGATCCTGGAAGGCCTGATTATTAATTAGCTTTAGTTCCCTTTCTCCTCAATCCTCTTCTATAGCCTATTTTTCAGCTCGTCTGTAGAATCCTAATAACTGGCGTCATTTAGAGCATCTCAGAAGCTGAGCAGTTGGAGTAGTTGGTCCCTTTTATCAGACTGGATCCCTCTGGGAAAACCATTGAAATGAATGAGCTCACTGTCAGATATGTGTATTTCCAGCAACATTTGATGCTGTTTTGATTGTCAAGTCGAAAATTGAATGTTTTTGTACAGTTGTGCCTCTCAGGCAAACAGGTCTGCCATTCAAAAGCAGCCGTAAAAAGATGAATTTTGAAATCTGTGCAAATCAGGTTGGAATGTATAAGTGCAGGAGATGGATGATTGTTGAAAGGGCTCTGATAGCTGATTTGTGCTAAACCTTCCTTGGATTCATTTGTTTAATCCCTTTGTTTGAAAAAGGCTGAGGTGTAAAAATTAGTTCTTGGTTGAAAGGGAATGAACGATCACAGTTTCATCTCCGCAGTGGTATTATTTTTTGCCACTGAGAAGATTTTATTACCAATGAATTTTGAGCTCTGCTCAAGAGCTGCTCAACCATCTAGCAGGGATTCTCTCTCTCTCTCTCTCTCTCTCTCTTTCCCTCTCTCCCACTCACACACACACTCACACACACGCACGCATGCTATCAGGTGACCAACCCCTCTCCCATGTGTATTCACCTATGTCCCCGAAGGGTTTGGGTTCAGTGAAGGGACTCTACCCCTGGACCTGTTTGGACTTGTCCCATCTCCAGAGCACTCCACACCCTTCCCAAACTTCAAGAACAGCTCTTCAATCCCTTACCAACACACCCATAACCACCACCCCCCCCCCCCCCCCCCCCCCCACACACACACACACACACACACACACACACACCCCACCAACTCTTAAGCGACGCTGCCTGGAACCTGGTGCTGATATGCCGCGCGTCAGAGCGCCACCGAACAAGAAGCAATTTGCCACGCTCCAGTGGCGTATGACGCGCACGCGTGACTCGGCTCCTCTCTTTATTCCCCTAATGGCTTCTCTTCCCCCGACGGCCAGTTATGCGTGCTCTTGTAAATAGACACATTTTTAATGGCAAAAAAGAGAGAGTGTTTGTGTGATGGGGGGTTAAAGAAAGGTATCACTCCTGGTCTGCTGGTTTGACCTTGGTAAGAGGTCAGGGGGGTGGGGGGTGGAGGGAGGGGGGGGTGCATGGTCTGTGATTACTTTAATCTTTCCTAGATATGTGCAGGCTGAGATGGTTCTCTGATAATTCTGAAAGGGGGTGGAAAAGCATGGTGTTAATAATAGTAAGAGCAGTCCATTTGTGAGCCCAGGTCAAAGAAGGGGAGCTTGTCACACTGTCATTTGGATCTTTGCAAGGACAGCCTTCTGGGTCACCGGGGTGATATGTTCCCCTAGTTCTAGGGCTACCCACATGTCTGGTCTCCCTTTACTTTTAGGGACCACTTTTCCCAATGGCTTCCCTTTCAGATGGAAATAAATGGCCCTGCCTGGTCAGGCGGAAACATGTGAGTAGTAAAGGCAAGAAAATGCAAATAGCCTGCATTTGCACCGCATCATCTGCCAAAAAGCGTGTTTGCACTCTAAAGAGGGATGCGCAGGACATTGTTCATCACCTATCCCAAAAAAGGCCATGTCTCGAGAGCTACAAACAGGGGGTTAAGCTAAGAATGAAGGGTGTCTCAGGACAGACACACACACACACACACACACACACACACACACACACACACACACACACCCACACACACACACACACACACATACACACACCCTTGTTTGCGCTGTGTCACCGGTGTTTAAAAGCATAGTCATTCATCTTGTGTTGCCTGACAGAGGCGGGGGTAGCGCTCTAAGAGGCTTGATGACCCCCGTCTTCCACTTTGCAGTAATTGTCTTCCCTCACCCATCTTATCACATGCATGTCGTGATTCACGGGCCACAAAATTCATGTTGTGTTTGGCAGGGGTTTGGCACTTCCTATGTAAGTGTTGTGCTTTACAAACCAGCAACCTGGGCTTCACTTATTGTTCTCCATTGTTTCAAGAAATGAAAAAAAAAACACAATTCAGATGCTCAACTTTATTGACAGCTTCAGTAAACTATTAACTCTATAGGATGTGTTTTGCGCTTCAACCCAGCAGCGTAGCATCAAAGGGTATATCTTGTCTGCTGTTCCGTTAAATGACATGAGCTGTAATCAAAGCAGCTTTGAAATGTTTTGTATATATCCTCAAATCTGACAACTGACTTGTTTCCTTGCGGAGAGGAGCTGTGATTAAAGATACATGTGAGTGCCAAACCCCCACCAATGTGACTCCACTCAGTTAGATCCTTAGTGTTTTCCTTTTCCCCTCACAAGGTACCTGAGTGTTGTTATCAATGTTTATGTCCATGCAGCTAGCTGTGAAGCCCATGGAATATTCTGGAAGAAGCAAGATGACGAAAGATTGTGATCTGTAAGTATGTTCAGCTGCCAATGAACTTTCTCTCTGTGTACTGTACCACAGATGAACGGGCCCCGAATGCATATTTGGTCAAACTAGTGAGTGAGTGAGTGAGTGAGTGAGTGCGCGGCGGATCTCATTGTGATTCGAAAATTCAGCAGCATAGGAGAATCACATGAGGGGCCAGGTGAACTCAATGAGCCAACCATCTGAAACCGGGTTTGTTTGAGGTAAATATGTATTCCCACCGCTCAGAAATCCAATTCACTGACCTTTCTGCATGGGTGTCTCTGAGACGGGCTAACAAGCAAACTACGCTATTTCAATAGTGGTTTTCAAAATGTATATGTTTTTCCCCACCCAGCAAGGAACAGACATGTCAAGTGGTCAAAAAAGGTTGCAAAACACGGAGATGTAATGATATTGACTTACAACTGCATAGTGTGACCTGGTCACTGACCTGACAATCCCTTTGTAAGTTATAAAGATAACTGCAAATAGTAAAAAAAATCAGTGTATGTATAGGTAAAAGGTTATCTGGGGAATAAATGTATTATATTTTCTTTGGGCTTATATATTTTATTTTATTTTATTTTAAGCTTTTGTTTTTTACTGAGAGGTTTCCATAAATCATTGAATGGGGTTCGCCTCTGGTCGGGCCATTCCTTTCCAATCTAGCCACTGATTCCATAATATGAGTTAGCAGCTCAATCCCAGACCATGCCAGTTGCTTCTCACAGGTTTTAAAAAGGTACAAAAAGTCCCGGGGTGCACAGGAAAATGGAGGCCCCCCTCACATCGCCCCTTGATGCAACAGTCCCCCTAATGTAAGTGGCATGGTGTGTCCGTGAGTTAATCATTTGCATGACAATCTCCTACGGCTGTCCACCCTTTTATTTCAGCCTCCTGTTTCCCCAGTCCGTGACCCATGTAGAATCAAGCTTCCCATTTCTTCCATGCATGTGTCTGGGCCGCTCAGTTGTGCCTCGTTTGGAAGGCCCAAATGTGAGTTGATTGCGTGTCATTGGAGTCTCAGGATGTTATTTATAGTATGTCATGGGTTTTTGTGGTCGTTACACCAGGACGGACCTCTGAAATTCCGTTTTATCATTTTATCATCAGATATCTTTTCTGGCTATGCTGTTATGATTGTTTAAATAAATGTGTGTGTGTGTGGGGGGGGGGGGGGGGGGTTTACTGGTTCATAATTGTTTTTGGTCTGATGTTCATTTGTTGTTTATCATTTTTAAATGGATGCCATTTAAGCAACGAGAAAACAAACCACAGTTGACACCATAACCATAAAAGTGATGATCTAAGTAGCACTGGGACCTATGAATATCAGGCATACTGCCAATCCTATTCCACAGAATACTGATGGTTCATTCTTTGCCAAAACTGTGGATGTCTCCTCACCCTGACCTTATGGTATCGTGGCATGTGGTCATGTCTTTTTTGGATGCAAACCAAAGAAGTCTGGGATAGTTTGGCCATTTTTTTAATACATATTCCACATTTAGTGCTGATGGATTGCTATTTTTAAGCAGTTAAAAAGGAAAATCTGAGAAAAAAATATTGGAAAATAAAACAACTGCAGTTTTCATCATCTTTACCGTGAGAGGGAAGGCACACATTGTGTTTTTGCCAAACCAGACATCATTTCCTAAATCTGGGTTCAGCAGTAGAGCAAGGGGCTCAAGAGGCCAAGAGTTAGTGAGGAGAGAAAAGAGAGAAAGAAGGTATACACTTTCTGTTGGTTTGCTTTCGCATTGTTCTTCTATTCTGAATTAATCAGTCTGAATGATTCTTTTTGGTTCTGTAAGGGATCTCTCGGTCTCAGACTCCAAAAGAGTTTTTTTGAAAAAGACCCAGGTTTGGGGTGCAAGCAGATTGAGGGGTGGGGGGTGGATGGGGTGGACTGAGGAGGAAGTTTAGAGAAAATGAATGAATCGTGAAACCCACAAACTCCTATTCCTTTGATGATATTTTGAATACAACTCTCTCTTTAATCAGCCGTGGCATTGTGTTCCTGTGTTGAAAACTGTGCTGCCGTCTTTTTTCTCTCCATTCCTCCCTTCTTCCGGGCGTTGTCGTTACCTCTCAGCAAAATTCCACGGATTACGGTGCACTCGTACGCCGCCTCTGAAACCCTATAGCACTGTAATCCAAGAACAACCACAGCCCCGCATTTATCAGCCCACTAATAGATAAATAGAAACCCTAGTTCCAGCCATGTGAGCAAATGGCATGGTACAAGGCTTAATTCTGAGCCGTTTACTAACCCCCCACACACACACACACACACACACACACACATAAACATTCACACACACACATAAACATTCACACACACACACACATACACACATGCACATACACACATGCACATACACACATGCACACTGTTTGTTTGGGTTTTGTTTGTTTGAAACTGTCTGCCATTGTTTCCATTTCATCCAGCAAAAAATATCAATTCATTTGAATACTTTAAGGATTAAAGAAATGGTGCCTGTTTCCTAACATCAAACACAAGGAGCATTGATAAAGGGCCTACGTTTGTGTGTGTATTTTATTTAGGGCTCATTGCCAGAAGAGGTGTGTTTTTCAAAAGGTTTTTGGTGCTTCGGTGTTGAAGAACTCAGCCAACACCTCACGCTTTCATTGTCAAACACAGTACCCAGAAAACAGAATTCCCCCTCTTATCAAGGAGGGATACAAACAAGGCCATGTTTTGCTTAATGCCCGTTTGTGCCGTTTTAAAACAATGAAGCTGTCCAGCCGTGTTCCTGTCTGCTGCTGATAGTGGTAGGAAACAAGGAGCTGGACAATACTTCTGAGCAAATGGAGGCCCCGCTTCTGTTCTATCACATCAATCCCTTATCTCCTCTCATTCCTCTGTCGTTCCACAACACCAATTAGCATTCTCTTCCGCTTCTCTTTGCAGGAAGGCTGCCGTGTCGCACTGACCAAAGCAGGGACAAGAGCTCCCTCGAGGAGGCAGAGACACAGAGAGTGTGCCAGAGCAAGATGGGCGAGGGGGGAAGTGTCTGGGCCACTGTGTGTGTGTGTGTGTGTGTGTGTGTGTGTGTGTGTGTGTGTGTGTGTGTGTGTGTGTGTGTGTGTGTGTGTGTGTGTGTGTGTGTGTGTGTGTGTGTGTGTGTGTGTGTGTGTGTGTGTGTGTGTGTGATTGAGTGTATGAGCATGCGTGCATTAACCATATGGATGGATGTGTCTGAAGGCACCCCGCTAGTGATAGGGTCAAGACCTGGGCAGCTTAAACAATGGATGTGCTGTATTTGTCTGTGTTAATAGAATACATCAAAATAATTGTTCAGTGTTAAATATACATTTCCGCAGTCCTTTTATTCTTGAGTTCTTGAATATAAATTCAGAAAATATCCAATAATGATCAGAGATGTCATTTCATTTTAACTGCAGAGGTCTAATATTGACTTGGTCTGGGTGATTGTTTGTGTTGCAGAGATGTCCCTTAATATACATAAATATAAACCAAGAACATAAGTATGTAAATAGAAATTTTATGACCCGTGCTCCCAGCGTGCTTTCTCCCTCTCCATGCCTACCTACTTTTCAGTACAATTATCCAGCCGTTGCTTATTGCCACATGCTGATTGCTTTCCTGCTGCTTGTCCAGGCTCCAAATGAGGGCTAGCGCTCGAGCTGGGGAACTAATAAACTTCAGCTGTGTGTGTGTGTGTGTGTGTGTGTGTGTGTCTGTGTAGTGCAGTGTTCACCATTGCTCATCTAAAAAAACTGCCAAGTGAGAACACTGTGACATTCTGACAGTCGAGGCGAGAGCATCCTGCTGCAGGGCCCAGGGGCATTTTAATTGGCCCACTTCCCAAATGTAATTTTTTTTAATTGCTTCGAGACACTCATCTCTCTCTTTAAAAAAAGAAAAAGAAAGAAAAAGAAACGGGGGTAAAAAGAAAGAGAAAAATCAATGCAGATGTAATAATATCTGTAATTGTCTGCCACATTTCTGAGCACGGCACAAAAGCCTCGGATCAATGGAGGAGAGCGGCTAAGCTGTTAGGGTTAATTTTTCCCCTTTCTTTAGCGGAGGCAGTAATGACAGGGAGGCCGAGACTCTGCTCTGCCTGCCTCTGAGACGCAACTTCTACAGCCTCCATTGTCTCTCCCTGCCTCTTAATTGGGCCAAATGCAGTTAGTTCTGTAGTGAAGGTTGCTGAGGCTGTGATTAATGATGCCGCCAGTCACTGCATGGATGAAAGCCGGGTAGAAGACACAGAGAGAGAGGGAAAGAGAGAGAGTGGGAAGAAAAAAATAGAGGGCCATTTGCCTTTTTTGCTGTGCAGAGACGAAGAAGTTCCCATCGGTAAGTCACTGAACTACTGGGGTTGATTGTTTTGGCCTGCAGTTGTAATATCACTAATGAATGGCAGAGTGCTACCTCCGACAGAAGAGGCTGACATCCACAGCAGCTGAAATAAGGATGTTGCACTTGCTCATAAAGCTGGCAAAAATTGGCACTGCTTAGCCCAGAGGTGTTTGGAGAAAGGGAATGGATCAGGCCGCCATCACCGCCGGCGCCGCCGCTGCCGCCACCACCAACACCACTAACACCTCCCTTTCCGTGCCATCTCAGGAGACATGTGTCAAGAGTCTGGGGTAAAAAGTTCACAGGTATTAGCCTCCTAGGGTCAGGCTGGCCTTTGACTAATTACCTCATTAGGTTTTCGCTCCAGTACGTCCTGAGCCTCACTACACCCTGCTCTGCGCAAGAAGTAAAGAGGTAAAGCCCGAGTGACCCTGAAACAGCACCGGACATGTTACTCTGAGGTCAGCCTCCTGGGAATAAACACTGGTTTGGTTTTTTTCTTTCTCTTTCTTTCTTTCCTTCCTTCTTTCTTTCTTTCTTTCTTTCTTTCTTTCTTTCTGTTGTTCCTCAACTGGGATGTCTTTTCTCCTCATTAATGGGGACCGGTGAATGTGATTGTTTGCCTGAGTTGTGTTTAAAGCCATATTGTGTGGCGCGAGTGACAGCTGTGTCATGTGCGCAGTCTTGGGGGGTTGAAACGCTGAAATGAAAACCCCCCTTTGTGATGAGCGGCATTATTTATTCATGACTGTGTATGTAAATATGAAATCACCGCTCCTTTTATCGTTACCGTTCGCTGCCTTTATTTGTCTACAGCGATATGATGAGGTTCCTTTCCTCCACCCAGACACCCTCTCTCCCCTCCACCCAAACCACTTCAGCCTCCACCCAAGCCTAACCGCTCAGCCAGTCAAGCCATGGCAGACATTTGTATCACTTTTTTTTTTCTCTTCTGTGTCTTATTATGGATTTGATGGATATGCACTCATTACGGCTTCAGGTCATTAAGAGTGGGGTTTCCCATTAATGTTGTTTACAGGTTTCTGTGAGAGAATGCGATTTCACCATTACCAGCCCTGTGATAGATCTCATTCCTTCTCGCCTTTTTTAGAAATTAATTAATGTTTATATTTGCGTGCGTTAATATCCGCCTGGTATTTCAGAGACATTGTTGCTCCTCAGTGAAAAATTCACCAATTACCATAAAACGTATGAAGGATAATTATGGAACAATGTAATGTCAATAGTTCTCTGATTAATCCCTTCGAAGCCAGCCAAATGGTGTGCACCGTAACTTACTAATTGATAAGCAATTTCATTTATTCTTAATTACTGAAAGGCCCATTTTCCCGCAGTCACGACAAGCCTTCCAAACCTACTTAACCAGCCAGGGGTAATGCATTTATAAAGCCATCCTTTCTCTCTCTCTCACTCTCTCTCTCTCTCTCTCTCTCTCTCTCTCTCTCTCCTTTGACTTTTGGAGGGAATTCAAGTCTAATTACTCACAAGTAGGCATGTGTGCTTACAGTAGCACAAGTGCAGCTTGCCAAGCAACATTCATCTGCAAAAGCAATCTTCAGCCGCTGTTTTGGGGGTTCTGTTTGAAAGGAAGGGGGAAAGAAACTCCCATATATTTATGTGGGTGAACACTCTAGGAGTGTGTGTATGTGTCTCTCCCCTGAATGTGTGTGCGGGTCTGTGTGTGTGTGTGTGTGTGTATGTGTGTGTGTGAGCGTGTGTGTGTGTGTGTGTGTGTGTGTGTGTGTGTGTTTGTGTGTGTGTGTGTGTGTGTGTGTGTGTGTGTGTGTGTGTGTGAGCGTGTGTGTGTGTGTGTGTATGTGTGTGTGTGTGTGTGTGTGTGTGTGTGAGCGTGTGTGTGTGTGTGTGTGTGTATGTGTGTGTGTGTGTGTGTGTGTGTGTGTGTGTGTGTGTGTGTGAGTGTGTGTGTGAGACAGTGTATGGATGATCCTCATGGATGATCAAGGAGTGGAGGGGCCAGTGATTAATTTCCCAGGTGGGGGCAACATTGCAGGTGTTGTGTGTTGCGTTCCATGAAGTGGCCAAGAGCCAATGCCAAAATCCACTCCCCCTCAACCCCCAACCCCTCACCCCACCACCCCCTCCTCAGCCGCTTCCTTTCTTTCCCCCTGTCCTTCTCTGCACCTCTCCACTTGCTGGGCTTCTGCACTTTTGCCAGAAAGAGGCCTTCGCTGCTCCCATACAGGGGGAGAGGCGGCGCGGAGCTCTCTCCCAGGGCTTCCTCACTGTCACCCAAAAGCACCCTGGCCACCATTTCTCCCCCAGATTATCCCGGACCTGAATTCTTCATTTGGTCACACCGCCTGCTCCTGAATGGTCACCTTTGAGAAGATTAACCCTTTCATTAAAACTGCCTGACCAGGGTCAAACTACTGCCTGGCTCCAAGAGTCCAAGCTGGGCTTTGATCTATCAGCTATGGAGAAATTATTAGCAAATTCTAAGCCTTGCCATGTGATTTGTTTTTGTAAATTTGTAGAAATTATTTCTAATCCTATTATGTGGTCCAGGGGCAAACCTGCATTAAATATATGAGGCTTTTGTTATGTGGGGGAGGGAGAATGGGTCCTGGGCTGAATGTGGGTCCATTCGGAGCTCTGGGAATGGAGACACCCTGGCAAAACGGCTCTAAGCTCTTGACCAGGCCCCTACACCTTTGATGAATACCCTTCCCTGGGACCGCTGTTGCCAGTCACTTCATTTGGGAGGTGGGGTGTTAGGATAATCAGACTTTGTCTTGGGCCCCTAAAAACGTGAATATCGCAACGATAGGTCGTGAGACAATGAATAATTGTGACATTAACAGCAGACGTCTCGGCATACGTTAGTAGGTCCTGCGTACGAGGCTGCGCAACCAGATGAAGAGGAGGAGGAGGGGGAAAAAATGGCAATTTCTACACCTTCCATCTCCCTTTCAGGGGCCGACACTTTGCAGAACAAAAGTCAGTGTCTCAGCCCAAATCTCGTCTGACAACGCGTAGCAACCCGTGCTATTTTCAGCCCTTTGTGGTGCCAATCTCCTATCTCTCCCGTGACATTTTTTCAAAGAAAGAGTAGATTTCCTAGAGACTCTGCCCTTTGCAACTTCCACAGTGTATTCTTGCTCACAGAATCGGGTCCCTCCTACCCATTCTAATGCCATGGCTCCCTGCTCTTTCTCAACTACTGACCTCATAAAGGGAAATTAAGACAGCGTATCATGCTCAGATAAAGTGAAAAAGGAAAGAGGAGAGAAAAAAAAACGTTATACAGATACTTAATTCCTAGTTGTTTTCACTCACTGCTGGATAAAAGACTGGACCTGGGAAAGTTCGGGATAAGCAAAGTAAAGTTCTGTTCTTTTCGCAGTTCTGTTGTTTGAAATGCAGAATTGTGGACTATAGATTATACTGGTGTCTTCTGTCTGGGAAAGGTTCGAAGAAACATAAAATTCTGTATGAAAGACTTATGGGTACATTTCCCCCCTCAACCAAATATAGCCTTCCAGTTGAAATTTACTTTGACTTGAAAGCACCTTCTTTGGAATTTATTCCATAAGAGATTTAGGCCTTTTGAGCATTTTTTGTGACTTTTTTACTAGGCCTGTACTTCAATTAGTCTGTGTGTTGCCAGCTAAGTCGAAAATGATGCATGTGTATAACTTTTCTCTTACGAGAATGGAAGTGCTCTTAGAGTTGGCATGAGCCCAGCATGGCATTAATTTGCCGTTGAGTCTTCGGGTGTCTTCCCGTGTTATTATCCAGCCGGGAGAAGAGGCAAAAGTCGTTCTAAATAACACACCTCTAATTGGCCGTGTTTTGCAGTTAATTTCCATAAAGAGTCTTGGGAGGCTTTCACCTCACTCTCGGAGAATAGGGCGCCTCATCTTCCCTCCCCGTTAATCAGTGAACACACTCTCAGCCCGCGTCGCGAAAGGGCAGGAGGGGATTCGGCTAAATAGGAAGGGCTGACACTATATCTCCACCGGCGCATGGTAATTGTGGGAGTGTAAATTGTTACAAAAAAAATGCAGTGTAGACTGCTATTTCCTGAGAGTAACAAGGCTATTAGAATCAAATCTGACCAGAGGTTGCAATAATCTTGTACATTTAGTACTTGCTGACTAAGATTTTGATTGACCTTCTAGTAGTTGAAATATATGGCAGCTACTTCATCCACCAAATTTTAATTAATTTAGGAGGGGACTGGATATAATATTTCATTGTCAATAAAAACAAAGGAACGAGGCACTTTTTCTCACACAGAACTTACACAAAAAAGCCAGCTCCTTTTCCCCTTTCCAGATTGGTGCTGTGTATTGGTGCTGCAGTGGAATTCCTGAGCTCCTTCCCCATTGTGAGTCAGGGCTCCTCAGGGGCTCCTGAACCTCTGCTTCTCTGCCTCTTCCTGCGGCGGCGGAGGCTGTGGATGTGGCCTGGCCGAGAGCGCGGTGCTCGGCGAGGCCCAGAGAGAGCAACCGCCTCTTTTGTGCCCGGCACTCCACTGTAGCCCACTCTGTGGCCATGCTGGTAATGTGGCCATGCTGGTACTCTGTGGCCATGCTGGTAATGCACCGTGCGCTGATCCCCGCTGCTGTGATTTTCCGGCTGCCATTTAACATCGGGAACTGGAGGGGTGGAGGAGAGTGAATAGAGGTGGTCTAAACAGAGCTGCCCCCCCTCTTCTTCTTCTTCTTCTCCTCCCCCCTCCCCCCTCCCCCGCACACACACTCACACCACACACACTCACACCACACTCACACCACACACACACACCACACACACACACACACAGACACCCTGCCTGGGCCCTGGGCCCCCAACGCTTTACAGGATTACAGAGAGGTCCGCCAGACCCAAACAAGTCCACATCCCCCCTTGGCACTCTGCAAACGTGAGTGTGTATGTGATTGTGTGTGTGTGTGTGTGTATGTGACCGTGTGTGTGTGTGTGTGTGTGTGTGTGTGTGTGTGTGTGTGTGTGTGTGTGTGTGTGTGTGTGTGTGTGTTTGTGTATGTGTGGTGATAAAGGGGGATGACAGAGGTGGGTTAGGTGTGTTTGTCCTCTCCCTGCACTCACCCATAGTTGATTTAAACACTGATAGATTCCAATGTGATTTTCAATAAGATATAAAATAGTCCACTGTTGCTTTTTTTGGCAATATTGCATTAAACATTTGCAGTTTAATTCATTTCAAGGTGTAAACATTTTGGGAAAATCACATCCTCAGAAAACAATATCCTCTTTGGCCCGCAGCACCTGGCCAGTATCGGCCATTAAGACACCACGGACAAGCTGAATAGTCGAGTAAAAACTTCATCACCGCAGCCCACAAAACGAGCAGGCACATAAGAAGCCATTCGATGAGGATTATTTGTACAGCAAAGCGGGCCAATTGGGTCTGTTGAAGACACAAGCCCCCTCTGGTACACTTAAGTGCTTTACAGCGAGTCTGTGGAGATGGAGCTGTCAAGTAGAGCTTTATGGGGACAATTTAACATAATGGTCAAATAAATACCGGAGTTTAAAAAAAGAAAACACCTGCACACACTAGTGGGAGCAGGAAGCCCATTATCATATTTTTTGAGTGACATGTTCACAGTGTTCTACAGATTTTCCTATGCTTCCCTTACACAAGGGTACAAGGTGTTTTGTCTGGCAAATCGAATGATGTGATTCCATTGATTTCATGCACCACAGCATGTTGTCCTCAGCGGGGAGCAAAAAGTTTACCATACCCGCAACTCAATTCGGTCAACAGACAAAATGAACAATCGATATTTTAGTTCAATACGATGGGCAGATTAGGGATGGTGAGTGAAGTGCACAGCCTCAACAGTTTAAGCTTTAAGCCAAGAGTTAAAACAAAAACTCAAGGCTTTTTATTGTTTGCAATTGCGATGCTTTTTTCTTTGCACAAAACCTGACTTGCTCTAACTTTTGTACACAGTGTGTGTGTGTGTGTGTGTGTGTGTGTGTGTGTGTGTGTGTATGTGTGAGGTTCCCCTCTCACTAAATCAACTCCAGCCAAGACAGGTAATTCAGCACAAACTTCAAAAGAGGGCTTGAGAAAGAAAGGATTCACTTGGCCCTAGGTGGATGTGGGTAAACAGAGGCGTTTCAGGTGACCGCATACCGGCTTTGCTTTCCCCTCTCAAAAAAACCCGGTCTCATTCAGGTCAAGGAGGAGGAATGTGTTTGCTAAATGAGTGTTGTAGGCTCTTTGTTCGGCCTTCGGGCCTCCTGACAGAACTGGGAGCTCGGGGTCACGGAGGTGTCTCTGTGTCAGCGCTCTGTCACAATCCGCTGGCCTCTCTCCACCGAGGACTCACACAGGTGCCACAAAGAGACTGTCATCTTACTAACACACATACAAGGCGATAAACAGAGCGACATTAAACTAACGCACGTAAACAACTAAAGTCGAGCTCATAGAGTTATACGTATCGGCTGGAGTGACGAAGAGAGATGCTGTAAGTGTCTGACATATTTTCTGACATATCACATCCATTACCCTGGCCTGTTATGAGTAGCGTACACAGACCTCAGAGTCAGACGCTAGCTACATAACTGATTAATCTGAAGGATGGATGGGATGGTTGCCACCTGATATTAGAAGGGCACACGCCAGTTCATCTACAGCACTTACGATATTGCTGAAATAAACTCATGACCGATGACCAAAAGTTTTAAAATGTCCATATAAAATCTCTATGAAAATAAATAAGTGTTTGGGCCACGCACTAGTTATTTCTCCATCTTTCTCTCTTTGTTTCATTTGCTCCCCAGTCTCTGTCCAGCCCTGTGTGTGATCTGCTGGTAGATTTCCTGTGAGAGGTGACCCTGTCCTCACCCCCCCTGCTTGTTGACTGTAAGCTCACCGGTCCAGCCCAGCCCAGCCTCTCTGCTGAATGCCTCCTGACAGGTTGTTGTCCGTGGAAAAAAACACCACTCGGCTCTGTTTGTCCCTCCTCTGTCGCTCTACGTTGACATGCGGCCCTTTTTGCCTGGCTTTGCCTCGCCGGAGACGCATCGTTCGCCCCAATGGCTCTCTCACCTCACGTCCTCCTTGTGTGAGTCTACCTGACAATTTTTTTTTACCCTGGCATTTGTCTGTTTCTTTCTCTCTTTCTTATTCTCTCTCTCTTTCTCTCTCTGTCATTGTCTGGCTCTTTGTCTCTTTCTTTCTCTGCTTTGGGCTCAGTGCCTGAGCGATCAATAAGAGTCTGAGGTAAATGATGAGCTTTTTACTTGCCTTGTGCTCTTGGGATAAAGACTTGAAATCCACAGCAGGAGCTGAAACTGAGAAGGCTTGTGGACCTGATAATGAGCCATTTTTTGAGGAAAAATAGGCATTTTTAACAAATAGATACACAAACGCAATGCCCATATGCAATTATAAATTAATTTCCAATTGGCTGTTGTGCATTCTGGGAGGACATCATTGTGTGATAAAATGATTATGACTTGTATGTGTAAAAACTGAGGATCACCAGAAGTGAATCGTTTTATTAACAAACACACACAAGCAGTACTCAGTACAACCACGATCATCTGGAGGATGCAGGGCAGTTAATGGCCTCCAGGGGGCAGAAAAAACACACTGACAGCCTATGCTTGCCTCCGTGTCTCCACACCACAACTGGTGTGCAACACAGGGCGACGACCAGCAAGGCCTACTCTGTGTGGTCGTCAAACTGCCCTCAGTCTTGTATTTCAGCAGAAAAAGAGGTAGAGAGAGAGAGAGAAAGAGAGAGAAAAAAAAGACATCAGAGGGTCCGCCTGCACTGAACCCCCCTCGTCTCCACCCCTCCTCTGCTCCGAGCAGTGGGAGCGCGTGGCTAATTTACGAGTGCAGGCGATGCCAACTTGCTCTCCGAGGAGGGCAGATTTTAACACCTCCAAATGCCGTAATGCATCCCAGCTGACCTTAATTATAAAAGCATGCCGCCTGCGTTCCATAACCTCCCCACCTCACCCTGTACACACACACACACACACACACACACACACGCACACACACACACACACACGAGTGGAAGGATGGGGTGTGAGCAAAGCAACCTGTGGGGAGCTGTTCTGGAACACAGCTCAATGTTAATAGTTGCATCCTGAGAAGAAATCAATAAACCTATAAAGGGTGATATCACAATGTCTGGAAGCTCTTCTCCTCCTTCTCTCCCCTCCTCCTCCTCTCTCCTTTACCTCCCCTCTACCTCTCCATCTACCTCCCCCATCCCTCCTTTCTTTGCCTCTCTGCCCCCAGAGGAATGTGTTTATACCAGGCGTCAAGCTGCAGCTTAGGCTGGTGTTGATGCCTGGTGATGCCATGGAGAGGGTCAGTAGGATGAAGCTCTCATCCAGGAATATTTCAGAATGCTCAATCATTCCTCCACCAACAATATATTGACACATAGATCAACCCACCAGGGAGAGGGGGAGGGAGAGAGAGAGAGAGAGAGAGAGAGAGAGAGAGAGAGAGAGAGAGAGAGAGAGAGAGAGAGAGAGAGAGAGAGAGAGAGAGGATGTATTCTTTTTGGGCCTAGTAATGTTACTGCCTAAGCTGTTGTTAAGCGTTATAATGTGTGGAGTATTCTGTAAAAATACACATTGATAAAAGGAAACACCACCCAACCCACTCCCAGACCCCCACCCTGCCAACTGCGAGCCCCTAAAAGCCCACGTCACCTTCACATCCACGTTTGCAAATTGACTCATAACGTTGAGTTACAGTCAGCCACACGCAAGCGGGTGGGTGGCAGGCGGACGGGGCTGGCGGGGTGGGTGGGCGTCGGGCTGGAAGGAGGTGGTTAAGCTGTACGCGTCGAGCCATCGTTGCCCTGATAAACTGCCCAGACAATAGATAACTTTTTATGTACCTCCCCATGCAGAGCACAAATATTATGACTTCCAGTACATGAATTAACTCCTGTGCCCGGGGGTTCTTCCCTCTCAGCCGAGGTTAAGAGCTTCTTTAATTAAAGATCAATACTGTTTTGGCCATATATTCCGCTCCGCCATGAGACATATGGAGTGGCTGGGGCCTGACGGGTCGGTGCGTGCGGGATGGATCCACCATGGAGGTGCCGAGAAGCTCATCGGGACGAAAATGCAAAACACTAAATAATTGCTCTCAGTACTTACAGATCACCTCTGCGTTTGTCAGGTATATATATAACTGTGTGGTATTTATTTGAGTTTTTCTTTTACTGGTGGAAGTTTGATGACCCTGCCATCATTTAGTCACTTTCTTTGGCCTCACACCAGTTTTTATTTTATTTTATTCAAGTTGGTCATCTATAAAGCTATAAAGGGAAGGCATTTTCACTTTTTGAGTGATCGTTTCATCATACGAACACAACCGCCTGACCAGTGCAGTCATGTACCTTCACTGCCACACCCCCCCCACCCCTTCCAAAAACCCGAACCGTACTCCCACATCCTCCACCTGTCCAGAGTGGGCTGACGAGCGGTGTTCCTGGCGTCTGATCAAACGCACGGCCACTCCACTGAAGCGCGCACCTTTGGGCTGGCTGTTTGTAGTGCTGGAGGAAGAGGGGCTGAAAACATACACCTTCAGACTCCGGGGCTGCTAAATTCCTCTCAGATCTTGCTAATCCGAGCGGATTGTGCTTGACAGGACAGCGATCCTCACGCTGGTTTGGCGAACCTCACTCCCCCCCCCTCCTCAATGTGAACCTCCCATATTTCGGAGCTAACAAAGGGTGCCTGATCCACTCTGCCCATCAGTAATCGGTTTCCAGGCCCTGACCCTTTATCTGGAGTTTAGCGCTCTAAACCTGGCTAACGACAGCCTATAGTGGACACCTACAAACACCTCACCCATCAAAGACTGGGAATGTAAGTCTCCCTCTCTTGCACATTCTTTTAGAACAGCAGTCAAAAGGTGTGTTTATGCAGGTGTTCATTTTAAAGACATGGAGCGGATGCAGCACCAAACAACGTGTTGATGTGGAAACTGGTGTGTTTTGTGTCATTGCGCTGTATGAGTGGTATTATCATGCCATTCAGTCCTAGGGGAATCAATTCTGCATACAAGCACACACTCAAACAAACACACACACACACACACACACACGTACACACACTCTCAGGGGGGTGTGGTGTGTGTGTGTGATCTGATCGACGCTGCCCTGGCTCTGGCTTAGCACCCCAGGCTCTCTGTGGACCCATTGACCAACCTTTCCTCCTCTCTCTCTGTCTCTCCCTCTCTCCCTCCTTCGCTCCCTGCCACAGAAGAGTAAGCCAGGTTAAACAGTTAAACGCCAGCAAATCCTGCACTGCCCTGTGGGAAATTTGCCTCTAATCCTAAACTTATAGGCACACAATCAAAGCCAAAAAGCCTGAGCAACAAATCTGATCCTCCAAACCACCCCACACCCCACCCCTCCATGGCACACACATACACACACACGCACGCACACACACACACTCACACACACATGCCCACACCCGAACAGCCCTGACACACACCCCCTTTTCCTCCCCTAACAATCTGCAGGCCTCCCGGGAGAGCTGGGAGATGGGCGGTGGACAAGCCCGAGATGGATAAATACCTAAATGATGAGACAGGCTGGGGACATGGGAGCAGTGTCTGGCTATAGCCGTTCACCTCCAATTTGGCAGCGGCGCGAAGAAAGGCAATTGGGCGGCAGCTCCCCCACAGCAGCCAGTCCTTATTATTATAAGTTGAAGCGCGGCTCGCAGGATGATTAATGACAGTGTCAGGGCGAAAACAAAGCGCGGCACAAGTTATCTCGCATCCACCTGCTCCGCCAGGGCGATTGCATTGCACGGGGATAGAAAAAAGGGGAGCGAGCCGAGAAACTGCACGAGCACCCTGATAAAGGGAGAGGGAAGAGTGAAGAGGCTGGGGCTAGTGTGTGTGTGTGTGTGTGTGTGTGTGTGTGTGTGTGTGTGTGTGTGTGTGTGTGTGTGTGGGTGTGTGTGCGTCTGTGTGTGTGTGTCTGTGTCTCTGTGTGTGTGTGAACATATGTGTGTGAGAGAGAAAGAGAGGAGAAATGGCCTGAGTCTGGAAAGTATGGAAGCATTTGTCATGCACACACTGTCTCACATGCACATGTATTTTTTTTTCTCTTTCTCACACACACTCTCTCAAAAAAAAACATTTCACAATAAAGAATGTACCCAAAATGCACACCTTTGTTTTCTACATTGCAGCTGAATTAGAAATTGTGTTAATATGCAAACATTCTTCAACAAAAAGGTCACACATACACACATATACTTTTTAAATAGCCCTACACACACATATTTATACATGTGTGTTAGTGAAACACGGAGCACGGGAGCGGAGGTAATTCTCATCTAAGGTGTGAAACTCCACCAGGCCCGGCGGGTGATTGATTCGACACACGTAGTGGACTTTCATAGTGTCTGTGTTTGTTACATGCAGGCCCACTGTCCCCTGCTGTATCGGCGCTGACATTTATGATGGTGTGAGAGGGAGCCTGGTCGCAGCTCTAATGAGGCAGAGAGAGGGGCTGTGGACCGGGGCCCTACAGCGGGCAGACAGTGCCATCCAGTGGCCACTGCTGGAACTGTCTGCTTAAAATGCTATCTGTGGAAATGGCAGGATACAGTAGTGTATGTGCTCTGTTTATTTTCAGGATTAGGGAGCTGCATTAAACGCAATTCTCCTGCTTATTTGTTTGCTTTGCTTTGCAAATTTCATGCAAAGTGTGGATATTTTCTGGTATTTTAGATATGCTTTTGCAAACATGTTTTTTTTTGCTCAAGTATTTTCTTTGAATATCCCAAATGTGAAATGTAAACAAAAAATATTATGATAATATGACATAACTTCATATCACTGTTCGTCATATGTAAAGTACACCAGAATCTGATGAGTAGGTAGGTTTTTGCCATTTGCAGAAGACAATACATACTTGCTAATCCCTTGTCATCTCACCTCTTTTTCTTTTTTGTTTTTGTGTGTGTGTGTGTGCATATTTATCTGTATTATGAATAAGGTTTTAAGCATGTGTGTATGTCTGTGTGGATGTGGATGAGTGTGTGTTTGTGTGTGTGTGTGTGTGTGTGTGTGAGAGAGAGAGAGAGAGAGAGAGAGAGAGAGAGAGAGAGAGAGAGAGAGAGAGAGAGAGAGAGAGAGAGAGAGAGAGGAGGGGAGGCTCTGTCTGGACAGCGCCTGTCACATAGAGCTCCCCAAATCAGGTCAATTGGTGACACAGAGTGGCAGTGTAGCACTGACGAGAGAGAGAGAGAGAGAGAGAGAGAGCATAGTTGACCTAGATAATGACATACTAGAGTGTTTTATTTATGCACACACTACATATACACACATAGCCCAGGTCACATTATCACCTCCCCTCTGTCTGTCTGTCTCTCTGTCTTTGTTTGGCTGCATGTTCTCTTCCTCCATTCCTGTGTATAAGTGTGTGTGTGTGTGTGTGTGTGTGTGTGTGTGTGTGAGAGAGAGAGAGAGAGAGAGAGAGAGAGGGAGCATACATCATGGGAGGAATCTGCCATGTCTGGAGAAGAGCTCCTCTTATTATGTGTGGTGTCATCCAGCAGTAATGTCCTGCTTGCAGAGGAGTAACTATGTTGAACATCAATGCTTCACCATGGGCTGAAGGCGCTCAAATACCTTTGAACATGCGAAACATCTCCTGCACTTTTCTCCTTAGTTTAAATGAGTTGCCTTTTCCAATGCTTATCCAAAATGAGGGGAAAAGAACATTTCACCTGCCTCCGGGGAAGGATGTTTGTGGAGGTCCTTCCATGTTTCTCAGTGCTCGGAAATCTGTGAATCGCACTTGTGCAGGAGCGAGCCACGAGAGTCAAGCAGAGATACAGCAGGTGAGTGGTGCTAGAATGATGTTCCTACACCCTTCAAGCAGCCTCTAAGTGGCTGTGCTTCAGAGGCGAGGCTGAAGTGCTCTCAGAGATACATCTCACCCAGCCTGAGTCTGCACACCCACCCCCCAACACACACACACACACACACACACACACACACACACACACACACACACACACACACACACACACACACACACTGCCCCACAAACATACACGGAACACATATGCTCACACACAACACAAACACACACATACACACACACACACTGGCGTTCCTTTTGGAAAATAAAGCAGCCAATGAGGTTGGTGGTGGGGTGTCAAGGTGGTGGGATGTCAAGAGCATTTACTTCCCAGCCTCTGAGCAACACCCTCTACAGTATGCTATAGAATGGGAAAAACATACAAACAGAAAATTGACTGGTAACACTGTGAAAGTCACTGCACTCTGTCAACCATGTGGCCTTGCCCCAGGGCGGGAGTGCGTGTGATTGGGGGGTTGGGGGGTAGTGTTTGTGCAAGAGTGTGACTGTAGGGCATGCTACGCACAGCCCCTGATAGAGGGGTCAAAGGTCAGTCATGTTGTAGCCCTCAGCAACGCGTTCGAGTGCGACAGTCTCAAGTGCGACCCGGCAGATACATATGTGTAGGAATCTGTCCGCTCGTCGATTGGGCATGTAGCACGGCTCTTGAGACAATCGGGAGACATTCCGAAACAGCTCTTCACGTCTCCTCTCTTATTTTAACCACATACATCCTCCTGGTGTCACACTGGGGTTAAGGCTTAACGTGTCAACATGCGCACATTCTACATTTACATGTCAGGCCAGATTTGCATTCCAGAAATGTGGAAGAGTCAAATGTGGTTTAATGTTATTAATGAAATAAAGTTGATAGTGCATTTGGTAAAAAATGGGGATACAATCTCCATTGGCTCCAAATAGTTTTGAAGGCGCAAAGTAAGAATGAATACAAATGATCTCCACTTCTTACGTATAACATAACCTTCTATATCGGATATTTTAAAATTCAAATTTCCCATCATCTGTTCACCACTGTTCACTATGAAATGCATTTTTTTTTCCCTGTTGTGCCTAAGCGTGAGGAGACACACAGCTCTTCAGAGCCATGTGGAAAGAGGAGGCCATGGAGTCTTAATGAGAAGCTGTGGCATGTCTCATGGAGGCACAGCTTCACTCTGCAGCATTTGGTGTTCCTCCTGAAACACGGTCTGTCTTCTCGGGATTGCACGGGGCCTTTTGAAGTGCTTAGTCGCAACGACTTCCTTTGTGTGTAACAGCTCACAAAATCAAAATTCAGCCTGAAAACACCCAAAAGAATACCTGAAAGGGAATAGTATCAAGCGTCATGTGTATATGTTGCTTTACACATCTCTTTTTTTATTTATTTTTTATTCCCTTTCAATGTCACGTGTGTCTTCCTGTGAAACCAAGCTTTGCATCTGGAGAGACTATTAATGAAACCGGGAGGGTACAGAAAAATTCACGGAACTCTTCCGCGTACTCAAACGAACAACCTAGGGACAAAACATGAATTTCTCATGGCATCTCCTTGTAGTCCCGTGCTCAGACAAATGCACTTTTAGCGGGAGGCTGCTCCTCCACATGCCGGGGTCCGGTGGGAAGAGCAGATATGTGTTTATCAAAGGGCAGGAACTCTCTCTTTCTCGCTCTCTTTTTTTTTCTCCGTGTGGCATACTTCTCTTTCCTCAAGGTGAACTGGTATGAAGAGCACAAAGAGCAGGGGGAGTAGACAGAAAGCAGACACAAGGAGGTCCCTGGGTGAGCCTCTGACGTGCTTTTGAAGGTGGGCTCGTGGGGTGAATGGCATCCTAGTCTTCCTGTTTGTCATTTTTACTGTTAGTTTCGTTTAATGTTGTTTCTTTCTGGGGCAATATGAATATGTCTCAAATCCATATTCCATGGAAACCAATGTAGTTATGAATGCATTTAGGTTATTTCTGCCAAATCATGAAATAATTCTGTAAGGAGGTTCACTTTTTTTTAATTTAAGGTACTGTCATTAGCATACATTTGTGTCACAGATTATGTCTGGATGATTCCCTCTGGTTCAAGTTGCATTTCATTCCAGTCTGTGTTTGTGTTGAGAATAAATGGTGATTTGTGTGAAACTGGCATAAGTGGAACCAGTGAGTCCCTTATCCTTAGACTGTGTACCAGAAAACTATGGAACTTCAATCAAGCAATGAAAGAGATTGTAAACTAATTTATGTCTTTAATAAAGCTTCCTGGACCTTGAAATTAAAATTATTAGTTTTTTTCTCCTTTCTTTTACCACCAGTTGATTGACAAAAAAAAAGGGTGACAACTTGTTATCCAAAATACAACAACAGTATCTTCATCTGTCTAGTAGTTCATACAGACTATTACGTATCTAACAGTAGTTTACTTTGTGCAATTCGAAAAGGTAATGTATCATGTTATAATCTCCCAGTAGGGGCTTTACCTATGTGGATTATAATGCTGATGAAGCATAATTCCTTCATTATTAATAAGTTAATAGAGTATGACATGGATAGGAATGCCTCCACTTGCCATTGTACCAGAGGTGTATATAGGCTGTGTATTTTGGTCTAGTGTTCTGTCACTTTAAAATACTTTTAAATCAAAAGTGTGGTTGTCTTTAAGGGATGAACGGACCTTACATTCTTCCCAGTTGAACTTACCCACGCAAGCGTATCATTACTGCTGAAGATACATGGTCCAAAACAGTTCAGTGATCACATTGTTTGTCAATTATCAGAATAAACCCACTCAACTAGGAATCCTGGTCTATGGTGCCTTTACAAGACAAGATCACACCTGTGACACTTATTCCTGCTGGTCATTGTTAGTGAAGAGAACCATGACATCACACAAGCAGACAAGAATCACCAGGACTGTCTCACCATGAGGTACCATAGCCTAGCTTGTTGCACAATAAATCTTCTAGGTTACATAAGGTGCTTGTAAATAGTTAATCAATTTACAATACTCCAGGCAAAACAGTTGTTTTGTAATTCCGATTCCAATAACTTCTAAAGATCGATGCGTTGGTTTTAGAGAACGCTTCCGTCTCGATTTGTTGGTTTAAACCCAGCGCCACGTAGTTCCCGATATGGCCACACGGTGGTAGGAGAGTACTGCAATGTTAGACAGGAATGCAATACAACGTTTCTTTACCCTCAAGCCCCTTTATTGAGAATGGACACAATAATCAGGATTTTTTTTTATACAGAACCGCTTAAAACAGGAGGTAGGTCTAATTTCTTCATAACACAAACAGTAACTGTGAGAAAATACGCTAACTAACAGGGGACATAACACACAGGCATGATACATGATAAATGGACTAAAATGATGACAGTAACACATGCTGACATTAACACAAAAGGCAGACAGGGATGTATTACCGCACGGGCCCAGGCCTAGGAGCCCAAGAGCTCAGAGGGCCCCAAAGCCAGGTAAAAAAAATCCTTTTATTGTGCTGTTGGCTTTGACTGAGTGGCCTGCGCTGTAAATCCTGTTGTTAACAGGTGCATTTATTTCTTGTTAGGCCTATGTACTGTTGACTTTAATTCACTTTACCTGCGCTGTAAATCCTGTGTTGATACAGGTAAATGTATTTCTTGTTATTTTGTTGTTAGTTTTGAGTGTTCAGATGGCTGTCCTGTAAATCCTGTTGAGATTCAGGTGAACATCAAAGTTAGGCTATTATTCTGGCCTTATTTGTGCACATTATGCACTGAGTGTGTTAGTGTGTGTTAGTGTGTACAAGCAACTTCTTTGACACACTGTCAACAGGATGTACTGATGATAAGGAGCAACTTTTCTCTCTTCTGGTCAATGTGGAGAGGTGGAAGGGAAGTGATGAGCCAGACAAAGTGGGAATGCTGAGGTTGAAGCAGGCAGGTACTTTGGAGCCGATGCAGGAGCCACGTAGACCTGTACAACAGGAAAATCAGAAGGGCCCATGTGGGCAAAAGAAAACTTGCAGACAGATCAGAGAATACCCTATATATATATGAATGTCACTGTTTTTCTCGGCAACAAAATAAAGGGTATTCTCTGATCTGTCTGCAAGTTTTCTTTTGCAGCACATAATCTCTGACCTCCACATGGGCCCCTCTGATTTTCCTGTGGTACAGGTCTGTGTGCCTCCTCAACTCTCTAGTAGCTAATGCCTAAGCAGCCTGTATGGCCTCCTGCAGGTTGTTCTTGAGGGACTGGACAATACATTGTATTATGCAGCATATCAATCTCTGTTCTTCTCTTCAACAACATATATATATATATATATATATATATACACACACACACAAAAGATCCACAACACTTCCACTGGCCACGATCAGACTAGTTAACTTCCTGCCACCGCTTGATTCACTGAGCAGACAACTGGTGAAGTTGCCAGTTCTGAGGAAAATGATGCGCCTGCTGATGAGATGAATGCTGAGGAGAGTACAAGTGTGTGGCTGTCGGAGCTCGTTAGTGATGTGTCAGATGATGGGGGATCGGATCACATGGAGGGAGAGTCCAGGTCAAGGGTCGAGGGACACGGGATGGCATCTGGTTCAGACCCGTTGACTGATATTCCTGACTTCAAAAAAGAGATTCTTTAAGTGTAGATTTTAGAGTAAATACTAGTTATTTTAGGGGGAAAAAATTCTGGTCAATTTATACATTGTTACCAAGTGCAACATGTAATAGGCATGTTTACTTGGGAATTTAGTTTTACTCCCTCATTCTGGTGTGGAATGGTTTTAAAGAAAGGAATGTTTGGTGACATGTAATTGATAAAAGATTTTATTTTGTTGGGGCAAGTGGAATTCAGCGAGGCAGTGTATAACATGGTTAATAATGCTTCCACTTGCCATTATCCAAGAGTATTTGAATCTAGTGTTCTGTCACTTTAAAATACTTTACGTCCTTTCTACTTGCCCACGCAAGCGTATCATTACTGCTGAAGATACATGGTCCAGAACAGTTCACTGATCGCATTGTTTGTCTATTATCAGAATAAACCAACTCATTTAGGAATCCTGGTCTGTGGTGCCTTTACAACACAACTCAAGATCACACTACAAGAGCATATCTATACATATAAGTTGGCTAAATATGATTGAGAGAGTGTATGAGTGAGTTCAATTGAATCTCATTGCGTTCTGTTTCACATCAAGAAATCCTTTGTGTGATGGCTTCTAGACGATGGGCAATGGTGCCATCTAGTGGACATATATAGTTATTGTCGAAATGAGCTTCTAAAAAAATCCTAGACTAAGTGAAAGTCTAATGGACCAAACAAACAACAGAAAGTAAAGGCTAGCATTGAACAACTCGTGTTTATTTTCATATTATTCAGACTTACAATTAAAGGATGGTGGAGCTTGTTTCGGTTCTGTTCTTAGTTTACTGGCCTTTCTTAGCTATGAAGCTATGAAGATGACACCTATCGGGATAGTGTGGATGTGGTGTACCGTCAGCAAGTAACTCAAGTCAGAACAACAGAAATGGAGACATCATAAAAACGAGATGAGGTGAGAGAGGAGTGCAAAGAGGGGTCAGAGACAGGACAGGAGTTTTGGCTCAGAGCACCACAGTGACAGCCACATCTCTCTCTCTCTCTCTCTCTCTCTCTCTCTCTCTCAGAAGCAGACACCTCAGACTCAACAAAAGGAACTTTGAAAAAGGACCAATGTGTGTGTGTTTAAGAGGGTGTTAGCAGGACAGACAGAGGATGTGTCAGCCATCAAAGTCAAATGAAAGTAACCAGCAAGCACTTAGCACATCCAGCTGTACTGCTGATATAAGTAGTCCTCTTTGTATGCCACTTCTGTTAGCAGAAGAGCACTGTTGTTGTGTTGCTGCCACAGCTGAACAGGCTTCCCCAGATCACCAAAAACACCAATCCTGCCACACTCTATATGCCTTCAATCTCTCACCTGACGAAGAGTGTGGTCAACATTTGTCATAAATTAAGTCGGGTAAGATTAAGTTAGAAACCCGTTTCAGGCAGCCGCTACCAAACACTATAAATGTAATAGTTTATGCCATATTTGACAGTATAATTGAGGTGTCAAACCGAAGACAGGTACTAATAGATTATTACTGAGGCCATGAATACACTTCAGCTATCTGCAATTATGGCCAAATTTTCCAAAAACAGCCATTTCCTAGGGGTGTTAGCATGCGATCAACTAGCCCTCGCACCATTACAAGTTCGGACATGGCTGGTGAACATTGGCTAGCGGCGTACATAACACTTACCAGTACAGGCTGTTTTTTCGACAGTTTTGGTAACAAACCAAACTGTAAGCTAGTCCCTCTATCTACTAATTTTTAAGAGCTAACTGTTCAAACCTACAATTTTCAGACAAGTACAAGACCACACCGCCATCACCTGTGGCGAGCATTGTGTCTTCTTTCTTCTATTATATGTTGAGTGGTTTAAACTATAATGATATAATGCTGAAATATTCTGATGACTTGTTTAGAAATGATAATATGGTATCTGCATTTGTGAAAAAATTACAACCATGTAAATGTAGTTCTAATATGTTATACTGTGTCCAGAATGTACAGTCTGGTGCAACATTTCTAAAACAAATAAAACAAAGACAAAGACAATACCAATGGTTTAAGTGTATTTATTGACAAAATATAATATTATCGTGACAAAATGATATAATGAGTTGTTACATGTTTGATGTTGTAAACAGAAAAACATAACAATACAGTAGTATTCACATATGATTTTTTTTTTTTCATTAATCAACATAAGTACACACAATCAACAATACATATTTAAAACGAAAGCCATCTCGAGGATAAAAACTCTGTTGTTTCTAAATCCCTGGTAGATGCAGAATAACTGTGGGGGCCTGTTCTTTTCAAAGATTTGACTGCCTGTTGAACTTGTTTATTTGGAACCGTGGACAGTGGTATATTTAATGTTGCTATGGCACTCAGAAATTCGCGCCAACCTGAGGCCTCCATCGAATTGTCTGAGGAGCTGTGGCACTTTTTACCAAATCAAATATATGAGTGCCAGGGACGATCAATCCATTAAAGACAAATTCACCTGTCTCACTCCAGGTTATGTATGTCATGACATTCAGTCCTTGGGGCTGCACCCCCCACCTGTATCAAACTTTGTGATTTTATGGGGGCACAACCAGCACCTCCACTGGTAGAAGCCTCGGCCACATCATCCAACAAGTCAATGTGTGAAACACGCTTACTATTGAAAGCATGCAACAGCGCTTTTATACGATTAATGCTATCGCTATAAGCCATATAATCAACAGTGTCAGAGCCATTCGATTCATTTTCTGAATTACGGGGGCTAACCTTAGAACTAACCCTCGAACTAGCCCTTGAACGCAACAGTGCATTTATACGCATAATGCCATCATTATAAGCCATATAATCAAAAGTGTCAGTGTCAGTGTCAGTGTCCTATCTGGTTGTCTAAAATTAACACAAAACAACGTTAGCATCACCATACCACACCCACACCATTTCTTACACAAGATTCAATCCATAGAGACAAACATAGACGCTTATTTTCAACAGAATCTTACCTGTAAACACTTCACACGATACTTTGGGTATTTTAGCAATTGGTTTGTGTGTGGCTTGGTTTGGTTCTAGATGATTACTACCGTAAAACGATTGTAATGGTCGTGTTCCATCAACGGGGTCTTAGAGGCGAAAAAAACAGTATTAATCACAAAACCAGTGACTATAATATAAACTAACAGAATATGTATAAATATATTTATAAACTTACAATACGGGTTGTAGCTTGTGATGTCGCTAGTCTGCGGGGTACTTATATCACTGGTCACTGAAAATAATCTCTTTTAATATGCACACGTTCACATAATGTTGATTTTATAATCATGTTAAAACATGTAAAGTAGATACACCTACATAAATGGTTAAACCCTGTGTGGTCTCCACTGATGTTTAGCCCATGTGCTTCAGCGTCCTCTATGAGAAATTAAATACATTTTTTACAAAACGGTAAAAGGCATGAGACAGACAGTCAGAGAAAGAAAATATAACATAGAGTGTAATACATTGTTAAAAGAGAAAATATTTCAATTCTTACTTAATGTGAAAGATGCCATCTTGAGTCGTCGTCAACGAGGTATACCAGCTACTCAGTCCTTTTAACAGTGAGTTTCTGAAATGATAGTTTCTTTCACTGGCTTGCCATGGGGTCTATATAGTCACGAAGTGGATTATCTGGCCATCAGGGGGCGTAATATTTAGGGGGGGTGTGGTTAACGGCTCCACCTCTAGTGGACATGTATGGGACATGTACGGGCTTATTTTTTAAATGTGCTTAAAGTTAATAGCTTATAACTTACACTATTTTGATATTTGTATTCCACAGTTATAAATGGAGTAGTAACTATTATTTATCTTATTAAAAAAATTATATAACAAACTGTATAGATGTAATACGTTTTTATTAATTTTTTAGCAGATATATCACCCCTGTAACAAGGCTTGGTGTGTAATGTCTGAGGGGGCCCCCTTAAAAAGTTTGATAGCTTTTAACATTTAGTGTGTCTAAATTCGTTATAATATAAGGAACATGGACTCTTGTAGAATATGTTGAATGCCATTTAACAAAAAACAGTGTGCCTAAATAAACAATCTTGGTCTATAGTCCTAAACTGTTTACACTTCTCTGGGCTCTGAATACATTTAGCATGTATGGATATTAACTTGAGCACTAATGGGGCTAACCCCATACAAATCCTGTTTCAATGGGCTCTGTGCATTAGTTTGAACAATTTGTTTGTGGGCATGTCTGAAGGAGACCCTCTGTCTGTTATAAGGCATGTATACATAATGGGTTGGTCACTAAGGTGGTTAGTGTGTGTGTGTGTGTGGAAGAGAGTGGCGTCTGCTAGAACACCGTGTGTGTATATTATGGGTTGAGGGGGGTTTATTGTCTCACATTGTCTCACATTCTCGGATAAGAGGACTTCGGACTTTCATTTGACGCATTTAATCATGGCGGGTTGAGAGACAAATAAAACACGAATCCATTAATTCTGTCAATTTGGTTTACAATATCTTGCTACATCATTTGTAAAGAAACACAGCATGTGCTGCATTCCTACATCTTTAAAATAGAGTTTTAAATGACGTTTTTATTGCTCAGCCTTTAATTTGCAGTAATTACTTTTATTTTCGATAAGTCGCCCCAACTTGAGCTTTTTTGATGGACTCCAACAGCCGAGAGTATTCAAAGTGATGGTGTACTTTTGTGTGGAAATACATACATCCTACTCTCACTGCTGTAAAAAGTTAGCCTACTGTATAGAAAATGACCTTGGTATTAAAATGAACATGGTTTCAGTGTAACAAGTAATCAATATGCAAGGTAATGACAAAGACGTTCAAAAACCAACCAAAATCCAAATTTCCCGAGCTTAACTTCCCATGGAAAGTTTCCGGAAATTTACCGGACATTTTTCGCCCCTTTGCAACCCTAACCACAAACCACACTTTTCAATAGTATGTGTTCTCACTTTACTGTGACTTATAAAAACAATTGGTTTGTATTCAGATTATTTCCACTATGCCAATTTGCCATCCACCCGAGTAACTGTTTTTCTAGAATGATCTGTTGCACAGTTTTGCTGACCCAGTCACGATTTACAAGGTACAATGTGTATTTGTTGTCTACTATATACTATATAATATAATACTATATTCTATTTCTACTAATAGATGCCACTAAAAATGACACACTGCACCTTTAATATTATTGAGTTTAATAAAGTTGCCTTACTTTTTTCGAGTAGTTCCAGCATATCTTTTTAATAGTGCAGTGCCTCGAAAGTATTACATAAGAACAAAAACAAACATCAGGTGCTTATAGGCCGTAAGGTGAACACTGTTTTCGTTTCAACCCGTTCCACAGTCGCGCATCTACACAATCTTTAGCTCATAAAAAAGATTGAGTCGTGCTTAGCTACCAAAAAAAAAGTTCGTCGCTGACTTTCCAGTCAATTTTTGGTGCGTCTATGTTTTATGCCGAACTAGTTTCTTCAGAGCGCACAAGGATCTTGGTCGCGAGTGCTGGCACTTTTCGACACGTGATCATACTACACCAATAAGGTAGCTGCTTTTTGTCAACAGAGTTGCAAGATGGCGTCCACCATGCCTTCATCGAGCAGTACGGAAGACGAAGAAAATACACCGGAATGTCTTAATAAATCAAAAAACAAACATTGTTTTATGCATATTACTTCAGTCAAGCACGAAGAGGTACATTATTTCACCACTACACGATGGAATACATACAGGACAAGCCTACAAACGTGGCTCGGCTCTGGAGGTGCAGTACCACAAAGGCTGTTATAATCAGTACACCAGGTTTTTGACGAGGCCTGAAAAACCAGAGAAAGAACAGTAAGTTATTTATTAAATTGCATTTCAAGGAGCTACTAACTTAACATTATATAAGTAAACATTCAATCTGCATTCTGTTGTATGTGCACACAATCACAACCCTTATTCATTTATTTCCTTCTCATTTATATGTGTTCTAGGAATGAGCCCACGTTTGATGTCAGCTATAAGTTATTCTGTGAGAGGATCATTCGCCAAAGGCTGCTTGTCAACCAAGAGGTGCAGAGAATGGGCCAGCTGAGGAAGGCCTTCATTGAACTGGTGAAAGCAAATGAAGGTATTGAAGCTTCAAACTACTGGTAACTGCAATGCATTTTTCTCTCAAGTCTTATTATTTGTCATGTGCAAGTCTAGCTTTACACAACATGTGTGTGACAGGCCTGAGAAACTGTTTTTAAGTCTTGCTGTTTGCACAGACATGTACCACTTGGCAACAAAGAGAAGGTGTGTGTGTGTGTGTGTGTGTGTGTGTGTGTGTGTGTGTGTGTGTGTGTGTGTGTGTGTGTGTGTGTGTGTGTGTGGGGTGTGTATGTGGTGTGTGTGTGTGTGTGTGTGTGTGTGTGTGGTGAGGTTTGTGACGTTGTGTGCCTTTCTTGGGCATCTTTGGTGTTAAATGTGCTGTATGGCAGATAGGTTCTAGCCTGTAATGTCTTGTACCACCTCCACCACTCTCTGCTTTTCATGATACTCCTGTGACTCTTAATTGTCACTGTTTTGTTGTGTTGCAGACAGGATATGTTGAAGAAGAGGCTGACTCGTGATTTCCCCCATCAGTATCAAAAACCTAGAACGGTCATGTATAGAGCTGATGCAGGGTCACAACGCATGCAAATCTTTGGCCCGGATCAGAGGACCCCAACCCAATGGGAAAAGTTTCTCTCAGAAGGAACAAATAAGGAAGCACTTGCCGAATTCCTGTATGTTGTATGGAAAAATGCAGACCTTACAATAGTGGGCAAAAACCTCTGCTTGCACATACAAATCAATGTCACTGTGTGACTGTTAAGGAGGGTGTACAGTCTGTTTGTGTTGTTGAAGACCTGCAGTGTGATCATGAAGAATGTGACACAAGGGTGTTTTTACATGCACAACATGCTGCACGGGAGCATAAAGCTGTCATTATCAAGAGCTCTGACACTGATGTGGCAGTCATTGCTGTAAGTGTGCAGACAGATTTGCCATGCAGTTTATATGTTTTCACAGGGACTGGCAACAGGACACGTATCATTGACATTACCAAGGTGTCATCAGCTCTCGGAACCAGTGTGTGTTCAGCCTTGATCGGAATTCACACATTCTCTGGGTGTGACTCCACAAGTGGAGGCAAAGGAAAAAGAAAGACATTTTCTGTTGCATGTGAGAAAGATGAGTACCTAAAGGCTTTTACAAGTTTAGGTACTAACTTTAACTTGGAGCAGTCAACATTTGCACTTCTTTGCCAGTATGTATGCCACTTATATGATCAGCCAGCTGCCGATAATGTAAATGAAGCTAGGTACAAGGCTTTCTGTATAGCATCATCAGCCTTGCCAGAATTATGCATTCCCCCTACTGCTGATGCCCTCCATCAGCATTGCAAAAGGGGAAACTACTAGGCTGCAATAATGAGGTCCTGTCCCAAACAAAATATAAGTGCTCCATCACCTGCTGGATATGGTTGGCAAATAGAGGATGAGACCTTGCACATCACCTGGATGACCAGAAACCCTGCCCCTGACTGCGGCTGCAAAGGTGCCTGTGAGACAGGCAGATGTTCCTGTTTTTCTGCAGGATTGTGTTGCACAGACTTATGTCGTTGCTGTAATTGTGCCAACACAAAATAAACTGAGGAACTGGAAGATAACCGTCCTGACACTGACAGTGAGGACTGAGTGTCCTTAATCTGTTATTTCTTATTTAGTTTTGTACAGTTTTATATATCATATTTCATATTTTTCATAAAGATTGTTTTTATGGTTCATCAGTGTTGTTTTCATTTGTGAATGAATGAATGAACGAACGAACAAATGGTCATTGGTATAAGTACAATTACTGCCTTTTATTGATACAAGGAAGGAGGTTTTTTTGTCACATACATAGAAATACTTACGTAAAGCATGTAGTGAAATTTCGTTTGGTGTTAAGCTTTTTCTGTGCGAGTGTGAAGAAAGAAAGATCAAGAAATATTTTTCATAAATAGCAAGAGGGAGTATAAAGTGCAGTGTGTGTACAGTCCATGTGCAAGTGTGAAAAAAAGTGTAATTGCTGTTTATATAGTCATTGTGTGTGTTCAGGATACGGAATGCTTGAGGAAAGAAGCTCCTTCTCAGTCTCTCTGTTCTGGTCTTGTAGCAGCAGAGATGTTTGCCTGACCTCAGTGTTTAGAAAAGTCCATGGTCAGGATGTTAGGAGTCTTTTACAATACTTTGGGCCCTGGTACGTAGTCTTCTCTTGTAGGTCTGTAGGGAGAGGTGCTCTGATGATGCGGTACTGCTGTCACAGGCTGTACAGTTCCTATACCAAGTGATGATGCTGTCAGGACACACAGCTGATGGGTGCTGATGCTCTGAACTTCCTCAGCTGACGTAGGAAGTACAGTCTTTGCCTTGATTTCTTCAGTGTGTGCTGGGTGTTCACAGTCCATGTTAGATCGTCAGTAAGGTGTATTCCCAGGTATGTCAAACTTGATCTAAATGACTTAACATAAGCATAACATTATCGTATATTTGCCTCATTGTTCTTCTTGGACGCGGCTATGTATACAGCACTATTTAGAATCCATTTAGCCCACTTTTGAGGATGTTCGGGTGTTTTCCTCTTGATCGGTAACGTTGAATCTAACCACGGGAGCCGCCATCTTGCCATTCTGTTGACAAAAAGCAGCTACTTCATTGGTGTAGCATGATCACGTGTCGAAAAGTGCCAGCACTCGCGACCAAGATCCTTGTGCGCTCTGAAGAAACTAGTTCGGCATAAAACATAAACGCACCAAAAATTGACTGGAAAGTCAGCGACGAACTTTTTTTTGGTAGCTAAGCACGACTCTTTCTTTTTTATGAACTAAATATTGTGTAGATGCACGCCTGTGGAGCGGGATTCGATTTCTAAAGGACTTTTCGTGGTTCACCTTGCGGCCTATTACGAGATGTGATATGTGTGGCAGGGTAAACAATGACTACTGATTTGGCAAGGATTCCTTGATGAATACGTTGCATTAGAGCAGGGCAGTGAAGACTCACAAGTAAGCTACTGACTCACTAGGAAGGAATGCAACAAGGTGGTTACCCCTGTGCCACACAGACATGTCAGAGATAAGGCCACTCAGTTATGTATGACAAGATACCCAGACTGTAAAGGTGTTTAAATCCATTCAGTTGTGTTGATGTCTTGAACAACGCTATTAAATTATCAGGAGTGCAGAGACAACCTGATCTTATACCCTGAGACTAAGTCAAAGCTACCAAAGAAACCTAAAATCCCGTAGGCTACAGCATGACTGTAAAAAAGGCTCTGGACTTATTTACCATTTAATATGATATTTTTCCTTTTCATGCTGAAGACCTCTTAATTTGTTATTAGCAGCACCAACGTCATGCCTGAGAGAGAACGCACATTGTTATACTTTACTGTGTCCCGCTATTGAAGCAGCAATTCCATGCCTTTCATGTGTTGAGACCAAGAAACCCCTTTAGTTCGACGTGTGCGTCTATGAAAGATGTAAGTTCTCTACTGTGATGTTGATTCCATATATTAAGCAGTGTTATATGTTTAGAGATGTTTATTGTTTATCATTAGTGCTAAACGGGTGAAGGAATGCTAGCATTTACCGTGTGAATGACGTTTATGTTAGCTTGCTAAATTACCTTGCATTGCGCCAAACCATGTACTTTCTATCCTGTTAGCCTGCATACGTATGCTATTTGTGTTCATTATAGTGTAGCTACGTACCTACTAATTTGTATTTACATGTTCGTGGGTCTTATCTAGTCATTTTACATGCTTAGTGATACCGTGAGCTGACTAGCCAGTTGAGTTAACATGTCAGGGTAGATATGTGCGCGAGGGCTACGTAGTAGCTGTGTACTTATTGTCTTCCCCTTTCTACTTTGTTTCAGAACCACACATACTCCACACACACCTTAATCACACACTGGTTGCTTGCAACATACTGAATATCTCTGTTAGAGAATTCCTGTACTCCTGATTAGTTTCCAATACAAAGTGGTTGCATCAGCTCTCGCTTCATCATTGTCTCATCTCCAGCGTGCACCTCTCCTGCCCTGAACATCCTGGCCTTGAAGTGGTGATCTGGCCGACACTCAGGATTGTGTGTGGTGATAGAATACGAACAGCCCCTATTAGGGGTGGGAATTGGCAAAAATTTGACGATTCGATAGTATTGCGATATTTGGTGCCACGATTCAATATATTGCGATTCTTAACATATTGCGATACAGCAAGTATTGCGATTCGATTCTGCGATATATTGCGATTCATGTCCTCCATATTATTTAAAGACATTACAAAAAATAAGGAAAATCAGACTGCTCAACTCACTTCAAATGTCACATTTAATTCTGTGAACAACAGTGCAAGAACTTAGGAGAGTAGTGCAAAAACTTTGTCCTTGAACATTAAGAAAACAGGACCTTTGTAATTATTTTCAATAACGCTGAGCTCCCAGCACATAACTTAAAACTATTGAAATGCAATAGAGTAACATAAAGCAGACATAATAAAGTAACATAAACCTGAGAATAATCATATAAATAAGTAACTTGGAGCTTCAATCAAATTGAGAAAATAAACAAAAATGTGTACTGTCCAGTCCAGTTGGCTGCAAGGTCATGAACCAAAATGTTACATTCATTTTGGAATGTTGGCATTTTTGCTCAGAAAAAGCAGTTGGTCCACATGCTCAGATGTTAGAGTGCTCCTCTGGGCCGTAACTATATCCCCTGCAGTGGAGAACACCCTTTCTGCAGACACACTAGTGCCTGGGATGCTTAGGTATCTTTTAGCCAGTTTGGCTAGGAAAGGATACACTGCCTCATGAACTTTCCACCAGTTGAGGGGGTTTTCTTCTAGTGGCAGTGGAGAAGCCTCCTGGTATCTCTTCACTTCCTCTTCAGCTTGGGAAAATGCTGACTTGTGTGGGGCTGTGGTAGAAAATGTTTCTCCCAGTAAATCAGCTAGCCCAGATCTTCTTTTTGCTTGTGGCTCTTCAAGCACCTCAAGATCCTGTCCATCCATTTCTACTCCAGAGGCACTGCTGGTCTCCTCTTGCCTAATAGTGGGCTGTAGAGAAACATTAGATAGATGTTAAAAGAAAAAAACATATCTCAGGTTTGAAATAGCTGTGGAATGCTCAATGCAATTTAAACAGATATAATAAAATAATGCTAACCAGATGAACATATGCTTGGTTTAAATAAATCAGATAAATAATATAGCATTTGTAAAATACTTTCCGACATTTTAAAATAATAACTATTTAAACAATGTAATAAACTAGTTCAATAAAGCCTACCTGAAGGCTGGCTGCCTCCACAACCAGTCTGGAATAAGTGTCACTGATGTCATCTGTGGTCAGGAAAGGCAGTGACTTAAATCGTGGATCCAGGGCCGATGCTGTGTGGAGGGTGTTCTTTTCTTCAACAGTGCTATATCTCTTCTGCAGATCTTGACTTATTGCCTGTTTGATGTCCCTCACAATCGGTTTGTCCCCCATTGCCTCATTTGTGTCATTTAGCAGCTTTGCCTGCACTGGAGCAATGATAGACAAAGTGGGATTCTTCTCCTCAGAAACAATTTTTGTGGCTACAAACATCGGACGAAGTGCCTGCATTATGTCCTCAGCGTCTGTAATGTCATTTTCGTTGAGGGTGCAGATATCACTGCCTGACCGCCTGACCTCAGAAGACAACAGAGCAGCACAGATCGCTGGTTGTTGTTCCAAGAAACGTTCAAGCATTTCGTACCCACTGTTCCAACGGGTCACAACATCGGTCTTGAGCTTGTGAGTGGGGAGGTCCAGAAGCTTTTGTTTTTGCTCCAAAATGGAGTTGGCGATTGTACTGCGGTGGAAAAAAGTGGTTATGCGCCGGACTCTTCCTAGTAACCTAGCGACAGCAGGCACTTTAAGTGCGCGCTGTGAGGCGAGGTTGAGGGTATGGGCAAAACATTTCACGTGAAGGTAGCCCCCCACCTGAGCAGCCACAACCATGTTGGACGCATTGTCCGTAACCAAAACAATATGTTTCTTAGCGATGCCCCACTCTTCGGTTGCCGTTTTCAGCACCTCAGCCACATTGGCCCCGGTATGACTCTCATGCATCGCCCTAGTTTGTAGAACATGAGCTAAAAGCTGCCATTCATCTGTGATGTGATGCGCAGTTATGGTCATGTAGGACTCCGTAGCTCTTGAAGACCAACCGTCACATGTTATTGTTACCCCTTCGGCTAAACTCAGAGTTTCCTTTACCTCCTCTTTCACTTCGCTGTAGAGTTTGGGGATGGCAGTGTCGGTAAAATATTTACGTGACGGGATCACATACCTGGGCTCCAGTATGCTAAGAAGATTCTGGAAACCTTCATTCTCCACCACACTGTACGGCTGTAAATCTTTGGGGATGAAGTAGGCTATTGCCTCAGTTATTTTTTTAGCTCTTTCGGAGTTTGGAGGTAACTTAATCATTTGTGTTTGTTCCAAGGTTCGTTGATTTGGGGGTAGGACAACAACTTTGGGTCGTTTCACCTCCTCAGGGGTCGCTAACGCCAAATGGTACCTTGTGAGATGGGCTCTCAAATTGGTCGTATTCCCACTGTACTTAACTTTCATTTGGCATTCTTTGCAGATGGCATACTGCATGTCAAGGTCTTTACTATTACATTTTTTATAAAAACCGAAATGTACCCACACTTTCGATTTAAAAGAAGACGGAGCGTCGTAAACAACCGGTTGAGATGATGAAGCCATTTTCAATTGAATTGCTGTTGAATGCACGTCAACAAAGCACCGCAACAAGCGCCACCTTGTGGATGTAATATGCAAATGTAATATTATCAGAGTAAACTCAGAGAAAACCAATGGAGAAAACCCGAAAGTAAAACACATAATTATATAATTAAATATTGCAATACTTTGCGCTACTGTATCGATATAATTGCGTGCGCAAAATATCGCGATACTGAACAGAATCGATTTTTTCCCCCACCACTAGCCCCTATACAGTCCTACCCTACCTATACAGTTCTACCCATCTACTAACCCTCACCCACAATGACAGTTTCCCTACATCCATCTAAAATGTTCTCATATGTAGAGCACCAGGTTTTAATTACACTTCATATATTTTCATGTATTGCCGTTCAGGAATTTGAGTTGGAGATCCATTGTGAGTAGCACAGATTGGCTTTGTCACACTGGTAGCCGTGGGTCTAGGGGTTGTGTGTGTGTGTGTGTGTGTTAGTTATAGGTGTGTGTGTGTGTTAGTTTTAGGTATATGTGTTAGTTATAGGTGTGTGTGTGTGTTAGTTATATGTGTGTGTAGTGAGGACATGAGACTCGTAGTGCCGTTAGTTTGTTTATTATTTAGCAGGAGGTCAAAGCCCAGTTGGGTGGGGTCAGCTGGGGGCGGGGCTCCGATGGGGGCGGGGCTAAGCTGGGGATGGGCTCCACGGGGGGCATGGCCTGGTGTTCAGCTGTGCTGGTGACACAGGGCCTGGTCGTAGTGGTCGTGAGCACTGATGTAGGGGGCAGTACTCATGCACTGGGCCAGGTGCTTATCGCACTCACAGATGAACATCTGGCACGCGTCATTCGTAGCTGAGGGGAAGAGACACGGGGAAAGATAATCAGATTAGTGGTGTGTGTGTGTGAGTGTGTGTGTGTGTGTGTGTGTGTGTGTGTGTGACTGTGTGTGTTTGTGCGTTTCTCTGTGTGTGTGTGTGTGTGTGTTTGTGTGTGTGTGTGTGTGTGTGTGTGTGTTTGTGTGTGTGTGTTACCCAGGCAGGTGATGGTCTTAGTGGCGTGGTCACACTGGTAGTTGTAGCCATAGGTGTAGGGGTTGTCCAGGTCCAGAATAGAAGCACAGGCAGGCAGAGCCATGGCAGCACCATAGCAGTGGTCATGAGTCTCACAGCACCTACACACAGACACACACTTATTAATACACACACACTTCAGGCAGGCAGAGCTTTGGCAGCACTATAGCAGTGACCATGTGTCTCACAGCACCTACACACACACACACACACACACACACCTGTCCAGTTGGTCCACTGCAGTGCCGGAGCCTCCCTTTCCACAGTAGCATCCGTAATCAGCAAAGTCAATGACCGGCCAGCTGGACGGCAGAGCACAGTCTATCAGGTCTTTCAAGTCCCACAGAGAGCGCCTGGGCCTGGAAACGCCAGCCAGCACTGCAACACACAAACACACACACTTATTAATACACACACAAACACTTATTAATACACACATACACACTTTTTAATACACACACACACACACACACACTTATTAATACACACACACACTTATTAATACTCACACAAACACACACGCACACACATGACGCACACACACACTACACTTATTGATACACACACACACACTTATTAATACACACACACATGACACACACACACTCACAAACAAATTAACACACACACACACACACACTTATTAATACACACACATGACACACACACTTATTAATACACACACACATGAAACACACACAATTATTAATACACACACACAGAGAGCGCCTTGGCATGGAGACGCCAGCCAGCACTGCAACAGACACACACACACACACACAATTATTAATACACACACACAGAGAACGCCTTGGCATGGAGACGCCAGCCAGCACTGCAACAGACACACACACACACACACACACACACACTTATTAATACACACACACACTTATTAATCCTCACACACATACACGTGACGCACACACTTATTCATACACACACACTTATTAATACACACACACACAAACACATTACACACACACACACACACTCACACAAACTAATTAACACACACACGTACACACACTTATTAATACACACACACACATACACTTATTAATACACACACACACACACACACACCTATTAATACACACACACACACACGAGACCCACCCACATGACACACACACACACACACACACACACACATGACACATACACTCCACATTACTTACAGACCGGCAGGCAGACACTCAGCAGCAGGAAAGTGCAAGAGAACTTCATGGTTGATCTGAGAAACTTCACCTGGGAATTATTACATGTTGAAATACACTTAGAATGACTGCACCACATTCTGACTTGACATGAAAACACAGACTCTCACACACACACACACTCGCTACACAGATTCACCTATTCAGTCTGGATGTCTGTGAATGTGTGTGTGTGTGTGTGTGTGTGTGCAAGTGTGTGTGTGTGTGTGTGTGTGTGGTATCTCCTACCTGGTAGACACACGCACCAGTGGAAGTCTGAGGTCTGTGTGTGTGTGCGTGTGTGTGTGGTATCTCCTACCTGGTAGACACACGCACCACTGGCGGTCTGAGGTCTGTGTGTGTGTGAGTGTGTAATTGTGTGTGTGTGTGTGTGTGTGTGTGTTTGTGGTATCTCCTACCTGGTAGACACACGCACCATTGGCGGTCTGAGGTGATGCTTTATACCCTGAGCTTCTGGGTGTGGTTAGGGTTAGGGGTGTTTTTTTTTAGCCCGAAGGCAGGGGGCAAATATTTACTCATTAAAGGACACGGAGAGGACACACACACACACTCACTCATAACGTGGAATGCGATTGTAAGGCAATTATTTTCATTGTCCATGTTGATATTAAAATCCCCCACTATGAGGATTTAATCAGAGTTTACAACCAAGGACGATAAGAAAAGAAAACTCAAATAAAAATTCAGTGTAGGGGCCAGGTGGTCTATATTGTGTTCAGTGTAGGGGCCTAGTGGTCTATATTGTGTTCAGTGTAGGGGCCTGGTGGTCTATATAGTGTTCAGTGTTAGGGCCAGGTGGTCTATATAGTGTTCATTTTAGTTCTTGTACCTATACCATGTTCACATTCCCAAAACACTTAACACATCGAGCACACCAGTAGACCATGTGAACCAAACTGTGGATACTTGCCCCTATGCTTAGATACAAATGCTGGCAATGACACCTTCTTCCAAAATTAATGGATACCTGTCCCATTCAATGTTCACTACCAGCAAAACACTGTGGAACTACAGCATTTTTTGCCAATGTTTAGATACTCTGTTCAGAACAGTTAACTTTTAGTTCAAAACCTTACTTACAGTAATTTAGATCACTGTAGATGGAAAGATGCTTTGTTTAGACAGACACATTAAATGATATGCTTGAATAAGAAAAAGTATTCTTAATTTAGCAGAAAGATTATTTAGTTTGTTTTGGCTTGCAGACTTCTCACTATCTCTAATAGTAATATAGTCTACAGAAGGCAAACATAGATTTAACTGTTCCTGAAGAGTTGTTTCCACTATTACAGTACTGCTCTTTGTGTACATAAGTCATAGGCTATCAGTGAAAGACAGTGATTGAAGAATGCAATTCTTCAATTTACAGTAATTACAGTAAATTTGCCACACTCAATTTTGACATATATTGTGAGAGCAAACCGACATATGAACACTGACTTCAGATACTTGGCTTGGATTGACGTATTTCCAAGATGCAATGCAGAGGAGAATGTTACCGTAAATGCGAAGTTCAAACATGTAAAAGTTTGACACCAAATGCAGAGGACAGAATGGATCAGCATTACTGTAGGGCTACAGCAGACTTCTAGTGGTATTACAGTACTTTGGTAGACTGTATCTTGTGTTGATGTATGTAATTTACTGCATTGGAAATACTGCAGTAAATACTTAGCATATTCATGCTTAGCATATTCATTTTGTTGTAATGTAATAAGCCTATATAGTGCAGTAACACATGCAATTCTAGCATATGGCTGTAATAAAACATATTGCATCATTTTTGAATTATTTGTTTACTGTCATATTACAAACTTTATTACTGTAGTCCAAAGAAGTGTTTGTCTGTGTGTGTTTTTTCTCTCTTTTTAATGCAACACTACAGTAATCTATGCTAAACTGGAGGACACAGCAACATCTTATAGATTAGCAATGCTTCAAGTTGTTAGTGTTTTTTAGGTAATTGTACTCTGAGAGGGAACATGTGTTAAAGTTACAGCAGAATTGATTGTGGTGTGGTTGTTGTAGTGCATTTTGCACCTAAAGTTAACTGATATGCAGAGGTGTGTGTCTGTAAAGCCCACTGTGTTAAGTGTTTGGGAAAAGTATCCATGGTATAGGTACAAGAACTAAAATGATTGGAAAAAACTGTAAATGGGAAAGTGTTGCTCCTCCATCTCCACGTCCTGTGCTGCGGGACATGTGGCAGTTAACATGACATGGAGGGGTGGACTCATTTAAGGCTAGGAATTCATCTGGTTTTAGCCAGGATTCAGTTAGGAAAAGTATTTCGATGTGGTTGTCCGTTATCAGCTCATTTATAAGTGCAGCTTTTGGTGTTAAGGACCGTATGTTAATAAGGCCCAGCTTTAGGATTTAGGAGTTTTTATCTTCATCAGTTTTTCCTTTTTAATATCTCTATCAGTGTAATTTACAGTGGGCTTAGATGTTCTGGGTATAGATACGGTTTGTATATGATTCAATATGGGCAGTGATTCTATTGGTGCAACAGAAGTTAGTGTGGGGTAGTAGTTCTGCCTCCTAGTGTTCATTTTGGGTTGTCAGCAGTCAGGCTTGGCTAGGTGGTGCATTACGTTTATAGAAAGGAGGCTAGCACCCCATCGGGAGGGGTGGATGACATCCTTCTGTAGTAACCCATGCTTCTTCCAAAATGTTGGCCAGTTGTTTATAAAGTCTATGTAATTGCATGGGCACCATTCTGATGGCCAATGGTTGAGTGATGATAATCGGCTATACATCTCATCCCTGAGGTTAATGGGTATGGGGCCCGAACACACTACCGAGTCTGACATTTGTTTAGCAAGAGTCAGCTCTGACACGAAATTTAGCTTGGTGATTTCCGATTGCCGTGTCAATGATAATTTTAGAGTATCTGCGTTTAGAGTTAGCGATTTGTTTTAAGTGATATTCAATGTAATTTGCTCCAGCTCCGGGTATACAGTTCACTGTGTGTTTTGGGGTTCCTAGTTTACAGTTTTTCTCGATTGCTTTGGCACATTTTCATATTCAGTGAACTGCGAACAGGTGCGTGTGCCTGAAGACGCGCGAGATTCAGTGAATTGCGAACAGGTGCGCGTGCCAGAAGGGAGCGCGAGTGCATGGAAATATTAACGCGAAGTTGCCTTGTTGCATCACCAGTGCAGACCACCATCAGAAGCTGAAAGCACGCCTGCTGAAGAAGAGAAAGGGGCGAGGCTGAGACTTGGCAAAACAGCAGAAGCGGGCCATGAAGACACTGGTGGTTCAGGCAAAGAAGAAAAAATGATCTGGTTCTGAGAGTATTACGAACTGTAATGTAAATTGTTATCTTTGCCAATAAAATGTATTTAAATTAGGGCTGTCAAAGTTAACGCGTTAATCTATGAGATTATTGTGGCCGAGATTAATGCGATACAATATTTTAAGGCAGTTAACGTAACTTTGTTCACTTCCGATGTGCATTGACACATGACACGAAACCGCCGCGTGCCTGCAGTCAGGAATAGGAGAGACCGAGACGGTAGTTGAAGATGGAGAGAGCAGAGGGATTGTTGGGCGGAAAGTTTCTGTTTAAGCGTAAAAATGACGGAACAACCGACAAAACTAAAGTTGTATGTAGCATTTGTCAAGCTGAATTTAGCTATCACAGAAGCAGCTCGTCTTTAAGTTATCACCCGACAGAAAGCAGTCCTAGGTTAGATGGTCGCCAACCCACACTCCACGACTTCACTAAAATAACTAGACCAGTCCGTGAAAAGGTTACCAACGCTTACGCAGTTTAGGTTGCCGGTGACTGTCGGCCCATCAACATAGTTGAGGACGGTGGGTTGTCTGAGGTGATTCGAATTCCTTCAGGGGACAATTCTTACGATTTACCGTCGCATACATTCCTTGTATGACGGCGAGAGAGCACGAAAACTTCAGCTCCTCGAACAAGCTGCCAGCGTCGCCCTTACTGGTGACAACTGGACGTCAGTCAGAAATGACAATTACCTGGGTGTCACAGCTCATTTTATTGACAATGTATGGAAATTGAGATCTTTTGCATCGGAAGTAAAAAAAAAAAAAAAAAACATTCGCGACATACAGCGAAGGACTGTGCAGAGGAATTCATCGACGTCTCAAACAGATGGGAGATAAGTGGCAAACTGACCACTTTAGGCACTGATAATGCCCGTATTATGTTAGCGGCTGCTAGGCTACTTCCATTTTAACATCTACCCTGCGCGGCACACAGTCTACCTGGCTGGCACTTTATAGGTATGCAGTGTTTCCCCTAGGTTTACAGCTTTGGGGGGGGGGGAGGGAAAACATTTTTGAGATAGTTGCGGCCTAAAATCGTGATTTCGCGGGAGCTTTTTCAATGAAAGTTGCTGTGTTTTAAGGAGTTTGTTGCGATGAAATTGCCGGAGGAAGTGAAAGAAAATAATTTTTCTCTTTGTAATCTTAATTGTGTTATGTTTTGAAAAATAACTGATTTAATAAACAAACATTCATTCATCAAGAACAAAACCATTGAGAAATGGTCCTCTAAATAACCATGCCAATATGCCAAACAAAAGATAACCAGGACTACAAAAATGTAGCAAAATAGGCTTTACTTATCCACAACCAGAGGCGAATCTAGGTTCCCACATTTGGGGGGGGGGGGGGGGGGGGGGGGCTAGGCCCCTGGATAAAACCTATTCTTTTTCTGTGACCCAGCAAAAGTAGGTGGGTTTGTGGGTATGCTCCCCCATAAGAATTTTTGGAAAATATCCTTCTAAATAGTGTCCTCTAGTGGGTTTTAGGAAGATAAATTAACACATTTAGATTTCAAATATGGCACAACAATAAACATATTGAAGACATCTGCTGAGATAGGTGTTAATTATACTGTAGCATGGTAGGGATTTGCAGCTCAAGTGAGTAGGTTAACATTATAGGCTAAAATTCACTAGCTAGTTATAGCTGGTGAGCTACTGAGTAGGGTAGCATACCCACAGGATCAATGAACCGGCATGATAATAATAGATGTCGTGGCTCTCTTTTATCTCGTGATGATTTAACCATTTCGTTTCTTTTAATATTTTAAACTTCATGTGCTATACCTTTATATCCAGCAGCTGACTATGGCAGATTTCACCAGCTTGGGTCGGACAGTGGCTCCCAGTCTGTTTACTACTAGACGTTATCACTGTCTGTCTGCCTGCTCGCGAGGCTCACTCACTCACGACCAAACAGAGCCTTGCGCTTGCCACCACAGTCTCAAACAGGCGGGATTCCTGTGCTACTCGAGACTATTTTTTAGATTTAGAAATAAAATAAACAAAATAATTCCACTAAATTGGTTGTTAGGTGTGAATTTGACGATCTCAAAAATGTACTGTCCACAACGAAGTGCACCTGTTGACATTACAAAAGGACCATCAGTAAGACTGAATAAATTGTTATGAATGTCTCAGCCTTCACATATGACGGAAAAAAAACCAGCCTGTGTCACTATGATCTGTGTCGTCATCTAACGTCGTGCCTGTGTTTCTGCCATTCTCATTCTATGCTTATCAATCTGTGTTGCTATCCTTGTTTATTTATTTTATCCGTAAAGGTGTTGATGTTGTTCAATTTCATATATTAATTTAAATCGTCAAATTTCAAGTCATCCATTCTTCAACACTAGCTGCTACCTCATCTTCAAACAGAAAGTAACGTTAACTCTCCATGGCAACAGCTCTTGAGGGTTTGGAAAATAATCGGATTTATTGCTTCCTTCATTATTCACAGAAAAATAAATAATTGTCATTACATTTCATGTTACATTTCGTGTACCAGACTCTATGTAAAAAGGGCCACGCACAACTCGCGGAAAATGATAAAAATGCAAGCCAGATCTATTTTTGAATTTTCGGTGCGGACCTGGGCATACGTTCTGCTTCCACTTCTCGTGTAGCCATTCTCATTGGGCCTCATTCTCGAACATTTTCTTAAGTGTCTTCTTACGGACTTCGAAAGACAAACCTAAGAAAAGATGAACGCCTGGAAATGTGTTCTTAAAAGCTTAAAAGTGTCCGTAGCTGTGCACTGATTCTTAAGCCCAATTCTGTCCGCTGGTGGGAGTGTGCTCATCACCTGTGTGTGCGCGCACGTGTCTGTGTGTCTGTGTGTTTGTGCGCCGTGCGCGATACAGAGAGCAGAGGAGAATTGTAAACGCATGACCATGTAGAGACAAAAATGACATGCCGTTGTGTAAATAAGATAAATAACATAAGGCTATTTATGTTGTTTAATAAAAGAACAAGCTATAGACATGTTCTATAGGAAAGGTAACCTTAAATGACTTCCGTTGTGATCTGGCGCTTTTTAGAAAAAAAAAATTGAACAAAATTAACTTGACCTTCCGGGGGGGGGGGGGGGGGGGGGGGGGCCGTTGGGGGGCGGGGCGCCCCCCTAATATAATGGTAGGGGAAACACTGGTATGAGTTATAGGCCTGAGCCTCTTTGAAAACACAGTTCTGCGTGTAAAAAATACAATTAAACAACAGTGTCTAAAATACACGCTGTCTGAAAGTGATTACTCGTTAATTTATAAGATTTAGTCTTTAGAAGTCAAACAAACTTTTAATCACGATTCATTTAGATTAATGCATTTCAAAATGTGAGATTAATTAGTAATTGTTTTTGTATCTATTGACAGCCCTAATTAAAATCTGAATTACATAACATTGTATTGGCTGTCAATCATGATGGAAGAGTAGACAAGTTAAGTTACAGCATGTCCACCATCTCTTGTGGGGGCTATGCATTAAGCCATTTGTGGTGCCCTTACCACATTGTGCCTCTTATACTGTATGTTAGACCCAGTGACATCAGTGCATAATACTTAGTAAGGAGGCCATAATCATTTTGGACTCATGGCTGAAGTTAAGTTTCTCCAGCTCTCCCCAGGTTGGCAAAAAAAGCATCTCTAAATGCATCAGATTGATGCTTGATGAATTGATGAAATTTTCTTACGGGGGAGCATGCCCCCGGACCCCCCTAGAGGGGTAATATCTTTCTCACCTTTTTCACCCCTGACCCGTTTTCATGCCTGATTGACTGTAAAGGCCAGCAAAGTGTCATTGTCATTGCCGAACGTACAAACAATTGATGCCACAGTATGACGGCTCAGGTTTGGCTGAACCCTTTGGCCAGCCTATCACACGGAGAAGTCATGATTGACTACGTGATCAATGACTGTTGCCCTATAGGCCGTAAGGTGAACACTGTTTTCGTTTCAACCCGCTCCACAGTCGCGCATCTACACAATCTTTAGCTCATAAAAAAGAACGAGTCGTGCTTAGCTACCAAAAAAAAGTTCATAACGATCTCCAGAACTTTATCTTCAGCACCAGTGCTATTACAGTTTTTTCCAATCATTTTAACTCTTGTATCAATACCATGAACACTTTTCCCAAACACTTAACACAGTGGGCTTTACAGACACACACCTCCGCATATCAGTTAACCTTTGGTGCAAAATGCACTACAACAACCACACCACAACCAATGCTGCCGTAACTTTAACACATGTTCTCTCTCAGAGTACAATGACCTAAAAAACACTAACAACTTGAAGCATTGCCAATTGCATAAATAAAATGTTGCTGTGTCCTCCAGTTTGGCATAGATTACTGTAGTGTTGCATTGAAAAAAGAGAAAAAAAAACACAGACAAACACTTCTTTGGACTACAGTAATAAAGTTTGTAATATTACAGTAAACAAATAATTCTAAAATGCTGGACTATGTTTCATTACAGCCATATGCTAAAATTGCACGTGTTACTGCACTATATAGGCTTACTATAATACCACAAAAAGGCATGAATATGCTATTTACTGTAGTATTTCCAATGCAGTAAATTACATACATCAACACAAGATACAGTCTACTAAGTCTGCTGTAGCCCTACAGTAATGCTGATCAATTCTGTCCTCTGCATTTGGTCTCAAACTTTTAGATGTTTGAACTTGGCATTTATGGTAACATTCTCCTCTGCATTGCATCTTGGAAATACATCAATCCAAGCCAAGTATCTGAAGACAGTGTTCATATGTCGGTTTGCCTCTCACAATATATGTCACAATTGAGTGTTGCAAATGTACTGTAATTGCATTCTTCAATCACTGTCTCACTGATAGCCTATGACTTACATATAGAGCAGTACTGTAATAGTGCAAAACAACTCTTCAGGAACAGTTACATCTATGTTTGCCTTCTGTAGACTCTATTACTATTAGAGATAGTAAGAAGTCTGCAAGCCAAAAAAACTAAATAATCTTTCTGCTAAATTAAGAATACTTTTTCTTATTCAAGCATATAACTTAATTTGTCTGTCCAAATACAGCATCTTTCCATCTACAGTGATCTAAATGACTGTAAGTTAGGGTTTGAACTTAAAGTTAACTGTTTTGAACAGACTATCTAAACATCGGCATAAAATGCTGTAGTTCCACAGTGTTTTGCTGGAAGTGAACATTGACTGGGACAGGTATCCATGAATTTTGGAAGAAGGTGTCATTGACTGCATTTGTATAGGGGCAAGTATCCACAGTTTGGTTCACATGGTCTACTGGTATGCTCGATGTGTTAAGTGTTTTGGGAATGTGTACATGGTATTGATACAAGAGTTAAAATGAGTGGAAAAAACTGTAATGGGGGAGAAATGGTTTGAAATGGAGACCGGTTGTGAGCGTGTCACGGACATCGTTTTTCTTCTACACCATCCTTGTTTAACCGTGACCCATTTGTCTTGCAGTTTAGGCTGCGGTGTTACCACAGGTGTGCTAGAAGGCAGAGTAGCGTTGGCTAATGTAATTACATCTACAAGTCAAAGTCGTTTATTGTTGTCACACAGCATGACACACAACAACAACACACACGTGCTTTGGGCGGCGACACAGGACACACACACACACACGCATGCCGAAGAGGTCGCCGGTGAAATTTGTCCTCTGCCTTTAACCCATCCTGAGCTGTCCTTCCTCAAGGGCAGCCAGGAGCAGTGGGCAGCCTTTATGGCGCCCGGGGACCAAGTCTAGTGATCATGTCCAGTCTTGGTCATGGACGGACAGGAGAGCGATCTTTTCTGTTCTTCTGCATGTTTTTATTTTGGGGTTCTTTGTGGAGGAAACCCTTGTGAACACGGGGAGAACATGCAAACTAAATCTGTGTTGTGGTGGAATGGAGGTTCTATGACAACCTTGTGTATTTCTGCTGAAGCAGTATTTTCCAGAAGTTCCTCTGTGAACTGCTGGGAACTCTGTGAACTCCTGTGAACAATGGCCCATTGCACCATTCCTGTGTGTTTGTGTGTTGTCCCGCTGCCCAGACAAACACATCCATATCAGAGACCTTTTATCTCCCTATTCATAGAGTCCAGTGGAATTATAAACACAGCTGATAGCTACAGCTGGTCTCCTGCCAGACAGACCTCTGTGTGACCTTGCAGACAGAACCTTTGTTCTGTGTGACCTCACAGATGGAACCTTTGCTCTGGACTCTGATACCCCTTTTCCACCAAAGCCGGGCCGGTGCTGGTTCCGGGCTGGTGCTTAAGCGGTTCGGTGCTGGTTCTTATCTAAGAACCAGCTCGATTTTCCACCGACCGAGAGCCATAGTAGGGCCATAGTAGTGACATCACACAACCAAAACAAGATAGATTGAAAGAGTTACTGTATACGATGCAGACAACACATTTTGATGGATGAAAGCTTTCTTTATTTTTTTAAATTAGTTTGTTACTTGGTCTGTTGTCCTTTTGAACCCCGCCATCTCCAACTCTCCCCCTATTTCCTCATATAGTTTAGCTTTCCTTACTGCCTCCCCAAGTTTGTCTTGCATTTCTGTTGATGACAAAATCGCTATCAATGTTTTTATTTCATCGGTGATCCACTGCTGGATGGATTTTTCATTTATTTTTTTCACCGTTTTCACTCATCCTCTTGGTTGACGGTGGAAAAAAAATGGCGGCGAAAATTTCTGTTTCTGGTGTGGTAGCTCCGCCCATAACCTCGGGACGAACCCGACGTCACCGGTTCTTGTTTCTGGCCCACCTAAAAGCTGGTGCTGACTTCGAACCTGTTTTTTGGAACCGGAGCCAGCTTTTTTTGTGTGGAAAACGGAAGAACTGGTTCCAGAGTTGGAACCAGCCCGGAACCAGCACCTGCCCGGCTTTGGTGGAAAAGGGGTATGAGTGACCTCTGTTACCCCTTTTCCACCAAAGCCGGGCCGGTGCTGGTTCCGGGCGGGTTCCGGGCTGGTGCTTAAGCGGTTCGGTGCTGGTTCTTATCTAAGAACCAGCTCGATTTTCCACCGACCGAGAGCCAGAGTAGGGCTAGCTACGTCTTTATATCACGTCATACGCATCCGTTGTCCTAGCTGAACATTTTGGAATGTTGTGACAGGTTACTAGTTATTCACAAGTGGTTTTATTCCTGGGAGAAGGCAAACAAATTTCGATAAAACTTCTATTATGTTTCATTTTTAATACCATGTAGTACCAAACAAGCTTAAGTTAATGTTCTGTTTACTTGGCAACGGGTTTTCTATATTTCTCCACGTAGATCAAACGAGTGACAATGCAGTTCATGACGGGAGTTGACTATTCAATTAAATTCAAAAGAAGCTTTATTGGCATGACCATAACGTTGTAGACTAGTATTTCCAATGCATTTGGGTTGGATATATAAAAGTGAAATACATAAACAATACATATATAAGTGATTACATAAACAATACATATATCTTTACACAAGTAGACTAGCTACTACCTACTTACCAGTTGCCACAACCACTGTATCGCAACGACCCGTATTAACGCCCGGGACCTATAAACGCCCTCACGCGGGTAAACGTTACTTAATATTGATTTCTGTATCAACCAGGATAACGGATTTTAAACACCATACGCTCCTACCCAAAAGGGGTATTTAACTTGTATGTGTGCAAAAAATTGCAGTTGTACAGCGTTATTTAGTGTACTAGACAGCGATTTATTTCTGTGTGTACAAACCCTCATGGAACCAACTGAACAAATTCGATTTCGCGACGAGAATTTGTGAGGGTCATAGAGCTTTCCATAGACATATATACAGAAAGGGTGTTTATGGGTTCCACCTCCTGTATAAGCTAAATTTGCGTGTCGGTCTACACAACGGAAAAAAACTGAAAACACGTTTCAGTTGAAATCCAAACAAGTTACCAGTCCTAATCTAGACACCCACCGCTACTGAAATATGTAAGATTGATTGATTAAATATTTTTCGATCTTTAAATGTTTTTAACTGTTTGTCACTTTTTTAATAGCTGGGGCGTTAATAGGTATCTTTACGCTAACAGTACCTCACGACAGCTAGCAGCTAATGCTAGTTAGCTAGCTGCTACACGAATTTGCTTAGTCAACAGCTAATCTTAGGTGTGACATCACACAACAAAAACAAGCTAGATTGAAAGAGTTACTGTATACGATGCAGACAACACATTTTGATGGATGAAAGCTTTCTTTATTTTTTTTAATTAGTTTGTTACTTGGTCTGTGGTCCTTTTGAACCCCGCCATCTCCAACTCTCCCCCTATTTCCTCATATATTTTAGCTTTCCTTACTGCCTCCCCAAGTTTTTCTTGCATTTCTGTTGATGACCAAATCGCTATCAATGTTTTTTATTTCATCGGTGATCCACTGCTGGATGGATTTTTCATTTATGTTTTCACCGTTTTCACTCATCCTCTTGGTTGACGGTGGAAAAAAATGACGGCGGAAATTTCTGTTTCTGGTGTGGTAGCCCCGCCCATAACCTCGGGATGAACCCGACGTCACCGGTTCTTGTTTCTGGCCCACCTAAAAGCTGGTGCTGACTTCGAACCTGTTTTTTTGGAACCGGAGCCAGCTTTTTTTGTGTGGAAAACGGAAGAACTGGTTCCAGAATTGGAACCAGCCCAGAACCAGCACCGGCCCGGCTTTGGTGGAAAAGGGGTATGTGATGTAATAGACAACTCACCTGATGTCTGTTTTGCTGTTCTATGTCTTTACAGGGAGGGTCTGTAATGTGTTCTTTACAATGTCATTGTCTGGATCAGGTTTATTTCTTCTTGTTAGAATTTTGTTAATGAAAAGGTCATGAAATCGTTACAGCTAAAGATTATAAGAACAGAATGTTCGATTGGTGTTAAATAGAAACCTTGGGTTGTTTTTATTATTTTCAATCAATGACGAATAGTAAGCTGATTTCGCCTCAGAAAGTGTTCGTTTATAGTTTAGAATACTTTAATTTAGAATCTTTCCACGCTAGGTGGAATACCTCAAGTTATGTGGAGTACCATTTTTCTTCTAGTTTCCATGTAATTTGTTTAAGGGCACAAGTCTGGTCAGTGTACCATGGGGTCGGTCTTTTCTGTTATTCTCTTTTTCAGTGGTGCAACAGTGTCAAGGGCTGAGCGAAGCGCACATATGTGGCCATCTGTTAGTAGGTCGATATGAGGTGGGGATGTGCTTACGCCACTTTCAGTGCCAGGGGTAGGAGCTGTGGCAAGAGCAGCTGGTAGTTTTGAAATTAATTCTGCTGTAGTCTTGTCAGATAGACAACGGCTGTAGAAGTGGGTTAATTCCGATGTTGCGTGGAGTTCTATTTGCATGTTGAATGTAATTAGGTGGTGACCTGAAAGGGCAGTATTTTGGGGCAGACCTATAGGGTGGTCCATTTCTAAGCCATGTGTTAATACAAGGTCAATGATGTGGTTATGGTAATGAGTTGGCGTGTTTACATGTTGGGAGAACCCGATAGAGTATATTAATGATTGTAATGCGATTGTAAGGCTTGTAGTGAATGTGACTTACATAATTCACCCTTGTTCTTAGTGTGGTTCTACACACTGTTGTTTCATGCAGTTATTTAAGTAATGTGTTATACATGTAAGTATGACTGTTCCGGGATCGTGGTCCCTTTAAATATCCTATGTTGTTGATGACGTTGAGCCCCATGCTCGTTTGGTTTCAGGACAGCGGCATCTTACGATTCATTAGTTCTCTATGTAAAAATACACACACTTGTGTGCTCAACTTGAGGAATTGCCTTTTGTGTTTCAATGCAATTTCCACACTGGTGACCCCAACGTTTGTTTGCTGGACGTATCCACGGACACGACTCGACCATGACCGCAAACGCTGTTACCCTCAAACTCCCCGAATTCTGGGAAGCGTCAGCGTCGGCGTGGTTTGCCCAGACTGAAGCGCAGTTCGCGTTGCGTGAGATAACCGCTGATACAACACGGTACTACTACGTTGTGTCAGCTCTCGGAAACTCAACGGCGTCCCGAGTGGTGAGTCTCCTTAAACATCCTCCAGCTACAGAGAAGTATGCAGCGCTCAAAGCCCACCTGTTGAAGACGTTTGAACTGTCCAATGCTGAGAGAGCCAGCAGGCTTTTCTCCCTCCAAGGACTGGGTGATAGCAAACCGTCTGAGCTCATGGACCGTATGCTGGATCTCCTGGGTGAGCACAGACCCGATTTTCCGTTCATCCAACTTTTCCTGCGTCAGCTGCCTTCCCAAGTCAGAGCTGCATTGGCCAACACCACAATCACTGACTGTCGAAAACTGGCTGAAGAGGCTGATACATTTTTCCTGGCGAGTCAAGGGCACTGTGTCATGGCCGCGCTTCTGCCCGCACACATCGCTCCTGTGACAATGGAGGATTCCACACTCGTCGCGGCAACCTCTTCTCGTCGGCAGCAGTCTTCAGGTCGGCAGCAGTTTTCGACTGTCTAGCATGCTCTCCACATCGGATGACTTTCACCGTTTACTTGCTGGTTTTCCAGCACTCACTCAGCCCACTTTCTCCGCGTCTGCCGTGAAGCATGGTGTGGAGCACCATATCGCCACTACTGGTCCACCCGTCTACGCCCGTGCTTGGCGCCTCGACCCGACCAAGCTTGCCGTTGCTAAGGGTGAGTTCTCCAACATGGAACGCCTTGGCATAGTCCGCCGATCCGACAGCTCGTGGGCGTCACCCCTTCACATCGTCCCCAAACCTGGTGGCGGCTGACTACCGGCGGCTTAATGAGGCAACGACACCTGACCGATACCCAGTCCCGAACATACAGGATTTTTCAGCACACCTGGCCCGTATGGTGATTTTTTTCTTAGGTAGACCTCTTCCGGGGCTATCATCAGGTGCCTGTGCACTCACTGGACATTCCAAAAACAGCAGTGATTACGCTGTTTGGTCTTTTTGAGTTCTTAAGGATGCCGTTCGGCCTCAGCCCAATCTTTTCAACGCCTCATGGACTCTGTTTTACGTGACCTGCCTTTTCTTTTTGTGTATTTGGACGACATTCTGGTAGCGAGCACGTCCAAATCTCAGCACCTGTCGCACCTCCGAACACTTTTCGAGCGGCTCAACCAACATGGGCTGATTGTCAACCCTGCCAAGTGCCAGTTTGGTCTCTCCACCATTGATTTCCTGGGACACAGTGTCACCAAGGACGGTGCTGTCCCTCTCCCATCAAAGGTGGAGGCAGTTTCCACGCCTGCTCACCGTGAAAGCCCTGCAGGAGTTCCTCGGCATGGTGAACTTTTACCACCGTTTCATCCCTCGAGCCGCTCAGCTCATGCAGCCCTTGAAAGGTAAGCCCACGCACGTTGTGGACTGGACTGAGGGCAGGGACAAGGCTTTTGCTGACACTAAGGCAGCCCTGCATGCCACCATGCTGGCACATCCTTCAGCCACAGCCTCCATCGCCATCACCTTGGACGCCTCCGACTACGCTGTCGGTGCCGTCTACGAGCAGTGGGTAGGCGGGGCCTGGCAGCCGCTTGCCTTCTTCAGCCGCCAGCTGCGCGCCAACAAGCGTAAGTACAGCACTTTCGACCGGGAGCTGCTGGGTCTCTACCACGCCATCAGACACTTTCGCTCCCTAACGGAAGGTCGACACTTCACCGCCTTTGTCGACCACAAGCCGCTGATTTTCGCCATGGCCAAGGTGGCCGAGCCGTGGTCCGCCCGCCAGCAACGTCATCTGTCCTACATTTCCGAGTTCACCACGGATTTACAGCACGTGGCCGGTAAGGACAACCAGGTGGCGGACTGCCTGTCACGGGCTGTGGCAGGGGCAGTCCATCTTGGTCTGGATGACAGCCGCATGGCAGTGGACCAGACCACAGACCCAGACGTGCAAATCCTGAGGACCTCGACTACAGGTTTGAAGATAGAGAATGTGGTTTTTGGTGAGGCTGACACCACGCTCCTGTGTGACGTCTCCACAGGCAGTCCTTGGCCGATCGTCAGAGGCTGGTGGCGGCGAAGTTTGTTTGGCACGGCCTCAAAAAGGACGTCTGAGACTGGGCTAACACTTGTCTTGAGTGCCAACGGGCCAAAGTACACCGCCACGCTAAAGCCCCATTAGAGCTGTTCCCGGTGCCAGAGAGGCGGTTTGACCATGTTAACGTGGATCTGGTTGGCCCTCTGCCCTCTCATGGTTTCACCTACCTGTTGACCATGGTTGACAGGACCACCCGTTGGCCTGAGGCTGTGCCATTGACATAGTTGGCATCTGTCGTGATGACACAGGCATTTATCGGCACCCCTTCGGACATATCCTCTGACCGGGGCGCGCAGTTCACGTCTGAGCTGTGGAACGCAGTTGCCCAGTGAAACTCCACCGCACGACTGCATACCACCCGCAGGCTAACGGACTGTGAGCGGTTTCATAGGTCGATGAAGGCTTCTCTTTGTGCCGGCCTCAAAGACTGCAACTGGGTCGACAAGCTCCCGTGGGTGATGCTTGGCATCAGGACTGCACCAAAGGAAGACCTAGAGTCCTCACCCGCGGAGCTTGTCTATGGCCAGCCACTGCGGGTTCCAGGGGATTTTGTTCCTACCTCTGATGGGATATAATTTATACAATATATATTGAAGATTCAGTCTTAGGTTTTAGTCAGTCAAGATCCAGGTTTTAATCTTATACAGTGGTGGCCAACCAAGGGAGACAAAGCCTGAACTTCCACTCATAGCTTCACCTCAGACTCGTCTGACTTATTCCTTGAGGAACAGTCTGTTAGATACACTGATATCTAAGGCCAAGTGCAGACGGACTCTAGTTTGTCTGAACCCGGTGAACCCAGAGTCCGGATAGCCCTATCGTGCAGACGAACGCACTGTATCCGCACACTGTATCTGCACTCCCTCGAATCGGGGGTCCAAAGTGAGTAACCTCGAAATCCGATTGCTGTTGGTGTTCGTCTGCACGCTATCCGCATACCTAATCGGATTGCCCCACGTGATTGCATTCAACCTCACGCTGAACCCTTATTAACCCCAATGCGTCACTTCATAACAACCACAACAATGGCGAACGCAAGGATAATGTGCCTGCTGAATGTGCTAACAAGTCTACAATGCGTACTACGGGAATATCGTCAGTTCTTTGCATTCGTTGTAGAGGAGCAAACAAGGGTGAACCACCGCATGCTGTTTTTAAGCAGAAGGGCAACCAGAAGAAAGTTTTGGGTAAGACCTGGGAGAACCAGCCGCTGGTGGGACAACGTTCTCAATGGCATGGTCGTGGTCAATGAATGGATGGAGAACTTCCGGATGTCCAGAGCATCTCTCTTCGCCCTGAGCGAAGAACTTTGCCCGTATATCGAATCGCAATCGACCAACATGAGGGCACCGATTGGAACAGTCAAAAAGGTTGCGGTTACGCTGTATTATTTAAGCGATGAGGGAAGACTTCGGAAAACTGCTAACGCCTTCGGCATATCGCGATCGTCTGTGTCCTTCATTGTCAGGCAGACATGCAAGGCGATCGCCATGCGCCTGGGTCTAAAATACATTAAGCTACCTTATACGGAGCCCGAGGCCACGGATCTAGTTCTGAGCTTTCATCAGGCTCACGGAATGCCACAGTGCTTGGGAGCAGTCGACGGCACCCACATCGATATTAAGCAGCCATCCTCCAACTCCACGGAGGAAAGGTAGATATTCTTTAAATGTACAGGCCGTCTGTGACTACAAATACCGATTCATGGATGTCGTGATAAAGTGGCCTGGGAGTGTGCACGACGCAAGGGTTTTTGCCAATTCAAACCTGAACTTGGATTTAAAGACCGGCAAGATTCCTGCTCTCAAAAAGCAGATTGTGGACGACGAGGAGGCCATACCTATTTTTCTTCTTGGTGACCCAGCCTACCCTCTGTTGCCTTACCTAATGAAAGAGTATGCAAGCGGTGGTTCCACACCGCAAGAACAGTACTTTGGGCTATGTTTGTGTAGGGCACGCATGGTCATAGAGTGTGCGTTTGGACGCCTCAAGGCCAGATTTGCTGCACTGCGAAGGCCTATGGACACCAACATGAATGACCTGCCCTACGTCATTTACACCTGCTTTGTTCTGCACAATTTCTGTGAGGAGTCTGTGAATGAACAATCTGTGTTGGAAACAATAGATAGTGCCCATAACTTGCAGCCTCCTTCAGAAATCAACAACTATCTCACTGACTGTAATGAGATGGAGGGTAAGAGAGTGAGGAGAGTGCTCACAAAGTACCTTGACCCTTAAGAAAGTGTTTTCATTGTATGGTTTTTCATTTTGTGCACTCTTCAAAAACTGACTTGAACTGTGTCCACTGAAAATAAACAAATGACTGCAACAGCTGCTAGAACCTTTTTTTTACTGGATGTACAAATGCAATTGCAGAATAACTGTCCTTAGGACAGAGAAGTGGTAATTAAAGAATCAAGTATCAAAACTTAACACACAAATTAATTAACTAAAATAACAAGTGTAAAGTGCAGTGCATGGTCACTCTGCATCCTTTTGAACGCCTCAAGGCCAGATTTGCTGCACTGTGCAGGCCTGTGGACCTCAACTTAGATAGATAGATGGATACTTTATTAATCCAGAGGGAAATTTAGGTAATCTAGTATCTTATACACCTATGCACTTGTGCAACTCACAGACATGCATTCATAAATCACATACACATAGGGAAAACCTGTTCACAAGGAGTGGGGTGTTTACATCACCGGTTTCTGTGAGGTTGTTGTTCCCAGCACCGATTGTTCATCCACAGTCTTCTTGACTGTGGATGAACAATCGGTGCTGGGAACAACGTGACAACGACTTGCAGCAACTCACAGACAATGTAATAACCATCCAACAATCACAGTCTAATAGCTGTAGCCAAGACACAAAACCATGTCTGATGGCTCTCAACATAGACAAAAGCCCAGAAGCCCAGCCTGATGGCTCTGGCCAGGTGTTATGAATGTGGGCCTATTTGAGATGTGGTATATGCAAACGACAGCAAGGAGACGAGATGAATAATCTGTGCTGGGAACAACACAAGGTGACAACTACTTGCAGCCTCCTTCACAATGCAATAACCATCCAACAATCAGAGTATAAAAGCATTAGTTCCAAGCATAGTTGCCACAGTTACTTTGAAAAAGTAATCTGATTACTGATTACTCCTTTAAAAAGTAACTTAGTTACTTTACAAATTACTTGATTTTAAAAGTAACTAAGTTAGATTACAAGTTACTTTATGAGTTACATTCAGCAGCTGCCGACAACACCCCCGCCGCCTCAACATAAAAATGAGTGACAACCGGTTTTGCCAACACTCACTTTATTAGAAGTGCATTTTTACAGTAATGTACACAACAACAATGTGCAATGTATCTCCTGACATTTTAAATTGAACTTAAAAACTATTTCCTGAAAAAAATACATGTTTTTATAAAAATAAAATAAATACATTTTTATACTTTTTTTCTTTTTTTTTTTTGGTTTTACAAAACAAAACAAGTGTATTACACCACATACATTTAATTTATTTAATTTACATTTGTAACATCTTATTTTGTAATCGCATGTTATGACTCACTAACTTATGAGTGAAACAGTGGAGTGGGGCGAGTAAACCAGTGGTTGTACCTCATTAACAGAAGCTTCTCAAACCTCTTGTCAGAAAGTCTATTCCTTCTAGGAGTGAGCACCAAACCTCCCAGACTGAAAAGCCGCTCCACAGGAGCACTTGATGGGGTTGGAGTGTTATACTTCAAAAACATTTTCTTCATGTTCGAAAACTGATTCAGAATCTGAAGGTCATAGGCTGACCTCAGGTAGTCCATAACTTCATTTTCTGCAGAGTAGGTCTCCTCTGGCTCTGCCTCAAAAGTGAAAAAGTCCATCTCACCTTGGCTGTCAGATGTGGTGGGCACACTGGCAGGGCTCTGTGCTGCAGGAGCAGTTGTGCGGCGGCACTCTGCTGTCAGAAGCTCTTTTAGTCGCTCCCTCCTACCTGCATCTCTCAGCCATCGGAGTTTGAATTTTGGACAACTGGCAGCAGCGAGAAGAGCATCTTTGTCGTCCAGCACACCGGCAAAACGAGTCTGGATAGCCTGAAAAATATAATTCATAGTATGTTTATGCCTACAAGGCCTACAATATATTATGTCATTGAATTACTTGCAAGCCACAGCTAATGTGGGATCAATATTATGGATTTTGTTTTAGGTTACTTACTGAGACATTTGTATTTGTTTTATTCTTCTTTTGCGATGATAATGAATATTATGTTCCATGTTCATATAAATAGTGTGATGCAAGACATTTTAACTTGATTCAAAGATGGAGTATACCTGCACTATGGCATCTGGAAGGCCTGCAGTCATCCTGGAGAGGGCATCTTTCATAGCCAGGGTCTTCTGCATCAGAACTTCAAGTGTGGGTAGTAAAGTCCCATAAGGACAGTCGCCTTGCAAAATGTCCAGTGCTGCAGTCAGAGGCTTCATGGCGGTGCAGTACTCATGCAGGAACTGGTACTCTTTGTCTATGAAGCACTTAACTCCCAGCTTGATGCACAGAGTATTCAGCTCACTCATGGGGATATCTGCAATTCTCTTTACAGCATCAAAAAAGGAATTCCACCTTGTGGATGTTGGTACCAAGAGCTTTCTTTTGCTGACTTCCTCCACTGTTTCTGATGCAAGGGTACACCTACTTGATTTTGTCCAAAGAGCTGTGCATTTTGCTGTGCTGCTCCTATACACAGCCTTGCTCTCTGCATTAGAAGTTAAATATTTATCCACATCATTCGTAGAAATTAGGTTGATGGTGTGTGAAGCACACCTGTGGTGCGGGGGAAGAGACAGCTGGCCATCACTTTCATCCTCAGCTGAGAGGATTTCTGAGACATCTAAAAACGTGACATCATCATTATCTGTGGGGGTCTCTCCCTCCTCGTCATCGGACTCTGTGACAGGCTGATACACTTTAAACGCCTTTACAAAGTTAGATCCATTATCAGTCACTGTTGCAACTACTTTGTTGAGTAGTCCATATGACGCGTGAATGTTTTGGATTTCTGCACCAATCACATCGTAGGTGTGTCTACCGCGAATTCTCCTGCATGCTAATGCAGCCTTCTGGCGCTCTAACGTGGATCTACTGATCCAGTGGAGCGTTACTCCCATATAACTTTTATTATTAGCAGTCCAAATATCCGCGGTTGTTGACACAAACTCGACCTCATTCAGTACGGCCTTTAGGTTTATCTCCATCTCTGCATACTCCATCTCTATGTAAGAGGAAAAGGCTGTTCTGTGAGGCAGCCCGCCATTGACAGTAGTAGGAATCTTATTGATAATGGCACGAAACGAGGGCGAGTCAACAGTGTTTAAGGGCAGCATTTCATCTACAACATACTGCCCGACCAACTTTTTCAACTCTCCCCCACTTACTGGTTTTGCACCGAAGTCCAGCTTTTGTTGTTTGGGTGGCGGGGGACCTCCTGCTCTCTGATTCTTACCACCTTGTGGGATTTGCTCTCTAAGTTTTATTGTGCAGTGCTGCGACTCCAGATGTTTCTTTAAATTGGACGTTGTGTTTTTGTAACTTGATAGCACTTTGTCGCCACCAGCACAGAGTGTACAACGAACCTTAATATTTCCATCTTTGATTGACAAATACTCAAAATACTGATTGTATTTCCAACTGGAAAATGCACATCTCTCTCTCTCCTCCTCCATTGTTGATTGTGTTGCTGAGTAGGTCTATCACTTGAACTTGTTGCTCATTCCACTTTATTCAGTGTCTGAATGAATGAATGAATGAACACAATCAGCTTAGTCAACTAAACAGTTTTAGTTAATGGTTTAATAGTTAACAGTTTTCAGCATAGTTCATGGACAGGCAAAAAAAAAAAAAATCTGTGACCAATGTTGTTTCCAGTATCCTACATAGATAGTCAGCTAACGCTAAATTAAATGTGAAATGGGTTCGCGAGGACAAACTTATTCACTTTGAGCTGGTTGCTATGGTTGTTGTTTATAGCTGGGTGCTATGGTTACCTAGTAATCGTAACGACACATATTAACGCCCTTTACCTATCAACAGCCTCACGCGGGTATATATATTTAATATATTGATTTCTGTGTCAACCAGGATAACGGATTTTAAACATATGCTGGTAAAGGTAAACATGTTTCAGTTGAAATCCAAACAAGTTACCAGTCGTAATCTAGACACCCACCGCTACTGAAATATGTAAAATTGATTGATTAAAGATTTTTCTATCTATAAAGGTTTATAACTGTTTGTTACTTTTTTATAGCTGGGGCGTTAATAGCTGTCGTTACGATATGCTAGCTAACTAGCTAGCTAAGGAAACTTGTAATAATCTTAAACGATTTAAATGGAATAGTTATATTTACATAAAATGATAGCTAGTTATCTAGCTGATGTTAGAGTCTACTCGATTTAACTTAAATTATAATGGGAAAAGGTAGAAACCCTCAGGGTGCCTGCCTGCCTGTGCAACTTTGTATTAAAGAGTTCATATTCATGAGTTCATATTGACACATATTACCACGAAAAGTTCAACGCATGTATTACCTTTCCTATTTGTGTGTAAATAATGCCGATATGAAATATGAAAACAACCAGTAGAAACGTCTTTGTGTATAATGTTGTTCAAAAACTTACCCTGCATGTAAATGCTGCAGAATGCAGTACAGAAGTAAAATTTGACACTAAACACAAAGAATTTAAACCAAGACGTTCACACGCGCAAGTCGCGGGAGATTGTTTACAAACTGTCAATTCATAGTTTTCAGTCGCGTGAAAACTATGAATTAGTTATACCTTGCAAAGTGGACGCTAGGGAGACCGCGCTACTACAAAACAGCACCATATTCACGAGAGAATCAGTAGATATATCTGTCAGTGATTCTTTTTGGAGTAATATCTCCGCGATATCCTCTAAATCAAGGTAAAAGGGACTGCAAAATACATTGGAAGGATGTATCCAAAATATTAAGATCAACAACGAAGGGGACACAACAATAATCAAAGCAAAAGCATACAAGTCTCAATCAAAAAATAAGAAACCCCACGACCTCTTCATTAAATGCAACTAGCGCAACATTGTCACTAGTCATGTTATTTCACCACTGGTTGAGATCTGTATATAATAGTTGAGGCTAACTAATAACCTACAAAGATTCTTTATTCCGTCTCTGGCGAGAGACTGTGGAGAGGTATCTAGCTAGCTAGCTAGGAAGGTGACAATCTAGATAACAGTACAGTAACGTAGCAATGTGGAGCAAGATAGCTGCTATCCCAGTAACGTTATTGTTCAAGGGATGTGTGTACATGTTGCGGAAAGTATTTCACAGTCACTGTAGCGATAACTTGCTTGTAAAATGATGATCCTGATGTAATGCTATGGCTTTGTATCAAATCGCCAGGTTTTGTTCAACATTGATACAATATGTTAAGCTCCTGGTAAATAGCTAGCGTTTGCTATCGCTAGCTAGCGTGCAATTTTACAGACGGTAACATTAACATGTTGACTGTAACATTAGCACATTTGTAATAATACTAGTTGTCATGAGCCATAACTGTTTGGGATGTTCTCTCAACTAGATAGTACCTAGCGATAGCTTAGTTCGCTAGTTAGATAGCCATCAGGCTTGACTTCAGCAGTGACCTCTGCTATGTATATACGCATGACGTGATCCTCATGCCGAAAACGTGACTTGATTGTCGCATAGGCTACATGACTTCACTCCCAGAGACGCAAAAAGAAATCAAATATATATTTTACTATTAATGATGACAAAATAGTAACGCACAGTAACTTGGACATGTAACTTTAATCTGATTACCGGTTTGGAAATATTAACGCGTTAGATTACTCGTTACTGAAAAAAGTGGCCAGATAGAGTAACGCGTTACTAAGTAGCGCGTTACCGGCATTACTGGTTCCAAGACACAAAACCATGTAACCATGCAACAACCATCTTACTGACTGTCACTAGATGGAGGGTGGGAGAATGCTTACAAAGTACCGTGACCCTTAACAAAAACTGTTTTCATTCTGTGCAGTCTTCAAAAGTGATCTGTACTTTATTGCTCGTGCCATTTTTAACGTGTTGTGTGAAATGCGTGTCCACAGAAAATAAACAAATGGCTGCAACAGCTTCTAGAACTTTTGGTTTATTAAAAACTGTCTTTAGGACAGAGAAAATCACACACACACAAAGGAATTAACTATATACACACACACACACACACAATACAAACTCAAAAAAGTGCACACAAAGGAATAAACTATATACAGTACAAACTAAAACAGTGCCCACAAAGGAAATAAACTATATACACACACAATAAAAACTCAAAAAAGTGCACACAAAGGAATAAACTATATACAGTGTATATGTAGTGTCACTCAGCATCCTCCTGCAGCAGTGCTCTGCGATATGAGAAGGACCTCTGGGCGTCACGTGTCGGCCTGTACTGTGAGTTTACACATTGCGGCCTCGGTGTGTGCCGGACGGCCGGTGTTCTGGACTGTGGTGTGGTCAGTGTTAAAGGTGTTGGGTGTCCATGAAACTAATACCCAGCGCTGCTGCTCTGGGGGTGTGCAAAGTTACTGGAGGGCTGTAGGTACAACTCCCTCATCAGAGCGAAGCCATCTTTAATGGTGCTGGTTATCTCAGCCATACTGTCATTCATACGATCCAAGCAGTCTTTGTTGTCCCTTCTGCTCTCCTCCATTGAGGCCAACATCCGTCTCTTCATCTCCCGGTCCTCCTGCTCACCGGAAACCTTCCTCTTCAGCCTGTCCCCTATGTGGCTGTTCAACTTGGCCTTGGATAAAGCATAACAAATCACATTATTACGCAAACGTTTAAGTCCAAAGCTATGTTATAAATTGTGTACGAAAGCACCTACACAAAACAAGCATCGCAATCAAAACCGTGTGCACAACAAACGGTAAGCGACAAAGCTTTAAATCATGAGCCTACCTGGAGCAAATCTCTGCGTTGCTTAACCACCGCTGGCGGAATCTCTGAAGGTTCAGCCTCAGACTCGATGACCTCTTCTGAAGCTGGAGGAGAGTCTTCCAGGTCCGGGCTTTCCGACAGGTCATTCGTCTCGACGCCGTTGTCTATTCAGCGCGTAGCAGGCGAGCCACCCCACAGTTGCTCGCATAGTTAAAAAAATAAAAGAACTACGCGTCCATTTCCACTTCGACGCCCTGCGTCAACAGCCCTCCTATAGTTCCTCTTCACATTTTTCAGCTTGGAGGTGACCTGCCCTTTACCAATAATGGCTTTGTGCGGGAACTCTTTCTTGTTTGAGCCCCTGGGATATTGCTCCTCGAACAACCTGGCTATATCGTCATACTTCGCTCTACAGGTCTCCTAGTCAATGCCCTCCTGTAACTTGTTGCACTCGCAACAAAAGTCCCACCTCTTCGTCGCTCCAAAACAGCGGACTCTTCGCGTTTTCCATTCTTATTCTATTCTTGTTTTTTGTTGTTATGTTTGTGTTCGTCGTCGTCTTCTTCTTCTGTTGTGTTGGTTGTGTTCGTCGTCTTCTTCTTCTGAGTTTGTATACGGCGTGCATGTCTTATACACATGCTTCTGTCTTCTCCTTCCGTTTTCTTCAGTTGTCTGTAGCACCTTAAAGCGCCACCAACAGGCGTGGGGGATGTACTACAGCGGAGTCAATCGGATTCATTGGTTCATGTGCACGCGATGTAAAAAGTGGGTAGGTGTGAAAAATGAACCCGGGTTCAGGCAAACTAGAGTCCGTCTGCATGGGGCCTGAGGGGTGTTACCGTCTATTCCAGGGGTTTTCAACTCAGGCATGAAAAACCTTTCGGCGAAATTCGCCGTTTTGAAACCAAAATAGGCGACCTACGTGAATCGTGTAGATTCGATGTGAAATGTTTTTTTGGGGGGGGGGGGGCTGGTGGTGTAGGTATTCATATTCAGTGAACTGCGAACAGGTGCGCGTGCCTGAAGACGCGCGAGATTCAGTGAATTGCGAACAGGTGCGCGTGCCAGAAGGGAGCGCGAGTGCATGGAAATATTAACGCGAAGTTGCCTTGTTGCATCAAAAAAGAAATGACAATTACCTGGGTGTCACAGCTCATTTTATTGACAATGTATGGAAATTGAGATCTTTTGCATCGGAAGTAAAAAAAAAAAAAAAAAACATTTGCGACATACAGCGAAGGACTGTGCAGAGGAATTCATCGACGTCTCAAACAGATGGGAGATAAGTGGCAAACTGACCACTTTAGGCACTGATAGTGCCCGTATTATGTTAGCGGCTGCTAGGCTACTTCCATTTTAACATCTACCCTGCGCGGCACACAGTCTACCTGGCTGGCACTTTATAGGTACGAGTTATAGGCCTGAGCCTCTTTGAAAACACAGTTCTGCGTGTAGTTTTGTGTTAAATACCCGCTGTCTGAAAGTGATTACTCGTTAATTTATAAGATTTAGTCTTTAGAAGTCAAACAAACTTTTAATCACGATTCATTTAGATTAATGCATTTCAAAATGTGAGATTAATTAGTAATTTTTGTTGTATCTATTGACAGCCCTAATTAAAATCTGAATTACATAACATTGTATTGGCTGTCAATCATGATGGAAGAGTAGACAAGTTAAGTTACAGCATGTCCACCATCTCTTGTGGGGGCTATGCATTAAGCCATTTGTGGTGCCCTTACCACATTGTGCCTCTTATACTGTATGTTAGACCCAGTGACATCAGTGCATAATACTTAGTAAGGAGGCCATAATCATTTTGGACTCATGGCTGAAGTTAAGTTTCTCCAGCTCTCCCCAGGTTGGCAAAAAAAGCATCTCTAAATGCATCAGATTGATGCTTTAAAATATGGAATATTAAATATTTTCTTACGGGGGAGCATGCCCCCGGACCCCCCTAGAGGGGTAATATCTTTTTCACCCCTGACCCGTTTTCATGCCTGTCAACTGGTTTTGTCCCAGGGACCACCATTCTGAATAGAAAGTAATTCGCGGCCCACTGATGTGCCTGCACGCATGCGCGTGCGTGTTTGTAACCGCCGCCACGCCCCCTCCCCCCGCACAGATATTCTGCTATTCTGCCTATTACAAATAAATATGTGAAATTATCAGGGTACATCGCTAGCCGCATCCACGCCCCCTCCCCCTGCACAGATATTCTGCCTATAACACTTAAATATGTGCAGTTATCAGGGTAGATCACTAACCACCGTCACCACGACCCTCCCCCTGCGCACATATTCCGCCTGTAGCACTTGTCAGTGTAATTTCTTCGATATTTTTCACGATATTCAAGAGTAATCTGGAAATGTGTTAAAAATCAATATAGGCTCATGTCGCGGACCCCCTGCAATGCCGTCGCGGACCACCAGGGGGCCACGGACCCCTGGTTGAAAACCCCTGGTGTATTCAAATGGGCCATGGGTGCAGGGTTCTTTGTCTCGACCTGGGGGGGGGGGGAGGTGAGACCAATGTCGCACCTCACTCCCCTGGTCAAAATCAAGTATATTCACCCAGGAACTGTTTACATGCTAGTTAAATCAAAATAAAAGTTACAATTATAACTAGGTATAATATCATTGAATTATTGACTATGGCATATTCTTATGACCTATGCCGGTCCCTTCACCTCCACCGTTCCTTGGTCTGCGACTCTCCAGCGGGCCACGCTACTGGACAATGCGAGGCTTTTCGCACCTGTCCCTACTTCCCGTCACGGCCTCCCTAAATCGCACATTCCCGCTTGGCTTCAGGCGGCTGAATACATTTTAATTCGCCACAACGCTCACAGGGGACCGCTACGCCCGCCCTACGAGGGCCCATTGCGTGTTTTGAAGACGGGAGACAAACATTTTGTAGTGGACATGGTAGTAACCCGGAGCGACTCTCCATTGACCGCCTCAAACCAGCTCTTTTGGACGTGGCTAGGCCCATTCAATTGGCCACGACGCGGGTGTCCTCCAGCTCTGCACCCACCCCCTGCTCCCCTCCCTCCCAAAACTCCCACACTCCATGCCCCACACCCGTGTCATGGTGGGACACCTGCCACAGTAGTGTCTCCTCGACCCCCTGTAAAACACAGCCGTTCTGGCCGCTTAATACGACCACCTCTCCGATGATTTTTTTTCTTATATGGTGAATTCTGGGGGGACTTACATAAGGGGCCTGGTGGTCTATATAGTGTTCAGTGTTAGGGCCAGGTGGTCTATAAAGTGTTCAGTGTAGGGGCCAGGTGGTCTATATTGTGTTCCGTGTAGGGGCCTGGTGGGCTATAAAGTGTTCAGTGTAGGGGCCTGGTGGTTTACAGTATATATTGGCACAAGAGTGACCGAATGGGTGGTCGTGAAAAACCATGTGCCATGCTTTGGTTTAGTTCAGGGTTTCCCAACCCATGGGCCGCGGCCCATTGGTGGGCCGCCGAGCACCATCCAGTGGGCCACGAAAATGTTTCAGGTTTTTTTTTTTCACGAATTTTCCACGAAGAACGGATTTTTAGTTGAGAACAATATTAATTAGGGATGTCAAAATGAACGCGTTAATCTATGAGATTATTGTGGCCGAGATGAATGCAATAAAATATTTTAACGCAACTTTGTTTACTTCCCGTGTGCTTTGACCTCTGACACGAAACCGCGGCGTGCCTGCAGTCAGTTAGATAGGAGAGACCGAGACGGTAGTTGAAGATGGAGAGAGCTGAGGGATTGTTGGGCGGAAAGTTTCTGTTTAAGTTTTTGCTTAAAAATGACGGAACAATCGACAACTAAAGTTGTATGTAGCATTTGTCAAGCTGAATTTAGCGATCACAGAAGCAGCTGGTCTTTAAGTTATCACTGTAATGCAAAGCACCCAACAGAAAGCAGTCCCAGGTTAGATGGTCGCCAACCCACACTCCACGACTTCTCTAGGAAAGTAACTAGACCAGTCCGTGAAAAGGTTACCAACGCTGTAGAAAAATTGAAAGAATGACAGCACTGGTAATGTCATACTACCGAAAACTACTCAAATTCAGCGTAAATACAACCCTGATTATATTAGATTTGGTTTTGTGAATGGAGGTGACGTCGTCGTTGAGCCCAGGGCGCAGTGTGTCAAGTGTGTTTTAAAGGCGCTCAAACCTTAAAATCTGAATCGACATTTGGAGACGCGACATCCAGCTCTCACATACAGACCTGGAAAGGATGAAAGGTAGCCCGTTCCTTTTAACACAAGTTAGACGAGTCGACGGACGTCAGTAAAGCTGCATTAGTGCTGTTTTTTGTGCGTTATCATTGGAGAGGTATTCTACAAGAGGACATGCTTTTCTGCGCAGAGCTACCAACTCGAACTACCGCCCAGGAATGCTCGGTTCTATTTATGCTGATAATAGATTGCAGCCACAGATTTAAATCATTATTTCAATTATTTGAATCATTATATTGACCTATTTATTTGAACATTATTTTAACCTATTTGTTTGCATGTCTGAAGCATCACCTATTTTAATTAGGCCTAGCTGAGTGGTCTTGTGTGCATGTTTCATCACTTGTTTTGAGTGCATGCTATCAGCAATTGCAATTAAGTTTCTTTATTTCTGTGACGCCCACAGGGCCTTTTCTGTTATCTGTCTGATTGTCTGCTCCCCAGCGCTCGGATTCAGGTGTGCTTGTGGGCGGGGCCGCTCTTGATCGGCTGAGGAGCTACACCGGTGCACCCGTGGCCTTTATAGGAGCTGCTGCCGTGACCTGGAGGGAGCTCTCTGAACTACCAAATTGACTGTTCCGCTGTCCTTCCGGAGAATTAGTTCAATCCAGTTCAGGAATAAATACCTTTGTTTGACCGCATTTCGCTTGCCTCTGCCTCCCTTATTGTTTCGGCAACCCTAGGCCTTAACAATTTCAAAACTCTTTTGGATAATAAATCCCTTTTGACTGAAAATGCTCTGTGCGGTTTCATGTTGTTTTCTGGTGCACAATACAATTTTGATTGCAATATCTAGAGGAAGATTTTCTTGTATTAATTACTAGGCTCCCACCTGTAGCAGGTGCTGATGTTGCTCTTTGTGACACATAACAATCGCTTATTAATAAGAATGGAATATAGATTAGCTAAAATAAGCGAGGTGTCTGTTGGGCCCCGACCTGTTACAAATACGAAAAGGTAGGCCTCGGAGTAGAAAAGGTTGGGAACCCCTGGTTTAGTTCATTTTACAATCTGAGTTTGCAAGATATTTTTCTTCCCGTTCCAGGCAGGGATATAGAAATTTTCTGTTTCTGTTTTTTGAGAATATAGTAAACATTTGAGTGAGATCCCTATGCCTTTGAAACGGTCTGATGAAAGATTAATACATTGTTGAAAGTCATGTGAAAAAAAAATGTGCCATACTTTGGTTTTGTTCATAATCTTACAATCTGATCAGACCAATCCATTCATCAGATGTTAAAAAACATAGTTTACAATCTTACAATCGGAGTCTTTTGGCTTCCAGTTCCATGCAGAGGAAATAGGAATTTTCAGTTTTTTGAGAATATAGTAAATGTCAGTACTTCATTCCATAATACACAGGATAAGGTGTTACAATCCCTTCTAGTAGAATATAGTAAACATTTCAGTGAGGTCATAAGGTCTATTGATTGGTCTGATCAAAGATGATTATTTATTATTATTATGTTTGAAGTCATGTGAAGTTTTGGACAATTTCTTTCCATTCCATGCAGTGGAAACAAGATTTTTCTGTTTTTTTGAGTATATAGTATGAGTGATTGTGATGCTTTTCCACGAGAGTATGTCCTAATGTAAGTTTTTCCATTTGTGTGCCTGCTGCTTACTGTTCACAAGTACAATAAACGTACGTATTTCCAGGTAATCAGTTTCATCATTTTATCCAAGTTCACATAACTTACAATTGCAGGGTTTTTGAGTTAAATTTACTTTGAAAAATGTAGTATTGCTGATCGCTTTTTACTCATGTACTTGAGTTATGAGAACTTAGTTTCTTTGGTAAGTGCCTTTATTTGAGCTTTACTTCAGTATGCCAAGTACACTTAACTTTGTTTTCTCTTATTTTCACAACTGAAGTGAACTGAGCATTGCCTACTCACTGTGTGCTAGTTTATTTTAGGTGAACAAGTCACTTAGTTTAACTTAAACCAGTGGTTCTCAAAGTGGGGGGCGCAAACACTCTCCGGGGGGAGGGGCGCGATGTCACAGACGGAGAGAAAAAAAAAAAAACACCGCCGACTTGTCACTGGTTAGTCCCTTTTCCCTGCACTTTTGGACCAGGTCCTGGTACTCGGTGGCTTTCCTCTCTGAAGCTTCGCTGCGTCCGTTTTCCCACGGGACGGTCAGTTCGATCTTCTTGGCCTCTTCTGACCAAATTATCATTTCAGGCCTCAGGGAAGTTTGGACGACCCTCATCTCCCATGCTGGTGCTGTGTGAAGGAGGCTCTTCTTGGTCCTCTTGGAGGATGATGGTTTCTCCCCCTTCCTGATGACCTGGATGGATGGTGTTGGTCTCGATTGAGGTTGGTGCTTTTTCCGTCTCTCCTGCTCCAAGATGTCGGCTAGTGCTCTGAGGACCTTGTCCCGGCGCCAACGGTATCTCCCCTGGCTAAGCATCCTGCCAGTATAAGCGCCATTGTTCCTCTCCCCCCACATAACCTGCACTGTGGGTCCTACCTCATTCCCCACCTGTACAGGTATGTTGGTGTTGGAAGGGTGTCGAACACTGAGCGGAGCAGAAACGAGATACGGAAAGGCTCTAGTCTCCAGAGTTCAGGCCAGGTGATCTTGCGCTTTGGTAGGTCACACTTCGTCCATGCTCCTTGTAATCCAAGCTCCACAGCCCTAGACCATCTCCCCTCTTCCTCTAGCTGTCGGACCTCTGCTTGGACCATGTCTCTCCTCTGCTTTGGGTCGGCTTTCGTCCATTGCTGGAAATGGGTGGACCCTAGTCCCAGCTGCCCCATGCACGGGTTCCCGATGATGTCCTTCAACTTCAGCAGGCATTCAGCCCGTTCCACTTGTGTGACTGCTGACCATTTGCGCCCGGATCTTGTGGGGACGCCTGCGCCTCTAACCATCACAGCCCTGCACTTTGCCACCTTGAACTCCTCAACCACCGATGATAGGGGTAGCTGTAGCTGTCCCGACCTGATATAGAGCCCTACTGACGTGAAGCTTGGTGGAATACCAAGCCTCTTGCGGAGATGTTTCTTTACTTTACTCTCGATTCCTTCAACCGCTGTCATAGGTATTTCATAACTCGTCAGCAGCCACACGAGTCTTGGTAGCAGGTGTGGGATATTTTTATATGAGTAAGAAGGGATTTGCCCAAACTGAAGTCGACCGAGCAGTTGGCAGGCTGCAACACCAAGAAATCGTGGGCAGGGTCCAGGCAGGAAGGGCAGGACTAGGCTGGGGAGAGGCACCACGTTTTTGGTCTAAGGCCAACCGGAAAGAGAGAAAGGAGATGGTGGTGTCAGAGGTGATAAGGACGGAGGAAGAGCGCTATAAGATCAAGGCTGTGTCCCAGAGCCGACAAGGAAGCTGGACAACCTGGGAGGGGGTTGTCGACCGGAAGATCAGTTGGTCAGACTTGTGGAAGATCCCTCAAGCGAGGCTCGGCTTCCTCATCAGGTCAACGTATGACACGCTTCCCTGTCCTCGGAACCTCCACCAGTGGTTCGGAAACGAGGAAGTCTGCCCACTCTGTAACACTCCCAACGCAAGCCTCCGGCACATCCTGTCGGGCTGTAAGATCGCGCTTTCGCAGGGACGCTACAGATGGCGCCATGACCAGGTCCTGACAAAGCTAGCTGAGGTACTGGAAGGGCGCAGACGGGAAAGCAGGGGATGTCTCCCACCAACGAAACACCACATCAACTTTGTCAGGGAGGGCGGAGAAAGAAGAAGCACCAGGCCAAAAGCAACACCAAAGCTCTTTTCCTCTGACCAGGAGTGGAACATGCGAGTAGATCTTGGCAGGCAGCTCCAGTTCCCCAGCGAAATCACCACCACGTCTCTCCGACCTGACATAGTGGTGTGGTCCACCAAGGCAAAAACTGCACTCCTCATTGAGCTCACAGTACCATGGGAGGAGGGAATCGAGGCCGCTTTCGAACGAAAAAAGACCAAGTACTCGGACCTGGCTGCGGAGTGCAGGGAGGCTGGCTGGAAGACCACCATCTACCCAGTGGAGGTTGGATGCCGAGGCTTTGTGGGGCAGTCAACCACACGCCTACTAAGGGACGCAGGCGTGACAGGAGGAAAGCTTAAGAAAGCAACAAAAGAGCTGGCGGAAGAGGCAGAGAAGGGCAGCTTCTGGCTGTGGCTAAGGAGGAGGGGAAAGGGCTGGGGAAAGAACACCTAACCTAGATACCAGCTGCAGGGGGTGACAGGGAGACGTCCCCGTCACTGCTCCGCCACCAGGAGACGTTCCAGGATTAAAGGAGCGAAACGTCTGTGAATGGTGGTTCCTGGCTGACGACCCTGCAGCTGATCCACAGGCACCGGAGGAGGTGCGTCAGGCAGCAATGCCCAGCAGAAAATTCAAGATACCTGTTCAATTACTACCAGTGTTTTGTTTTATATGTTTGCAGTGATAGACCCTCGCAGCTACACAGGGATGCTAGTTGCTGTTCTCTTTTTATGTGTGATTGATGCATTGGTGCCGCTTATAGTTTGTTTACTTTATTGTGTTTGTTTTTTGTTCCTCTAGCCTATCGGCCTATGTAGCCTGTGTAGGTACCACCTATTTAATGTGAGCCGCAGGCTAGAGTGGATTTATTTTGTTTGTTTTTCTTTTTTACTGTACTTCCAGTTCGTGTGTCTCCCTCCCCCTCCACAGCTAATAGCCTTGGTGCGTATAAGGCCCATTAGTACTTAGAGATAGAGATTGCAGTGTGCATGTAGTTTGAACTCTTAATTGCCGTGTCGCAAATCACAGAGTGTCTTGGATATTGTAGTGCATTTTCCCTGAATATAAACACGTGTTATTTAGTGTGCACGAGACCACGTGTGTTAGAGACCTGGCCTGACATCAGTTCTCCTAGTGGCCCATTACCGAGGTTCCCCAGTCCCCCTATTGTGTCTATGTATGTTTTGTATTATTCCTTTATCTGATGACCAACCAACGCTACTCGTGTGTACTATTTATTAATAAAGACTACTTTTATACTTTCACAAAAAAAACTGGCAATAGTGTTATTGAGTTCCCCTTGCTCTGACATAATTTAGCCCACTTCAAGGGGTGGCGTAGTCGACTGTACCCGAGGGGGCGCTACATATAGGCTCATCTTAAGTGCCTCATTACCCCAATCAATCAGATCACATTTCTTTAAATGTGCCTGCTTGCAGTAGGCTTATTGGAAATTAATCATCGAATGAGATCTTGCTAGCGAAAATAATGATCTCAACTCTTTCAGAATAAGTAGATAAAAACAAGGCCAAAGAGTATCTAATTGATACGAATTCATAGACACTTATGAGGATATACTGTATGTACTGAAAGCGCTTAGATATCACGTACTATGTGTATATGCATGTATGTGTAGATGACCATATAGAAGTAGGAGTTTGAATATTTGTGTGCAAATCTGTATATGGGTGGATCTCAGTATGTATGTATTATTCATAAATAAGAAATGCAATCAATTGAAACAGTGAAAAGAAATTGTGTTAGATTCTCTCTTCGTATCATGAGTCCACTTTAATCATTTTCAACAATAATGATATGATATGGTGTACTAATAACACTGTCATATAATTATGAGTGCTTTCAACCCCCATGTAGTTGCAACCCGGCCACTAAAAGAACTTGGGAGCAAGTCAAAGTGAAGCATAAAAACATCATTCAGGCTGGTGAGTCAATACAATATGTGCCATGGTAATGTTTTGAACAGCTTGTCAGTGTCATATCCTTCATATTTTAGCTAACAAGAAAAGGGCAGATATGATGAAGACGGGGGGAGGACCCAGAGGTCCCGAGCTAACGCCTGCTGAGGAGGTGGCCCTGGCCAATAACAGGGGTAGGCCCATTATGCAGGGCATAGCTGGGGGCAGCTCCTCTGGAGAGGTGGTGGCAGGAGAGAATCTGTATGTCCAAGGTAGGACAGACACTCTTTCCGCCTTCTCCAGCGATTTGGTAAATGCAAGTTGTGTTAACTACTACTCCTATCCCACTCACTCCTGGCACTCACTACATCAATGCATTCCTTTAGGCAAATCCTGCTGGACCACGGTATGATCCGCCGGAGCCTGGCCCCTCTCGCTCTTCGGGAACTGGGGATGGGGAGGTGAGTTTTCATTAAATACCATTACATTGTGAGGTCTGAGTATAGTTGGCATCTGACCACCACACTGAACAAAGTTATGAATGGTTTTCTTGTCTTTTTTTCCAGACTGACTATGAAGATGTGCGCACGCTATATAAGCGCTACTTGCGCGCCAAAATCCACAACCTCCATTTGAGCTCAATGAAGCTTGATGTGGAGGTTAAATTGCTTAAACAGCAGCTGAATGTAAGTCTAACCCTGTAAAGCAAAGCTTTGGCTAAAGTATTTGTGAGCTTTGCCATGAATTGTAACTAAACTGAAATTCTTATTTCTTGTGCACCTTCATTTACAGGATAATCAAAGGGGAAAAAAGAAAGGCTTTATTGTACAACATGGATCTCTTACATTATTCTTCAGCATGTTCCTCTTCAGAATCAGAATTGTATTGCCAAGTACACTCTCATATACAGGACATTGTGTCAGGTCTGTGCTGTTTTTGTCCGTGCTTTTACTTTGTTTCCCTTTCGTTCTTTTATGTTACTTCCTGTCTACCATTGTTTCCTTCCTTTGTCTAGTCCCTGTGCTTCCTTGTTCCCGCCATGTGCTTTCCTGTGTTTGTTTGTTTATGTCATGTGCCCTCTTGTTGTTGTCCGTGTCTCCACCCCTCACCTGTTCCCAATCATCACCCGGTTGGTTTGTCTGATTGGTTTCTCCTGTGTCCTGTTAATTCCCCTTGTTTAGTCCACCTGTGTCATTGTCTGCCCCGCCTTGATTGTTCTCACCTGTCCCTCGTTATCTGTTGTGTATATAGTCAATGTATTCTTGTTTCTCATTGCGTTCTCTTCATTACATGTTACCTGGTATGTTCATTGTGAATTCCTAGTGTTTCCAGCGATTAGCGCTTTCTCTTTGTTAAATTGATTTACTCGTCTTTCTGACCTCGGACTGTACATCGACTATTCTCCTGCCTATGCCCCATTTGGATTATGTTTGCTTGCTTTTGGATTGCCTGCCTGTGAACCGTATCCATCAATCCACAGCTGAGTTCTGAGTCGTGCATTTTGGTTCTGTACATCACCACCAAGTCGTAACAGTACGAAAACGGCAAAGATGGACTCAGTGCTTGCTGCACGTGCAAATATGCTACAACAATACACCTCAATCCATCTCGTTATGAGCGGAATGGCGGAGCGAACAGCAAGTTCCCTGAAGTTCTGGAGCCTGCTGTCGTAGTTACCTAGTATATGATATGAACAATGTTGGATCACCTCTACATAAAATAATCAATATCTGAATGACATGAGATTTGCTATACCTTGCTCGACGCTGTGGCATAGTGTAGAGTCTCGGAATATCTGGGAGTCGTGGACAGAGCCCAGCCACTTGACCTCAACATTAGTTATCAGGCAGGTGGAGTCACAGATCATCTAAGATGAATTGCAGTCAAGTCATGGGTATTGTACAGTACATGGGTAGCCTACAGCAGGCAATTGCAAGGTCCATGTCTATTGACAAAGACAAATGATTGTTTTTATAGCAATGTAATTTGAGAGAAATTATGTCATAAGTACCTGCACATTAAGGCTGTGAAAGCCCTTTTAATTCACAAAATCGGCCTTGTTTGGCCCAGAGGGCCTTTTCAGGCGGATATGGGTGCAGTCCACTGCGCCAATGACATTAGGAAACTATGCATAATGATAAGCTCCGTAATGAATAGTGATGGGAATGCATTTTCATGAAATGGTAAAATATTGAATTACTCAATTACCTGCAATTGCATAAAATCCTCTTTGATTTCATTGACTGGGACGTGGCCAGGGAATATGATGAATTGATTCATCAGCTGGTTAAGCGCCAAGTACACTTTGCTACAGCAACGCATGCTGCGGCTTTGCCAATGTTTTCTGCATCGCCTACAATGTATAAAAAATGTAGCACTGTTAAAGCTCTGCTGCGGCGTGTGATATTTGCAATGTACGGCCCGAGAAGGTCTTGCAAATAAATGAGTCCTTGTCGGCTGAATCGATATCGCTCAAACAAAAACTCATCCGTGTGAAATAAAGGATCTTGGCGATCGCGAAGAACTCTATTGGTATGGACAGCTAATCGAACTAGAATAGCTCCTTGGTCAACTGGGTCTCTCAAAAAGGGAGCTGCCATGTTTTTTTCCGGGGGTGTGGCAAGCTTATCCAGCTACACTTAAGACCCCGTTTACACGATGGAAAAACGCATATATTTTCATGTGTTTTGGCCTTTCATTTACACGAAAACGGAGGTTTTATCACGGAAAACGATCATTTCTAAAAACTCCGGCCAAAGTGGAGATTTCTGAAAACTCTGTTTTTGTGTTTGCGTGTGAACTAGGTCAAACGGAGTTTTAGGTTCTCAAACGTCACAGTATGCGACTAAAAATGCATCACATCATGTGAGCGTCCTATGTTTACAGTTAGTTTGCTTACTGATCATGGATGCTGTTAAGGTAGTGCTAATTTATACGTTAATGCAAACGCCTGTTTGTATTTACAAACACAACTGCTTTTCTATATGGAGGAGCAGAGGCGAAAAACTGCACGGAGGTCAGCAGTCTTTCTACTGCTTTCACTCCCAAGACGTAGGCTACATTGCCTGCCAACGGTTTTGGATCCGACCAGGTCGAACTGCTGTCTGGTGGGAAAACTTCGAGAAATAAGTCGTCCTTCCGGACGAATGGCATGAGAACTTCCGAATGTCGCGCTCATCACTACTGTCTCTTTCGGAGTTACTGCATCCCTCCATAGAAGGGCGTATTTATGCGGGTTCATGTAAACAGAAACTTTTTTGAAAACGATCTTGTGTGTACGATGTTATTTTTTTAAACGGAGGGGCAGAAATATTCGTTTCTGTAAATACCTGGCTATGTGTAAATGTGGTCTAAGTTAGCATGCGCTGGAGCAGGTTAGTGCTAATTGATATGTTACTATGGTGATTTATCGAAAGTTGCTTCCAAAAACCAAAAAGAGGGGCGTTTATCTTAGCCTAAAAATTAGCTCGCTAAACCGCTTAGCGAGCTACGACGAATACCCCCCTGGTGTGTCTGTGTCACTGTTTAGCATTCAATATATATATACCGACGTCCTAACTCATAAAAGAAAAACTATCCCATTATTGTAAGCCATCTGTCACGCTAGAGCAGGGGTGGGCAATTCATTTTCCCAAGGTGTAAAAAAAAAAAAAAACATTTAAAAAATGAGCATGATTTTGCAGTATTACATAAACTTTATACAAAAAAAGTAAAACGTTTCTTGTTCAGTGAGAGAAATCTAGTCTGTGTTGGGCTTGAACAAGTGCACTGAAGTCAGGTTGAATGTCTGAGGTGGATATGCGAAGGACAGCTGACAGGTGATCGTCAGTGAGAGAGGATCTGTATCTTGATTTGTTGAATTTCATCAGTGAGTGTTTGTTCACAGATGTAGGTAGATCCAAAGAGAACCAACATCTTTTGAGCATGCCTCTTCATGTGCGGAAAGGTTTCCTCTTGAAGAAAAGAATACAAATCCCGCAGTGATACTGACTTAAAGGAGCCATCGTATGCCCATTTTTCCACAAGTTGATATGGTTCCTTGAGGTCTCAATGAAATGTTTGTAACATATTTTGGTCAAAATACCACAAGAATCATTTCAAACAGCACCCTTTTTACCCTGTCAAAAACACCTCCCCACAGATTGACCTGTTTTGAGTGCCTGTTCCTTTAAATGCTAATGAGCCAGCTCCCCCTCCCCTCTCCCCCACGAGATGCGCTCGCCTAGCTGCTGCCTGCCCAGCTAGCCATTACCTTTGTAGAAATATGGCTACTGCAGATGAAGATAGCGTCGTGCAACCATATCGTTTTGAACCAGAGTCAGACCCTGAACAAGAAGAGGCTCCCGAACAAGTTTGAGAAGTTAGGGCTCAACAGGATGTTTCTGAATGGTAAGTTAACTTTGTCACTTCTAATTTTTTTTTTTTTTGTACATTGGCTAAGGTCTCACAGTCTTGTTAGCGGTTTTGAGAGCATAGTGGTGCTAGAGATTCGAGTACGTGAATAGTTTGTGCATGTATGAGTATGTAGCAAATACAGTGTTTATGTAAGTTACTGTTTGTGAAAGTGTTTGTGTAAATGCAAGTAACGGGAACGCCATAAAGATATAAATGCTACATGAGTAAAGTTCCATCTGTAAACTAAAGTGTTATCTTACAACAGTAATTGATCAAGCAGGGGTGGGATAACGTTTTTACCTCCATTAATTAGCGTTTAAACCTTGTTTACTTATTAAATCGTTGTATTTGATGACTTATGACTTATGTCTGTAATATGAACACAACTTTCAAATAAACTTTACCTGCAAAGTTGTCACTTTTTAAAACTCTGTTTATACAGGTGTATTTGTGGCAAGTGTGATCAAATGCCTACGGAGCCTGAGCATGTATGCTGCAGGGAGATACCACAGGTAGTGTGAATTCATTTTGAATGGCACTGTAAATATGAAGTCATCATCTGTTTTATATTCCATGTCACTTACACTTTCAATATTCAAGGTTACAAGACTACTGCAGCTTCAGAACCCAACTACATGTATGGTCGATCACCCAGGCCTTGAACCTGTGTGTTTGAACGTGTACTCACTACAGAATGCATCGAATGTTTATAGGGCAGATTATGGGCCTTTACGTCTAAGAGGAATAGAGCAGTACGTTTTTTTTTTTTTTATGCATGAGTTAGTCATTTCTGCAATACAAATATGACCGAGGAAAAAAATACAATAAATGACCCTTCCCTCTGTATTACTTTGCTAACTGCTCATTTTACACGCGTCAAATGTTGACATGTTACTTATCAAACACTAAAGGCACACAAAACTGTTTCTATACACTTTTATTGTCAGAAAGATTGCTAGAAAGAATGCCACAGTGCTTTTTAAACATAGTTATTAAATGTAATAGCTGGTACATATGTAATAAATACAAAAAAAGTATAATAAAAACATTGATTACAAAATTACACTTTGTGCCATCTGTAGCCATACTGTAAACAAAGGAATAATTTATATATGTGTATCACCTTTTATTCTCTCATACAATGTAAACTTTGCTTTGACGTTACAGGTATTTGGCCTACAGAAGCTTTGTTAGCTGGTGTTGGGGCTATCTGGGCCGGAGAATCAGGGTGGTCCTGCCGTCCTGCGTTGTGCTCCAGATACGAAGAGTGTTCCCTGATGCTCAAGGAAGGTATACGGGGTTCAGACCTGCCCTCGATTGAACCTTGACACATAACTGGCTACAACTTCCCGCTTGTCAGGTTTCTCAAACTGGGCAGAGAGATCCGCGGGTATTGGGATCTTCAGCACCTCATTCACATATGGGGGCCGGGTCCTGAAAAACCTTGTGAAAGATGAGGTCCAACAGGTTATCCACGTACTCTGTAATACAAAAAAAATCCAAAACTTTACATTGTTTTTATTTATTGTTTATATTGTATTTATTATTTTATTTTTATAATTATTTTGCAATTATATTATTCTATTTATTATGAAGACCATTTAAAGACAGCAGTTAATGTATATGTTATTTAAGTTTCACATACTGTTTGTACATTGTTTGACTTGGTGGAATTTCAAATAAAGCCTGTGACTCACGGAAGGTTGGCTCTGCTTTCACCGGCTTTGCAGTGCACTCGCCCTTCTTGTATTTTGGGAAGTTCACTTTAAATAGCGGCTCACCAGCTGAACTTGTTGCTTGGGGACGCCCCAGCATTTTCATTTGAAATGCAGGACTGCCAGGGTGGGAGTCTTTGGGGAGAAAATAATACTTATAAGAGCATGTGTGTATGCGTGTATAATAGTTTGTATAATACATAATAGGTATACATTTCTTTGAAAAAATGATCGTACTGTTACCTGCATAACATTCCAAAGAAAAGGAAAGACTACGTTTTTGGGCGCAAAACGCAGAATGACGCTGTGGAAAGACTCCAACGACGAGGGTCTGGTAGTGAGGGCTCAGCTTCCCCACATCTTTCAGAACCCTCTTTTGGTCAACACCTTCTCTAATCTGCTGAAGGCTGGTGTCCCTGTTAAAAAAAGTGGGAAAACATAACTATAGATTCAAAATGATTATGGCATTGGTTATTAGGTTTGTTTATATATATGTATTTATACATATATATTGTTACATGTATATAACACAAGCCTTACATTTACAATGCAAATTGGGGTGAACATACCTGCCGTCAACCATTTGCTCTTGTCCCTTGAAATGCGTAGCGGATGCAAAACACTGGGGGAAAACAGGGTCATCATGGGAGTGGATGTCTTGGACATGGTTAAGGAGGGAGGTCCACTTTGCCACTCTCTCTGGCCCTGATGTTGATGTAGCGGCTGTCAGTAGATGTGTTTTTTTATGCTGGGAGCACTTCTTCAGTTTCTCACATTCTTTGTTCTGGGCAATCTTGACAAGTTTCTTCGACAGTCCTATGATAAAATAACATTTTAGTCATGCACGGACACCTTATCATCATTATTATTTATTCAGGGTGAATTGACTGAGCACAGGGCTCTTTTGCAGCAATGCCCTGATTGAGGGTACATAATACAGATGAACAATAAATAAACAAACCATAACAGACAAAATAAATAAACAAAACACATAGAACTCAGAAATGAAGTATAAAAATATGTGTTATATATTGAAATATATAATGAATGATCCCCACATAAAGTCTAAATAATGTTCTAAACAGGGCATGTCTTCAATATATTGTATGAGTGAGTGAATTAATTAATTAATTACAAAATTGCCAATTATGAAAACTTTCTGCTCTGATTATAGAATAAGGAAATCACCAGTTTGTGATCATTATTGATGTGCTCCATAACTTTGATAATGAACAAAAGTGGTGTGGGGAGAAAGCATACATAGATTAACCAACATAGAGTTTTCACATGTGAACAGGGACTTTCTTAGCCTGATGAGCCACCTGGTACACAGACACAGGAAATAATACCTTTTTCCATGTGCCAAACATCGTAGTAGTGTGTGATGTTGGCCTCCCTCAGGAATTTCTGGATTTGAGGGTGGCGGTCTGTGACAATGCTATCCAATGTCACACCTCGTTGCCTCCAAGAGAGCCGAGGCTCCTTTTCAGACCCTCTTTCTCCATGTGGTAACTCCCCTCCGACTTCATTGCTCTGATTATGAAGCAATGGTTGACCAGCTTTATTTCTGGACTTTGTTCACATATCGAACAATCTCAGTGAATTTATTCATTTTCATTATTTCAGTAGTCATGACTATCTTCCTCCCTCTGTTTTTGACCATGCCAAGGTTTTTGTGAGCAGCACAGACTTCCTGTCTGTGGTGTTATTCACACACACCTACCCCCCCCCCCCTTAGTTTAGTTTACGCATTGGAGTTTATGTTACTCACCTGAACCAGCTGAAGAGCAATAATAGTGTTGTTCGTCAGGTCCATCACCGTGTAACTGCCAAACTTGGCACAATGGTCCTTCAAAAATAGATGTAATTATTTTACTTTATAAGTCATTTCACATGTCATTGTATGATATGTTGTTTTCTTAGTAGCCCTTAGTCTAAACAAAGACATTTTCATGGAAAAGTAACTGTCAGTATTACCATACCTGGTGAGTCAGCCCTCAAGTCACCACCTAGAATGACTTTCTGTTGCTGGCATAACTGGTCCAACATTGCCATCCTGCGCTGTTTTCCAGCTGTGTACGATTGCAGGCTCTATGTACATCCGGGCGTGCCTTCGAAATGTGTCATACTGAAACATCCTTCAACTGCATTGCCCGGAATATCTGAGGTCAAAAAAAGACACATGGACTCTTTAGTACTGCTTTTGGGATTGTGTGTAGATACAAATGAACACACCACACAACCCACACACAACACACACACACACACACACACACACCACACACACACACACACACACCACACACACACCACACACACACACACATATATATATATATATATATATATATAATCTCACTCCAGAAAATTCAGATGATAATATTCCATGTTCAATTAATTACTACAAGTGAATTATGTTGTGAATTAAGGTAAAGTCAATTAACAATTACCTTCTCCAGTTTGAAGAAAGATTGCACCAGTGGCATACACTGCAGCTGACAGTTGGATGTTCCCAACAGGAGTGCTACCAAGAAGAGGCTGACTATTCCATTTTCTGTAGAACTGACAGTGTGGGCACTTCTGTTCTACAGAGAGGAATGTCCCAACCCTTCTTGTTTGCACATCTGTCACCCGCCGACACAGGGCACACCTCAAACAGCTCCAGGAGGCAGTTTTCATAGAGAATATATGTGGGTGTCTTATGAACAGGGTTGGAAGATTCCATTCTATTAAAAAGACAAAGATTTCACCCCAAAAAAATAACTTCCATGCTGCTACAGCTAAAAATAAGTGTAGGAATGTAATTCATCTGATTATTAAAATGTTTAGATTCAATATTGAGTCACTCACGTCTCATCTGCTGATTCAGTCAAGACTGTGACTGAGTCATCGGGATCATAGCTAGAATCCTGTGGTTCTCCGAAATCCATACTTGAACTTCCCTCAAAAGGGTTGTCCTCTTCCTCCTCCAAGCGAGGTCTCTTACTTGGCCTCTTTACTGGTGTCGACGTTAGGAATGGCTGTGATGCTTTGAAGGCCACAGCTGAGGTTCCAACACCGACATCAGTGCAGGGCACAGTTTTCTGTGTGCCTATGATAAAACAGACATTCAGTATCCTTGGAGTCACAACTAATAAAATACTGTACAACGTTAACACGGAGACACAATGAATGACATGATGAAACTAACTGAGGGTAAACAAACCTGTACTTTTGTAGTGAGGTCGCAGTGTTTCACAGAAAGCTGCGTGCCAACTGCGCACATCTTTGGTGAATCCGTTTGGCAGGCGACATGACGTACCCTAGATGTGCTTTCCTAAACAACAAAGCAGCAATGTTATTCATGTTTTGGTAAATGCAGGTGAGTCTCTTAGCTGCTAATCACGTCGTTCATGAACAAATAAATTCCCATTTAACATGTATGACCCTATCATTGTTGTGTCGAAACCCGAAAGGTGTCAACAGGAGGGCTAATTGCCTTGAATCATATATGCAGGCGGACTATTAACACCTCTCCCCACCCCAATACAAAGCCCTTTCACAAGGAATTTTTTTTTGGATGAGAGAACTATTTCTCATAAAGACAATATATACTTCGACACAAATTCCACTCCATAGATATCCAAACATACTATCTACTGTATAAGTAAGCATTAATCAAATAGGCTAGCTTAACCGTTCACACAAAAATGCGTTAGCCACATGTTGGCTCCTACACAGTACAACATGCTAATGTCGCTAACTTTTACACAAAGCCTATCATTTCACTGTCAGGTTATTTTGTGTCAACAATTAATCTCGAAAACCTTCAACTACCAAACTAGTGCACAGTAATCGTGTTGTTTGCGGTAGGCACTATATACCCATGCAAACGTAAATTCTCACAGGAATTACATCAAACGAACTGCTGTGCAAGGCACATGACTAGCCTAAGGAATCACATAGCCAACAGAGAAAATCATATTGGCCACACATCTTTAGCGAATAAACTGCAAGAGCTATATACACCAGCCGGCCCCGAGGCTAGATCTTACACGCTAATGGTAAAGTTATTGTTAAAGAAAATTAGATACAAGTACACATTTCCCCAAAACGCAACAATGCTATCTAACATCCCCCAAGCCCTCTAACATTGGCAACGTCGCTAACCGCCCACACTATTGACTAAACGGTCAAAATCTTTTTTTTGAAAGATACTTACAATTGCCTCGTCTGTACTGCGACGAATAGATGGTACCGATCCCGCTTGCAAGGTCAATCTTGTTGCCAGTCCAGCGTTATATTGGCCCAAATTGGTAAAACAGTCCAATTCAAAATGGCTTGCGCACATCAACAGACTTTTGCCAATTCTTTCCGGAACATTACCATTAAATATGAATTCAATCCATTTCACTCTTGTCTCTTCTGAGGCTGGGACATTATGTACAGATCTGTGCTGACTTGTGCAGCCGACCACAGAGCATCTTGAGGGCTTCATTTTCTCCATGCTGATAGCTAGCTTTCCCAAGTGTATCCGAGGTTTTCAAAAATGAAGTGAAATTCTTTGGCAAAGATCCTATCTATAAGTGAGTGTAGGGGGGGCGGGGGGATGTGATGGGGGGGGCAGGCCAAGGCCATGTAAGAGAGACGCCCAAATCATTGTGACAGGACACTGTTAAGGAAGCTCATTCGCTGGCACTCAAGCATGACGTTTCTGACGTACAAGAACCATAACAAATCGCGGGAGTTGTTTTTTTCCAGAGTTTTTGGGTCGGTAGACATGCCAGATACCCAAATTAACGTGTAGAAGCACTAAAAAAGTGGAATTTTCATCATATGTCCCCTTTAAAGCATCAATCTGATGCATTTAGAGATGCTTTTTTTTGCCAACCTGGGGAGAGATGGAGAAACTTAACTTCAGCCATGAGTCCAAAATGATTATGGCCTCCTTACTAAGTATTATGCACTGATGTCACTGGGTCTAACATACAGTATAAGAGGCACAATGTGGTAAGGGCACCACAAATGGCTTAATGCATAGCCCCCACAAGAGATGGTGGACGTGCTGTAACTTAACTTGTCTACTCTTCCATCATGATTGACAGCCAATACAATGTTATGCAATTCAGATTTTAATTAGGGCTGTCAATAGATACAAAAAAAATTACTAATTAATCTCACATTTTGAAATGCATTAATCTAAATGAATCGTGATTAAAAGTTTGTTTGACTTCTTAAGACTAAATCTTATAAATTAACGAGTAATCACTTTCAGACAGCGTGTATTTAACACAAAACTACACGCAGAACTGTGTTTTCAAAGAGGCTCAGGCCTATAACTCGTACCTATAAAGTGCCAGCCAGGTAGACTGTGTGCCGCGCAGGGTAGATGTTAAAATGGAAGTAGCCTAGCAGCCGCTAACATAATACGGGCACTATCAGTGCCTAAAGTGGTCAGTTTGCCACTTATCTCCCATCTGTTTGAGACGTCGATGAATTCCTCTGCACAGTCCTTCGCTGTATGTCGCGAATGTTTTTTTTATTTTTTTTACTTCCAATGCAAAAGATCTCAATTTCCATACATTTTCAATAAAATGAGCTGTGACACCCAGGTAATTGTCATTTCTGACTGACGTCCAGTTGTCACCAGTAAGGGCGACGCTGGCAGCTTTTTCGAGGAGCTGAATTTTTCGTGCTCTCTCGCCGTCATACAAGGAATGTATGCGACGGTAAATCGTAAGAATTGTCCCCTGAAGGAATTCGAATCACCTCAGACAACCCACCGTCCTCAACTATGTTGATGGGCCGAGTCACCGGCAACCGGCACCGGTAACCTTTTCACGGACTGGTCTAGTTATTTTAGTGAAGTCGTGGAGTGTGGGTTGGCGACCATCTAACCTGGGACTGCTTTCTGTCGGGTGATAACTTAAAGACGAGCTGCTTCTGTGATAGCTAAATTCAGCTTGACAAATGCTACATACAACTTTAGTTTTGTCGGTTGTTCCGTCATTTTTACGCTTAAACAGAAACTTTCCGCCCAACAATCCCTCTGCTCTCTCCATCTTCAACTACCGTCTCGGTCTCTCCTATTCCTGACTGCAGGCACGCGGCGGTTTCGTGTCATGTGTCAATGCACATCGGAAGTAAACAAAGTTACGTTAACTGCCTTAAAATATTGTATCGCATTAATCTCGGCCACAATAATCTCATAGATTAACGCGTTAACTTTGACAGCCCTAATTTTAATACATTTTATTGGCAAAGATAACAATTTACATTACAGTTCGTAATACTCTCAGAACCAGATCATTTTTTCTTCTTTGCCTGAACCACCAGTGTCTTCATGGCCCGCTTTCGCTGTTTTGCCAAGTCTCAGCCTCGCCCCTTTCTCTTCTTCAGCAGGCGTGCTTTCAGCTTCTGATGGTGGTCTGCACTGGTGATGCAACAAGGCAACTTCGCGTTAATATTTCCATGCACTCGCGCTCCCTTCTGGCACGCGCACCTGTTCGCAATTCACTGAATCTCGCGCTCCCTTCAGGCACGCGCACCTGTTCGCAGTTCACTGAATATGAATACCTACACCCCCCCCTCCCCAAAAAACATTTCTCATTGAATCTACACGATTCACGTAGGTTGCCTATTTTGGTTTTAAAACGGCGAATTTCGCCGAAAGGTGAGGGATTTTCATGCCTGTCCCTCGTCAGAATTCTATTCGCTAATGCCCTGTGTAGAGAAGCGGGAGCTCATTCCGGTTGCTGCACAAAAATAGTTAAATGGTTAAAAAGAGTTAATCCCCGGTCCAGAGAGACACCAACCGCTACTACTAATAGAAGGCCTACAATCGAGGATGCACCTGCAACAGCAGCAAACCAGGTTGCTCTTTCAAGTCTACCTCAGATCAGGGCCCCTTCGTCGTAAGGGCTTAAGTTAAGTCAATCAATTGTCCTATTAGCCAGTTTGAATTACCGAGATGATTGAGGACAGGATATATCGGTCCGTCCACGGCTGATCCGCAGTCTAACCATGACGTTAATTTGAACCAGACTAAATTTATCAGGACAAGTGCGCGTGCCCGTCCTACTTCAAAAGGGGGCAGGGTTGATCACCAAAACCATGATTTTCTGACGGTTCAATGGCTACTGAACTCAAAGAAAGAGCCTCTTTTTTTTCTCTACTGGTGAGCAGGAGATGATCATGAACGCTTATGAAGAATACAAGACCATAATCATGGCAAAATCCAACACCGCCACCGCTGCGAGAGCAAGACAAGAAGCTGTGTATATGGCTGTATATATGTATGTATTAATTCAGCCAAGTTTGAGAGTGGTTGGGTGGGTAGAGGAGACGCTTAGTAATCTCAAGGTTGCAAGTTCGATTCTCCTTACCAAGTGTAGTTTTACATTTCCTCTCGATTTCCGCTTTGAATAAAAGTGTCTGCTAAATCAGGTGTTTTCAACTGGTTTTGTCCCAGGGACCACCATTCTGACTAGAAAGTAATCCACGGCCCACTGATGTGCCTGCACGTGCGTGCATGCGTGTGTGTGTGCGTGCGTGCATGTGGATCGAAGAAAATTTTAACATTTGATACAATTTTCATCTTGACATAAGGATGAAAGGCGTGTATTCAATGCATTATGTTTTATGAAGTTAAGACAATGACATCAAACACATCACTGAGCTCAACACTGAGATCTTTGGAGGCCAGAGACTCTCTATGAATCAGGCAGTGTGTCCAAATTATCCCCGGAGCCAACCTCCTTACATGCGCAAATAGTCCAGTCTGGTTGCTACTCATGGCTCTGGCCCCATCGCTACATAATGCCACGCACTTCTGCCACGAGATATTGATCTTTGAAAAAAATCATTAAGTGCTTTAAAGATCTCTGCACCTGTAGTTCGCCCGGGCAGTGGTTTGCAAAAAAGAATTTCATCGCACATAGTGCCACTGTCCTCGTATCGCACAAATGTTAACAGTTGCGCATCATTGGTTACATCTGTGGTCTCGTCGATTTCAAGTGAAAATCCTTGGCCATCAGCTGGTCTTGACATCATTTGCCATTTCCCCAATTCATCTTCCCATTGTGTTGTCTGTCTAATTTGTTTGCAAATTCTTCGTTTATCATAGCTCGGCAAATGTCTACAGCTGCTGGCAAAATAAGCTGCTCTGCAATTTTATTGGGGCTTTTTGCATTTTGCAATCCTGAAAGCGACCAGATATGATGCTTTCAGTGCATTTTCACTTATTTTTGCACTCTCTCATGATCGTCTGCTGTCCTTTGAAATCACGCAACATCTGTTGCATGTACTCAATAGGCTTGACAGTATTGTTGAAAACACGAAACACAGTGGTACCTCCTCTCCTGCTCTGTCTGTTGTCACTCTAAATCCATATTTGATGTATTCCTCATTGTATTTTCTTTTTTGACTTTGTTTCCCTGTATCCTGTAAAGTTGTAGCTTTGGTGGAAGCCTGTCCCTGTCCCTCTGTCGTGGAAGTCTGTCCCTCTGACCCCGTTTACACGGACGGAAAACGCATATATTTTCATGCGGTTTGGCCTTTCATTTACACGAAAACGGAGGTTTTATCACGGAAAACGATCATTTCTAAAAACTCCGCTCAAAGTGGAGATTTCTGAAAACTCTGTTTTTGTGTTTGCGTGTGCACTAGGTCAAACGGAGTTTTAGGTTCTCAAACGTCACAGTATGCAACTAAACATGCATCACGTCATGTAAGCATTCTATGTTTACAGTTACTTCGCTTACTGATCATGGATGCTGTTAAGGTAGTGCTTCTGAAAACAGTGCTGTACAATGTAATAACCCCGTTATTGTAACTGAAAAATACGTCTGAGGGGATTTGTAAGGTGTCTGAGCCAGCTATCTAATGTTACCCACAAGGTAAACAGCTCGCTAGCGGCTTGATTGGTTTGTTGACCCTTCAATAAATGCCAACACAACCCCACGCAGAAGTCGCGTGAACAGCTGGACAAAGATGGAGGAGAAGCTCATTATAGCGGATGCTAACAACCCTGTTCTTTATGACCAAAGTTTGTATTCATACGGGGACACAAACCGGAGGAATCATGCCTGGAGAGAGGTGGCAGCAGTGGCGGTTCTACATGGAATTACACCCCGGGCGAGACCCCCTTTGTTGAGTTGAAACAGAATTATTGTTGTATAAGCATAGCCAGCATCATAGCAAGAAGGCTAACAAACGTAAGAGTTATACCCTCCAATTAACATTAGCCATTAACCAATTAGCCCTTTATTCATGACATGGATACCGTAATCACACAGATAGAACATAGTGGCATACCTTTATGTTTTGCTTGTTTCTCCTCTTCTTTTCTTTTTTTTCTAAATTGGGTACCTGATGGCTTTGGCCTTTTCCTGTCCATCTCTGTGCTTATTTGGCACTCGACAATCAACACATTTTTCATCCCCTAACACTGTCACTCGTCCAGAAGTTAAGACTAAACAAATTCACCTTGACCTTGGTGACCACATAATCGTTCTGTATTACCTATTTGTATTAGCCATTTCACACAATTCAGAAAAACAAAAACATGCAGGAATTATAGGCCTGTAATTATAATATTATGAATGTGCGTTATTTGGAAGAAAGTCGAGGTGTGACTGACTTTAGCCCACTCATTTCATTAGAGTATTGCTCTATACAGTGGATCCCCCGTTCCCCCCCTTGCCCGTTCCATTTGGGAGACTCAGAGGTGAACTGTCCCCCGCGCCCCCTCCCCTTCCCCCTTCTCACACAGCATCTGTGCACGGCACCTTCTTCGCAAGCAGGGGCGCCAATTTGCCAAATCCCCACACAGTGATATGACAGATAATAGAAACCGCTTCGCGGCCCAGATGATTCATTAGGATTCCTCCGTCACGAGGAAACCTATTGTTATTGTAGGCTTTCCTATTATTATTATTCTTGTACCATGGGAGTCAATGGCAGCCCCTAGAACCGTATGGTAACTTTTTCTGAAATTTGGCACACTCATTAAGAACAGTCCCTTCTTTACTCACACCAAGTTTCATGTCTCCCACTAGACCACACTAGCGCCACCAACGGGTCAAAGTTGGACTTTTGTTAACACTAACTTTTGAACCGTTTGACCGATTTTCAAAAATGAGGTACCATTGGATTCCTTGGATCAAGACGAATTCAACGTTCAATGGCGCCAATTTTTGGTTGTATAGATTTTCTGTTATTCCCGGTTTTATCAAAAAACCTTTGAAAGCTTACTCCTCCTACAATTTTGGTCAACTCTTCTTCAAAATCACTAGAGAGGATCTTCAGACCAAGCCTCACAAAACTCAATCAACAAAATTTTGATCCTCACAACCGTTTGTCCGGTACAGCCACTCAAATTCAAATTCACAGGAAGTGAAGTAATATCTAAGCAAATCTTTGAGATATTAACCTGGCCGTCAGTGGTACAGGGGTAGAGAAGTCGTTCAGTAATCAGAAGGTTGTAAGTTCAATTCCCTGTCAAAGTGTCCTTTAGCAAGACACTTCTTTCTTTTCTTCTTTCCCTTCTTCACTCTTCTTTCCTTCTTTACTCTTCTATCCAAAATTGTGAAGAATATACATTTTCCCCTGGTTTCGCAATCTTTGGAGGAATCCGCATCGCTGCTTGCAGCTATATATATATATATATATTTTTTTTTTAAGTGCTCGTGCCGCCCCCCACGTGTCATGAAAAAAATGTTACCCCGGGCGGCCGCCCGCTTCGTCGATGCCCAAAACCGCCACTGGTTTTCAGGTTCCTCCTTTTGAGTTTTATAATTTATTTGTTTGAGGGTTTCTCAGTATTTATTTCCACTTATGTGTTGATAACCTGGATACTAATATTTCTTGGAAAAGATGTTTATTTCTTTTATAACCTGTGACAGAGGAACAGTTTAACAGAATTGCAATAATATTGATGGTATGTCAGGATATTTTTGTGCTTTAAACAAAGAGTTTTGTTGAATTTTAGAAAGGGGTTTGTGTTTTTGTCAGATGAGCAGCAGATACAGATGACCCTTAAACAAATTGAATAGCATTATCTCAGTAAATATGGGATGGCACAATCACTGGAAATATGGTTGTAAATAGGGGAAATTTTGTAAGGACCAAAATGATACCATGTATTCCCAGGAACTGCCCATTCATGAACATACACATGTGTGACTGTATGAATAAAGAGTGCAATGCAGCAATATATTTATTGGATAAAATACTTTATTTGAGCTATTAGTGATGAAAATAAGAACAATCCAATAGTAATAATCCAACTAAAATAATTAAATAATAATAATGATAATAATAATAGCATTTTGTCCCCATAGCTGTCCATTCCCTTTCTGTTTTTATTCACAAATTTATTTGAAAGATGTGAAAGTTGAATAGATGTAGGAGTAGTCTCCCGTTGCCTCACTGCAGTCATCCAATGTGACGTACGGCGGAGACAGATGTCTATCATCAGCATCATAACCTGTGCCATAGTGTCAAAGAGTACATGCATTCATTCAATTCACTGATCTCTACAAAAAGAGACGACATATGCTACATCTGTAGAACTGATTATTTCAATTACTTTATCCTTGCAAAGACTTGTACTTTTGACTTACCCATGTTATTGTAGCTGAGGTAGGTGTTAATTTGATCATAGGTAAGATCAGACACCCTTCTCTCTGCCAACCCGTCCACATTGACAGGACCCAGCCATCCGGCAACATTTTCAAGACATCAGAAAAATGGTCAGGTAGTTGCAGTCAAAGTGCTGTACCCTGGGTTAGGCAAGAAAATGTTGGGCTTCTTGTAATCATTCTGATTGACTCACTGTGATAAAAGTTGTTGCAGTGAGTTTCTGCTTGGCCAAACAAGTTCATTCCTTGGGCCTCTCCCTGATCCTTGTTTCCAATTTGCACTTCGTCCTCCATTTGGTCGTTATTTCCCAATTCAGACAGTATTGGGATGCTTGAGTCAGTGCCTTTCATAAACACAAGACATTCAAAATACATTTCAGATACATGGCACAGCTGGGTTCACATAAATCCTAAATCAAACAACCAAACATCTTGCCTGTAAACTTAATTCATTAAACAACTAAACTTCTTGCCTGTATAATTACCACTCATATGAAACAAGACTCAGCAAAGCAGACAAGCAAAAGACAAGTGTGTTTCCTGTACATGTATGTAAGACTGCTTTCACAAATGGCTGGCACATCTTAAGAATACCCTTGTCTCTCTTTCTATCAGAACACCTCATTTGTCAAATCAGTTCTTCCTTCAATCTCTATTCTAAACTCACTTATTTCCACAGGGACAGGATGTTCCTCTTGCTCAGCCAGGCTCATCTCCTGCTCCTTTTTCTCCATAGGTTCTTCCTCACCATCACAGAAAGAGCTCTCTGATGTAAAATATATTTCATTATCGAGGCAGTCATGTACAATTAATGTCCTAGTGTTAATCCCCCGAAATGATAAATACTGGTTTAATCATCTAAAGGCGGCTGAGAAGTGTAACTTGATCATTTGATAACTGATAATCATTATCATGTAACTAAAATAAGATTGTATTTTTGGCAAATTTGTGTATTCTCTATTTCACTTACGCTTCCCCATGTTGTCCTGGATCACTGATATCTCTTCCAGGACCAAGTCCAGCCATGCCTGGCTACAGGCCTTCTTTCGTGCAGGCTACAGGTACGCAGCCTACAGGCAAAGGTCAAACAAAGATATGATCAATCATAGATTAGCCCTCTGAAAAAGTGAAGGGAAAATATGGTCAGCCATAGATATATTGCAGTCTGTTCCATTCCGACTATTGTACTCTATTTCACTTACGCTTCCCCATGTTGTCCTGGACCACTGGTATCCCTGTCGCTACACAATGGTAGTCCTTTGGGGGAACGTAGTCCCTCACATTGCGCATGCTCAGACACAAACGGTTTACGGCATTGTGGTATATCTTACAATCCACTAGGGGCGCTACGCTAGGATAATGAGATACCTGAGGAAATGTAATTGAGTATGATTGATGAAGAAGTGAAGTAAAGTATAGTTCTACACTACGTCTGCTCCGTTGCTTGCTTTCACCCTAATATACAACATATTGGCGACGAGGATATGGCACTACTCAGCCTGACACAACCTCTACCGTTCCTACAATCACCAGGTGAACCTACAATTACTTTTGATACCTGGCTGAGAAGTTTTGAGACGTACTTGATTGCACTGTCCGAGAAGGAATTGGCGGACAAAAGAAAGCGCGCGCTCTTGATTCACTGCACTGAGTCATGTTGCCATGGCGGCGCGCATAGTCGCAGCGGCTCAGTGCTCCCTAAAACAATGCAGTGAAATCATTCAAATCAAACCAAATCAATCGTCAAATATTTTCTACAATAGAGAGGATTTATTGTACTTCGGTAGAACATGCCAAATTCCGATAACGAGTGCCTTTCAACACTCGCATGGGATTCCTCTGGGAATAGCCAGAACACCGGCGTCTCCATGGATAGCAACACCGAGCGGCATACCCCGAAGACGGAGGAGGGAACGTAAACAGAAGCGGGGTTGCAGGTCCGGTGACTTGACTAGGCTAAAGAGGGCTCCAAACAGACCACCACTGCCCAGTCTTTACGTCGCGAATGTAAGGTCTTTAGGAAACAAGATGGACGAGCTTAATTTGGATATATCGACCCGGTCAACCATACGAGACAGCTCCGTCATTGTCATCACGGAAAGCTGGCTACACTCGGGGATCCCAGACACAGCGGTGGAGCTGTCAGGTCGCTCACTTCATCGCAGCGATAGAACAGAGGCTTCTGGTAAGAGCCGTGGAGGAGGACTATGTGCATATGTAAAAAAGGACTGGTGTACAAACTCCACTGTCATCGATAAGCACTGTTCACCCGATCTAGAGATGCTAGCAGTCAAATGTAGACCATTTTATTTACCACGCGAATTCTCCGTTACCGTGGTAACAGCAGTATACATCCCACCAGATGCCAACGCTAATGCAGCACTTGGCTATCTACTAGCAGCTATAAACAAACAGCAGACCACTTATCCAGAGGGCGTTTTTATCGTGGCTGGTGACTTTAACCATGTCAACCTCAAGACGGTGCTGCCCAGCTTTGATCAACACGTAAAGTGTGCAACTCGAGGAAAAAATATTCTGGACTGTGTGTATTCTAATATTAAAAAGGGATACAGGGCCTCACCCCTCGCACACCTGGGCCAGTCTGATCACCTGTCACTATCCCTGATTCCAGCATATCGCCCCATCATTAAAAAACAAGAAGCTACCATCAAAACTGTTAGGAAGTGGCCTGAAGATGCATCTCTACAGCTCCAGGACTGCTTTGAACGAACAAACTGGACCTTGTTTTTTAATCAGGATGTGAATGAGTATGCCTTTGCTGTCCTCTGTTACATCAGGACCTGCGTTGAAAATATCACCACCAACACCCGCATCAGGATTCCCCCTAACAGGAAACCCTGGATGACTGGGGAGGTCCAGGCCCTTCTGAGGGAGCGCAACACAGCTTTCAAATCAGGTGACAGAGCACAGTACAGCATAGCCAGGCACAACTTGAAAAAAGGCATCAAGCAGGCCAAAGCCATGTACAGGGAGAAGATTGAGGGCCACTTCACCAACAGAGACCCAACACAAGTGTGGCAAGGCATACAACAGATCACCAACTACAGGGGAAGCCGCAACCCACCCACAAACACCAATGCCTCCTTAGCAGAGGAGCTCAACCACTTCTATGCCCGCTTCGAGACATCTGGGCTAGATAATGGAGCTGCTCCCCCACCTGCTGGCACAGACCACACAGCCATGATAACAGCAGAGGAGGTAAGACACATCCTCAGGTCTGTGAACACAAGGAAGGCAGAGGGACCAGATGCCCATTCCAGGAAGAGTGCTCAAAGAAATGCGCATACCAGCTCGCAGATGTCTTTACGGACATTTTTAATATGTCTTTAGCCAAAGCGGTCGTACCAACCTGTTTTAAAACAGCAACTATTATTCCTGTGCCCAAGCAAAGCAACATCAGCACTTTAATGATTATAGACCTGTGGCGCTCACTCCCATCATCGCCAAGTGCTTTGAGAGGCTGGTGGCGAAGCGCGTTAAGGCTGCCCTCCCTCGCTCCCTCGACCAGCATCAGTATGCTTACAGGGAAAACAGGTCCACTGAGGATGCTATCGTCACAGCCCTCCATACAACGCTGACACACCTGGACAAGAAGGAGACATATGTGAGACTCCTCTTCATAGACTACAGCTCAGCTTTTAATACCATCGTCCCCAACCGGCTGATCACCAAACTCCTTGATCTGGGCCTCAGCTACAGCCTGTGTATGTGGATTAAGGATTTCCTAACAGATCGCCCCCAGACAGTGAGACTGGGTCCTCACCAATCCTCGAGCCTGTCCCTCAGCACCGGAGCTCCACAAGGCTGTGTATTGAGTCCCCTGCTCTACTCCGTCTACACATATGACTGCACCAACACCCATACTTCAAATACAGTAATCAAATTTGCAGATGACACGACTGTGGGTAGGACAAATCACCAACGGAAATGAAAGTGCCTACAGAGACGAAGTTGACAGACTGACAGGATGGTGTAAGCAAAACAACCTGACCCTGAATGTCAAAAAGACAAAAGAAATCATAGTTGACTTCAGACGGCAAAAGGCAAACCCTCAACCCCTCATCATCAATGGTGAGGAAGTGGAGAGGACCTCCTGCTTTAAGTTCCTGGGGGTTATGCTCTCAGAGGACCTGAAATGGATGAGTAACCACAACCGCCACCAGTCAAGAAAGCACAGCCAGCGGCTCTACTTCTTGAGAATTACTGAAAGAAGAAACAACCTGTCTTCCGAGCTGCTTAAGTCTTTTTACCACTGTTGCATTGAAAGTGTCCTCACATACTGTATCACTGCATGGTATGTCAACTGCACAGACAAGGACAGGAAATCCCTCAGTCAGGTCATAAGGTCTTCGGAGAGAATAATTGGACTTCCACTGCCTCCCCTGGACGACATCTTTAGGACACGCTGCCTCCGCCGAGCATGTGGCATTTTGAAGGATGAGACTCACCCGCAAACCATCTCTTCACCCTGCTACCCTCTGGCAGGCGCTACCGGCCACTACAGCCCGCACCTCCAGACTGCAGAAACAGTTTTCATCCCCAGGCCATACAGAACTAACAATCACACAACCCTCATACCCTCCACCCAGCACAACTTGCACTTTTTTTAGTGGTTGCACAAACAAATTTCGTTGTGTATCCAATGCACAATGACAAATAAAGTCTATTCTATTCTATTCTATTGGTGTGGAAGCACAACGAATTTTCTACCATCTCGAAATGGGGACATCTTACGAAGATGCTACTAAAGCCTTGAAGGCCTTCTTCATGCCCAAAGTGAACGTTGTGGCCGAAAGGAACAAGTTCCGTCTACGCAGCCAAAACGTTGGTGAGTCTGTTGTACACTATATTGCTGCCCTGCGCGAGCTAGCCTCTACCTGCGAGTTTGGAGAGGTGACAGATGACATGATTAGAGACCAACTGGTCGAGAAAACTAACAGTTCCAGAATACGAGAACGCTTGCTATTAGAAACTGGACTGACTTTACAAAAGGCTGTCACGCTTGCTAGCCAAATAGAAACTGTGCTTGCCGAGGCAAAAGCGATGGCTAAGAAAGATGATGGAGTTGTTGGGGCCGTCCATGGCACTACTTTTCGCGGCGGAGGAAAACGACAGACCTCGCAGCATCATCGCAACTACTCCCGTTTCGCGCCCAAGCAATATGAAACTACAAATCCTTCCGCAGGAAAGAAGTGCTACCGTTGTGGAGCATCCAGTCACTTGGCAAACAGTTCTTCATGCCCTGCCAAGTCAGTTACCTGTAACAAGTGCCACAAGACAGGACATTACGGTAAAGTTTGCAAAAGCATGCCTGCATCCACTGTAAAAGAAGTTTCAGATGTCACTGTGTTAAGCATTGGGAATGAAAATGATTTCCAGACAAATAAACTGTGGTGCAATGTGTCACTTCAAGCAGCAGGTGACACTAGTGTAAATACGAAATTACTAATTGACACAGGATCTGCTGTTTCCATTATACCTCAGTGCTTTTACGAAGAAAACTTCAAAGACTTTTCGCTTACAAGCCCTACTCTGCGTCTGATGACATACACAAAGACCCCAATACCTGTGCTTGGCTGTCTAGCTTTGAATGTGACTTGCAATACCAAATCTGCCAATGCAAATCTTTACGTTGTCCCAGGGGGAACACCAATTTTAGGCATGGATCTTTTCACTGCTTTGAGATTGGACATTTCAAGTGACTGTATTCATGGCTCTACACCTCCCACAATTCCAGTGCAGCACACTACTGTTGTTGCAGAGTTGGGAGAGGTCGTCAACTTTGTACACAAGGTAAAGGTGCGTACAGAGATCACTCCTGTCCAGCAAAAGCTACGCCGCTTACCATTCTCCATCCGTGATGAAGTCACTGCAGAACTGCTGCGGTTGGAAAAGGAAGGCATCATCGAGAGAGCAGATTCATCGCCATGGGTGTCGCCGATACTGGCCATCAGAAAGAAAACTGGACAGCTGAGACTTTGTGTCGATCTACGAGAGCCTAATAGATCAGTTGTCATTGATAGCCCAACCCTTGCCGCACATAGAGGAAGTGTTCCATGAACTGAGGGGGGCTCAGATGTTCTCTACTATAGACTTACAGAATGCTTACCATCAAATGCCGTTGCACGTTGAGAGTAGAGACCTGACTGCCTTTATCACACATGAAGGGCTATTCCGTTTCACCAGAGTACCATTCGGATTAGCATCTGCACCGAGCGCATTCCAGAGAATGATGTCTCAGATACTGGCTGGATTGAAAGGCGTCCAGTGCTACTTGGATGACATAATTATATATGGAGAAACTCCTGAAACACATGAACAACGCCTCAAAGCTGTGCTACATCGCCTAGAGATAACAGTGGCCTTAAACTCAACATGTCAAAGTGTCAGTTCAGAAAGACTGAACTTCCATTCCTAGGCCATGTGATATCTGCGTCGGGCCTACAGCCTGACCAAGGACATGTCACAGCTGTTGCTGATGCCCCTTCTCCAAAGGATGCTCCTACGCTACGCTCATTCCTGGGGCTCACCTCCTTTTACTCCAAGTTTGTTCCACGCTACGCTGTGGTGGTGGAACCACTATGTGCTCTGTTGAGAAAAGACAGCACATTCAAATGGACTGACGAAACTGAGAAAGCTTTTTGTCAGCTTAAGGAACTGATAATTACTAGCCCAGCCCTTGCTTTATTTGACCCGAGGCTGCCTACTGTTGTCACAACTGACGCCTGTGACTATGGCATTGGTGCTGTACTTACACAACTCCATGGAGACACTGAAAAGACTATTGCTTTTGCATCACGTACACTTACAGACTGTGAATGGAAATACAGCACAGTCGAAAAGGAAGCTCTTGCCTGCGTTTGGGCAACTGAGCGTTGGCGTACTTACCTGTGGGGTAGACATTTTACTCTTCGCACTGATCACAGTCCTCTGACAACGCTGCTCACCACAAAGGGCCTTGGGAGAGCAGGCATGAGAATTGCTAGGTGGTCCGCAAGACTGTTGACATTCAATTACACAATTGAGTACAAACGTGGATGTGACAATGTAATTGCTGACTGTCTTTCACGTCTACCACTTGCCTGACACTGACTGCAATGTGGACCTGACATGGAGATGATTGCATTAGTGTCTGATTGATTTGCTGCCATTACCATGAAGAGCTGACTGCTGCATGTAAAGACTGTCTTATTCTACAACAGGTGAGGGCGCACATCAGGACAGGTTGGCCGTGCACTGCTAAAGGTCTTGATCCAGCTCTTGTACCATACTTCAGAATTCACACTGAGCTTGCAGAACATGATGAATGTGTTATCCGTGGCACTCACCGTGTTGTAGTTCCAAGAGAAATTCAGCCCAAACTGATCCAGATTGCCCATGATACACATCAGGGAATTGTACGTACAAAGCAAAGACTTAGGGAGCTCTATTGGTGGCCAGGTATGGATGCAGCTGTAGAGACCGCCATCGAAGTCCTGCGTCACATGCACTCAACATGACAAGACTGCCATCGTCAGAGCTTCCCCACTGAATCCGGTGAGTCTTCCCAATGCAGCATGGGAAAAGCTTGCAGTGGACTTTGTTGGTCCTTACCTCCGTGCGCCTCCGGATTGCCGTTATGCTATTACTCTTGTGGATTAGTACAGCAAGTGGCCAGAGGTGGCATTCACCTCTGAGGTGAACTTCAGCTACTGCCATTAAAGTTTCTTTCTACTGTCTTCAGCCGTGAAGGAAACCCGATTTGAACTGGTGACAGACAACGGGTCAGCTTTTTGTCTCCTGCTGAATTTGAAGCATTCCTTGCCAGCCGGAGATATTAAACATTGCCGTAGTTCCATCTATTATCCACGATGCAATGGCGAAGTTGAAAGATTGGAACAGATACCTAAAAGACTGCCTCCAGACAGCAGACATTGAGGGGTAACCTTGGAAGCAGTTTACTACTGATTTCTTATCGTGCTACTCCCCATGCAATCACACAAGTCTCCCCTGCTGAACTGCTGCATGGTCGCCCGATGAACACCAAATTGAAACATTAGGGGCTTGCGTACACGTCTATGCAGTTGGACGATGCAGAACTTAGAGACACTGTTAAGAAGAAACAACTAAAATCAAAGGAGTACACTGACAAACGCCGCAGTGCACAGATCCCGACATTTCAGGTTGGTGGCTTTGTGCGCATTAAAAGCCTACTCTGATAAAGAAAGGTGCTCACAAGTTTACAAAGCCACTGCAAATCATTGAACAGAGAGGCCCTGCAACCTTTCGCCTCTCTGATGGCAAAATGTGGAACGCAAGTCATCTTGCCCCTGCCTTGCCAGTCAACATGCCTGTACCTCCCACTCCACCTCCTCCTGATGAGACACATGAGCTGCTGCAGGCCACACCCGCCTGATACTGCATTGCCGTCTAGGAGAACTGTTCGTGTTCCAGAAATGGCACAAGGACTATGTAACATAGACACTTTTCCAAAAGAAAGAGGGAAGAGATATTCATTTAAAAAAATGTGTTACATTGTGTTCTATAGCTGTGTGCACTGAATGATATTGATCTGTTGTATCATTTGTGATTGTTAATATTCTGCATACGTTATGCTTTATTATGCTCAAGGTTTAAATACTGAACTTGTTAAATCTTATATGTTTAAGTACAGTCTCTTAAGGTAAAGAAAATACATCTAGTATATGGTCAATACTGAAGTTGTGATTGTTCTGCCTAATGAAGTTCTTAATAGGTAGGCTAGTTGTACAATGGGCCACCGGCAGAGGTTCTTTAAGAAAGAGGGAATATGTGGTATATCTTACAATCCACTAGGGGCGCTACGCTAGGATAATGAGATACCTGAGGAAATGTAATTGAGTATGATTGATGAAGAAGTGAAGTAAAGTATAGTTCTACACTACGTCTGCTCCGTTGCTTGCTTTCACCCTAATATACAACAGGCATAAGGCTCAACATCAACATCAACATCAACATCAACATATCTGGCTTGTCTTAATGCATAATGTAGGTTTATTTAACGTAATATTTAATAATGTTGTAAACGGTTTAAACGGCAACATATGGGGCTTGTCTTAACGCATAATGTGGGTATATTTAATGTTATATTTAATTATGTTGTAAACGGCTAACAGCATAAGGCTCTACGTCAACATATGAAACGAAACTGGGGAGAGACTTTTTGATCCTCCACCTCATCTGTTTTGTCCACGGTGACATCTTCTTTGTTTTTAAATAAATGGTCATGTTTTCAAAAAACTGGCTTTCGTCGCTTTTCTCCATGATTGAAAACGGTCGTTGTGACGCATGCGCGCGCGGCTTCGCTGTCGACAGCAGTCGACAGTGTCGCAAAATGACGCATGCGCAATGTGAGGGACTACGATCGCCCCAAAGGACTACCATCGTGTAGCGACAATCCCTTCCAGGACCGTATCTTGCCATTTCTGGCAACAGGCCTTCTCGCCTCTCAGGGGTAAGCAGGCTACAGAAAGGGTAAAAGAAAAATATGATCAGTCATCCTTTCAATCACTACTGAATAACATTACTTCCTTCTACTATGTGTTCTCCATGTTCTTACTCAGGGTTTTGGTCTTTGTGTTCCCACGACCACTGCTTGTCTCTACTGGTGCCTCGACTTGCACCTGTAGGACTTCAGCAGTCACTTCCTCCTTAAGCAATTTCTTGGTGTCATCCAGATGTTTTTTGTGTCTGGGCTCTTAGCTGGACCCTCTGGGGCTTACGGCTCTCCTGGAAAGCCTGGAGGGTGGTGTCCATTTTCTCCTGGACTTTGCTCTTTGACACCTCTCCCTGTTCCCCCCTCGGCCTCCATCCTGAGGCCACAAGTCGAGCTCTAGACCTCACCACCTCCACCTCAGGTCTCACTGTCGCCTTCAGTCCTCTGCCCCTCTCCTGGTCCATTTTCTCTATGGCCTGCATCTTACTGATACGGTAGTTTCTACGTCTCTGTTTCACTCCCCTTTTATGGATCTTGTCCCTGATGCTGGAAAATGCAGCCCTCAAGGCATCCAGGAAACAACCACGCGACTCCATCTTCGGCAGTTTGATGAACTCAATTGATACCTCTTACTTTCACTGTTACAAAATGTACTCTTTTGTGGCTCACCAGATGTTAAAACACAAAATCACAAGGTTAAAAAATCAAAATGGTATTTCAAAACAGTGAATCAATGTAAAATGGTAGCAATGGCAGGCAGAAAGCGTTCTCCAATGTTGTATCTTTCTCAGTCAAGTCAAAGTCAGTGAAAGTAGAATGTGCCAAGTAGAATGTGCAAAGTAGAACTCTCAAAGTAGAGCTCTCAGCCGATGATGTCATGAGTGATGCAGATAAATTCTAGGATTTTGACAGTAATGTCTTATCAAAGGGTTTTAATGGAGCTCATCAGGTGTTATAGTTATGGTTAAGTTATTAAGCAGATGCTTTCATCCAAAGTGACTTACAAAACATTACATAAAAAAACTGTAAAAACATCAATTAGAATAAGCATAATGAAATTAAATCCATAAAACATTATCATTATTTATATACTTTAAAGTAAATATAAATTGTTGCTATAATGATAATAATAATACTATTATATATGTACAGTATATAATATAATTAGTCAAATGCTGTTTCAAAAGGTGAGTTTTTAAATGCTTTTCGAATGTACCAAGGCTGTCGCTAGTATGGACATTAGGTAGATCATTCCACCACTGAGCTATCACGCAGTCTTGTCTGCAGTCTCTTGCCGCTGAGAGGAGACAAAAACAACGGACATGTGAAGTGTCTGAGAAGCGATCGAAAGGGAGAGTAGAGCTGGATCAAAGCATTTAAATAGGCAAGTGGCAAATTAAATAGGCAAATTGAAGTCCAGCATTTACAAGGAGCCAGTGAAGTGCGACATGCAGAGGAGGTACATGTGTCCTCCTCGGCTGATCAAAAACCAAATGCACTGCCGCATTCTGAATCATCTGTAACAGTTTCACTACACATGCAGGCAGGCCTGTTCAAATTGCATTGCAATAGGCTATGTAAGAAGGTGACATTCCCCCCTTTCTTACTCACTCTCAAAAGGAGTTTGGCCCTGGTGTGGGTTGGACTTCCCCGACGCAATGGTTGAGTCCGGGCTTCCCCACGATAGTGACTGGACCCGGGAGACCTAATTGGTCCAATTAAGCCCAATGGGCTGCCCTATTTAAAGGGTGCCTCATTTTCATGAGGGAGAGCTTTTTGAGTTGAGGCATGAGAGGCCGTGAAAGACGTAAGACGAAAAACACTTCCCTGCTGTGAGGTGAAGTGGTGGTATCTAGATGTGTGGATAATGTCTTTGTGCCTTGCAGTGGCATAACGTAGTAACGACAGGACCAGGTGCAAGATATTATGATGGGCCCCCCTAGTGAACGCTAGTTACTTTTTTTTTTTTTTTAAACACTTTATTTATTGTGATTTTTTACCACTTTACAGACAATACATTTTAGAAGTTATATGATATGAAATGATATAACAACAACAATTGACACCTCACATGACAAATGACAGACATACAGTACCTAAGGGAACAAGAAAGAAAAAAACAAAAAAAAAACAAGACAAAACAAAACAGCATCCCAGTATTTCATATATTATTATTATTATTATTTATCTTCATATATATATATATATATATATATATATATATATATATATATATATATTTCATGTAATATTATTGTATACTATTTATTATTATATATTATTATTATTATTATATATTTCATATATATATATATATTTCATATATTTATAACCCTATATTTCGGTATATGAGTAGGGCAGATCAATAGTGACAAGATAAACTACAGTGACAAGATATAATACAATATATATTTACAGTTCTAGGCCAGGTAACATATTTACATGTTGTATAAAAGGATCCCATGTTTTATGAAATTTCTTCATTGAGCCATTCAGTGTACATCTTATTTTTTCTAGTTTTATGTTTTGCATCATGTCTCTTATCCATTGACTATGTGTTGGAGGCTTTGGATCTTTCCATTTAAAAAGAATGGCACGCTTAGCCAATAATGAGGAGAAAGCAATGACCCGTTGTAGGTTTGCTGGTGGATTGGATTCTTCTGAACACGGTGTGATACCAAAGATGGCAGTTGCAGATGATGGCTGAATATGATAGTTATATATTTGGGAAATTGTTTTGAAATAGGAATCCCAGAACTCCGTAAGTTTTGGGCAAGACCATAACATATGGCCGTTGGTCGCAGGGGCCTGTTTGCATCGGTCACACACAGGGTTTATATCTGGAAATATTCTTGCAAGTCTAACTTTTGAATAGTGTAGACGATGCAAGACTTTAAACTGTATTAAGGCATGTCTTGAGCAAATAGACGAGGCATGTACCCTAAAAAGAGCCATCTCCCATTCTTCATCAGAAAGTGTTACCCCAATATCATTTACCCATTCCTCCCTTATATGAGATACAGAGGGACTCAGTATGTTCATGATCTCTGCATAAATCATTGATACTCTACCTCTTTTTAACAAATTAACCTTTAACAAAGAGTCCAAGCAGGATAAGGGAGGGAGGTTTGGAAAGTTAGGAAATTTCTTACGCACAAAATCTCTGATTTGTAAGTAGCGAAAGAAGTGAGCATTTGTCAGTTCATATTTTGCGGACAGCTGTTCAAAGTGAAAAAAAGTGTTTTCAAAATAAAGGTCCCTTATGCTATGTATACCTTTATCACGGCAGATCTTGAAGCCATTGTCTAACAGAGATGGCTGGAAAAGATGATTATTTGTTATTGGAGAGTAGATAGAGATGTTTTGGATGCCTAAGCATTTTTTGAATTGTTTGAGGATGCGCAAAGACTGATTCACAATTACATTTCCATTCACATTATTCACTATTGTTGGTAAAGATGCACAGAGTAAAGCAGGAAGTGAGTGTGGCCTACTTGTAGCAAGTTCAATTTCAAGCCACGCAGGGGCTGTGTCATCCCACTCCTTTAGCCATAGAGAGTTAGCATCTAAATTAGCAGCCCAGTAATATGAACGGAGATTTGGCAGGGACAATCCACCACAGGCTTTAGGTCTCTCCATAAATTATTTTCTTATACGTGCAGCTTTACTATTCCAAATAAAAGAAGTTACTGACTGGCTGAAGGCTTTGAAAAATGACATTGGTATGAATATAGGTATAGCTTGAAATAAATAAAGGTATTTTGGTACTACATTCATCTTTATAGAATTTACTCTCCCAATAAGGGATAATGGTAGAATGGACCACCGCTGAATATCTTTTTTGGTCTGTTCCAGAAGAGAAGCAAAGTTGTTTTTAAATAAGTGATGATAAGACTTGGTAACTTTTACACCTAGGTATGTAAATGAGTTAGCTGAGAGCTTAAAGGGTAAATTGGGATATATTTCAGCAGTTTTATTAATAGGAAAATATTCACTTTTGTTATAATTAAGCTTGTACCCTGATATTTTTCCAAAATGTTCAAGAACATCAAGGACTTCAGGTACACTGGTAACTGGGTTGGTGACATATAATAATAAATCATCAGCATATAGTGAGACAGTATGTGTTAGGCCCCCACGCACAATACCCTCTATTTTACCATTGTTTCTTAATGCAATTGAAAGTGGCTCTATAGCTAGAACAAAAAGTAGTGGACTTAAGGGGTCACCTTGTTTGGTCCCTCTGTGTAGACCAAAGTAATCAGAGGAGATAGAATTGGTAAAAACTGAAGCAGTAGGGTCAGTGTATATTAATTTGATTAGCTTAATGAAATTTTGGCCAAACCCAAATCTATGTAGTGTATAAAAGAGATAGTCCCACTCGACCCTATCAAATGCCTTTTCTGCGTCAAGAGATACGACTGCTTCAGGGACTATTTTATCAGACTTGGTATAAATGATGTTAAACAGGCGTCTCAAATTAAAATAAGACTGCCTGTCTTGAACAAATCCAGTAGGACTGACTCAAGACGGAGGGCAATTACTTTGGAAAACACTTTACCATCACAGTTTGTCAAACTGATGGGTCTATAAGATGAGCAGTCAAGTGGATCTTTGTTTTTCTTAAGTAGTAGTGTAATGGATGCTTGTCGGAGTGTGGGTGGGAGGACTTTGGTTTCCAATGCTTCCTCATACACTGAAAGAAGGAGAGGTGCTAGTTGATCCTGGAATTTTTTATAGAACTCCGTACAAAACCCATCTGGGCCAGAAACCTTCCCACTTTGTAAAGACATTATTGCAGTGATGATTTCTTTCTGTGTGAGGGGCTGATCTAAGTTTGCCTTATAGTCTGGATCAACTGTGGGTATGTTTAAATTGGAGAAAAAGGCATCAAATTGGTGTTGATCTGGTTTTAAATCTGATGAATATAGTTTTGAGTAAAACTCTTTAAATTGGTTGTTTATAGCTTGGTGGTCTTCGCTTAGTAAACCATCAGACAGTCTAATTTGTGGTATGATATGAGATGCTGCTTTCTGACGAAGCTGGCTGGCCAGTAGTTCAGAAGGTTTATCCCCCTCTTCATAAAATCGACTACGGGACTTGAATATCAGCCTTTCTGCCTCATTGGTAGATAGAAGATCCGCTTCAGTTTGTAAGCTGATTCTTGTTTTGACCAAGTCAGGGGTGGGGGACGTTGATATCTGGTTATCCAAAGTCTTAATTCTGGAGGATACATCTATAATAGCATTATGGTGTTTTTTTCTAGTGCGTGCATTGTGAGAAATGATCTGTCCTCTAAGATATGCCTTAAGTGCTTCCCACAGAGTTGAGGCTGATATGTAATCTGTTCTGTTGGTTTCCAGGTAGAAATCTATTTGTTCTGAGACAAACTCAACAAAGTCAGAGTCAGCCAACAAGAGTGGATCAAGTCGCCATGACCGCCTGGACCTCTGAGATAGAAGTTTTATTGTCATACCTACAGGGGCATGATCAGAGATCATAATTGAGTGATATTTGCATTCGGTGATAACATTTAGAAGAAAAGGATCAACTAGAAAAAAGTCTATTCTTGAAAATAATTTGTGTACATTGGAAAAGAAAGAATATTCCCTTTTAGAGGGATTTTTAAATCTCCATGGGTCGATCAGTTTATGTGAATCTATGAATGCTTGCACTGTTTGAGCTGATTTAGTTGGTTTTGACATAGAGTGAGACGAACGATCCCATGTTGGGTCCATTACTAGATTGTAATCACCAGACAAAATAAGATGATGACTGTCAAGATTAGGGATAGAGCTAAACATCCTCTCAAAAAAACAATGGTCATCAAAATTAGGAGCATATATACAAACTAATATGACGGGGATCTGAAATAGCTTTCCCACAACCATTACATATCTACCATTTGGATCAGAGATGGCGCTCGTTGCATCAAATTGAATATTCTTATTAATAAGTATGGCTGCTCCTCTACTTTTGCCATCAAATTTTGAATGAAACATTTGTCCCACCCAGTCTCTATGAATCCTAATATGATCCCTGTTGCGTAGATGAGTTTCCTGTAGCATTGCTATGCCTACCTCCAGATGTTGCAAGTGTGAGAGAACCTTCTTCCTTTTAACATTGTGATTAAGACCCTTTACATTCCAACTTATAATGTTTACATCCCTGTTGCCTAGAATTGCATTGGAGGTATTATGTGTCATTGCAAGTAAACTTATCAAATATACCTGTGTCTATCCTACTTGAATGGTATAAGATAATGGATGCACAAAAAACAAAAAATACATATATACACACACAATTACACTTAACACATAGTAAACAGAGCACTAAAGCCTGACAATGGCATCCCCCCCTGAAACACATTAACTTTTCGCAAACTCTCATTTGCAACTCTCCTGCTATTAAACAAGCAGTCTAAACTTTGTGAACCTCTATGTTTGTAAAAATTAGGTCATGCCCTCAGACATACTATGAACATGAAACTATACGGTGTAGAGGGAAAAGGACTGTCCATCATATATTGTATAGCTACATTAATGGCGGATAGGTCATTGAACGTATAGTTAGAAAAAAAAAAAGGATTCTAGTGGTTCTTTCCCCCTTATGCAATTGGTCAAATATAGTTCATAATCATTCTGGATTTGACTCGTCACCTTGATTATCCTCGTCCGGAGTGGAGCGTGAAGGAGATTGGCCAGCGATGTGATTGTTGATGTATGCAAGTGTCTCTACGGGGTCGGTGAACTTCATACGCTTCTTGTCGTGGATGAACTGCAGTGTGGCTGGAAAGTACATACCAAATTTGATGTGTGCAGCATGGAGCATCTGCTTGCAATCGGAGAAGGCTGCACGACGTTTGTTGATGTCCGGGCTGAAGTCGGGGAATATATGAATTCTTGATCCATTGTAGGTAAGCGCACCTTTCTCTCGCGCAAGGCGCAGGATCCGCTCTTTGGTCTGGAAGTGATGTAGCTTTACAATGAATGGTCGGGGTTTGTCGCCATCTCGCGGTTTAGGAGCTAGGCTTCGATGAGCTCTAGCCACAGGCAGTGACATTTGAAAGTTATCCTCTCCAAACAACTCCACAAGTAGATTAGCGATGAACTCCGTTGGCTTTGTTCCCTCTATGTTTTCCTTTATCCCGACGATTCTAATGTTCTGCCTTCTTGTGTAATTCTCCAGGTATAATACTTTCTCCCTTAGCTAAGGACGTTTGTGATAGCTCCACACCGTCCAATCTTTTATCCAGTTCATTAAGTCCTTCCTCCACACTCGTAATTCTCTGGCCAAGTGCATTAAGCGTTGTGTGTAAAGAAGCAATAGCCGCCCGGTTTTCTTCTCAGAATGAGTTGATGGAAGCTTGGATAACACCAACAGCTTTTGCTAGCGCATCCATAGTTTTGGAATTAGCATCCTCCGAGTTCGTCGTGTTTCTTGAGGTTGACCGACTTTCTCTGGAGTCTTTAGGAGTCTTGTGCGACATTATATAGATATCAAACGTTTGGTGTACGAAATATTCGAGTCTAAGTATTTGTAAGGTTCACAAAATATTAATTACATTTAGGATTTTGCAGGAGCTGCGGGAGACACGTCTACTCTCTAGGCATGCTCAACAGCGCCCATGAACGCTAGATACTTTTGTAGCGTTCCCTACTTCCGCACCCGCGTAAAAAAAAAAACGCTAAACAAAGATGTTTGTTATCGATATAAATAGTGTTTAATTAATCAACCTTACATATTTCAGAAGCGACGGGTGTGTACACAATTAACTAAGTTTGACTCTCAGCGGGAACATTTCTTAGAAATTGTTAGAAAGTAATAATAATAGAGAGCACTAGTGTTTACGATAACCCTGATCTTAACCATGACAGACATCCCACATCATAATGCCCCCTATCTGTGGCGTAACGCTTCAGTGGCTGTCGCTCGTCGTCTTGCTTTGTATCACTGACTGGCATCACCTCAACCTCGTCCTCGCCTCTATCATCTTCATTGCGCATTTCTACTTGGGTCAGGCCACTTGGGGTGCTGACTACAACTGAGCTGCCTGGTTCTGACTCTGTCTCTGACTGGTTAGGCCTGCAACCAAGAATATGGATTTGTTTTACATTGGAATAAATGGGAAACACTTCGTTACAATTTGCTCCCCTCCCGAAAGGGTTATCTAATGCTAGGAATAGCCTCCCTAGCACCCTGCTAGGCTATTGGCTAGCTTAACAATCATTTGCTATGCACCTAGTAGCGACCACTATTTACCCAACTTGTAGCCTAGTAATCCTGCCCCTACCATAATGTATGTAGGCTATAACTTGTCTTGAAATGTATATCTATCACAATAGCCGTAGGTTACCTGTTGCATGGTTGCTGACACACCACTGACAGCAGCGATGCTGACCCCAGCTGAACTGCTGCTAGCAGGGGGGGGTCGTCCGTGACAGACTCCGTGGGCTGGCGACTAGGGTTGGGTACCGAGAACCGGTACCAATATGGAACCGGTTCCAATACAACCGGTACCTACCCGGACCGAAATGCAACGCAGATTTCGGTGCTTCATTTCGGTGCCTGAGCCAATTGAAAACGGTTGCTAGGCAGATTCCGCGGGGCACATGTAAAACTGCCCCAGCTCCCAATGTAAACTTTGTCCTGTGTCGCTCACGCTCATTGGTGTTTTCATAGCAACAGTCTTATGACAGTGAAGAGCATGCAGCATTTCACAGAGCAAGCACAAACAGAACTAGCCATCAACCTTTTAACAGAGAAAATACCGAAAGGTAAACGGTCAAAAGTGTGGCTGTATTTCGCACCAAAATATTCAAACATCGCGACGTGCAGCAAATGCAACAAAACAATTGCGTGAAAAGAGTGGAGAGAAGGCAAAGAGTCAACGGCAGTTCAGCAACCGAAGACTGAAAAATAAACGGAGATGACAGCTATACTTAACCTACGGTAGTCTCTTAAAGGGGCAGTACACATTTTCTCGTACTCAGTGTGTTCAAGTAACAAGATTAACTATAAACAAGCTAGAAAAGATAGGTATAAACAAATCATAAAATGGTGAAATTTCATGAAATAAATGCAAACAAAATAATACATTTTTGACTCCAAAGGCAAATATGCTCATATTTTTGCAAAAGAAGTTTGAAGCTGTTTTTGTGATTTATTTATATTTATTTAAGTATACTATAAACTGTTGTTTACAGTTAATATAATGTTCATAGTTTGAAGTTAAAAAGTTTGAAGCCAAGTGTTTTGTATGTATTTATATTTATAATATACTTTAAACAGTTAATATATTGTTCAATTTGAAGAAAAAAAATTGAAGCTGTAGTGTGTGTACAGAGTGTGTGTGTGTGTTTTGTATTTATTTAAGTATAGTCTAAACTTTTGTTAACAGTTCATATATTATTTAAGTTTTAAGTTAAAAGGTGTTTTGTATTTATTTATATATATAATCTACTTTAAACAGTTCTATAATTTGGCAATAAAGCTTAAATGTCGTCAATCGTAAACATTTTTTTTATTTTTTTATAAAAGTATCGGTTCCGGCACCGTTTAGGCACCGGTATCGTTTTAAAAGTATCGGTTATGTACCGGTATCGGATAAAAACCAAACGATACCCATCCCTACTGGCGACTAGTTGACGGGCTAGTTAAAAAGCCAAAATAATCTAATTTAGGCAGCTTTGCCACCTTTTCCTCCTGTTCTTTTCTCTCTTGCCTTTTTCTACTTCCACTCTTATGCTTAAAAGGCATTGTTACTAGTAAAGTTGTGCTGTGCTCAATGAACTAGGTTGTCGTGACCTTCGAATTGGTTTAACTATGGCGTATTGTATCGTCACAGGATCAAATAGAGATTTGACATTGGACAACAACATACATATTACCCAGCAATCATCATTGCCAATCACAAAAATATCAAAGAAAATAAGAACTTACTCATTTCATTGAATAGTTTTTTGATAGTTTCTATAGTGTATGTGTCACAGGGGAAAGTTGGAGTAAACAGCAGGTTGCGGTAGGAACTGAATGTGAGGGAAGCATAGGTGAGGGAGGCCATGGGGTGCCACACTAGCCAGCACTCATGTAAACATTGGCTCATAGACAATCACGGCCAAAAGATAATTGATTAGCTTACTGTGAATAATACAGTGTACCGACGGATAAGAACCACTAAAATTGTTATAAATTGCCACTATTTTCCCCCAAAAATAATAAAAACCATGACGGAGATGAGTTTGCCTTTTCAAGAGAATATATAGCAATAGACACTGTTAACTGTGTAATAATAGTTCCTCTTTGAACACAAGCTTATCTGAGAGGCGAAAATTTGACTCAGTACTGGGGGGGGGGGGGCCCGCCGAGAGACGTATGTATATCTTTGGGCCTGCTACGGACCCCGACACCCCACGGGCCCAGGTGCAGCCGCACCTGCTGCACCTCCTATAGTTACGCCCCTGGTACACCGTAAGTTACACTTTAATATACTAAGTACAAAAGTAGTGTATTTCAATTTAGCACATGTATTTAAAGTATACGTATCTAATACACTTTGAGTGTACTAACCAATAGTGTAAAGTTAAGTACAAAAAAGTATACTTAAATTTAATGTACTTTTTTTCACCTGGGGTACTAATACTAAATACTACCATAGTTTGCTGATAGTGTTGTGTCAATGGTTTAACATACATAGTCAAGGCCAGGATGACAGGGATAGCCAAGGGCATGATGACACAAAAAGTAAAGGCCAAGATTTTGATTATTTCACCAGGCCAAAATCAGACACATTAGACCTCTTTATTCCGTTTTCACCCCCAGCAGAAGGCAGACGAGGCTGTAGTGCAGAGTAGTGATGTGCAAATGAAGCTTTGGTGAAGCATTGAACCATTAGGCACATTGTTTCAAAAATCGGTTCATTACTTGAAGCTTCAGTAACAGTGACCTCAGGCTGCCATCACTAGTGCAGAGAGCTTTCTTTTGCAAAGACAGCACAAACAGAAAATGGCTATCATACAGTCAAGACAAATAAGCCCTCTTCTGTTCCCTTTGTCTGGCTTTTGTTAATCCCAGAGAAAGCAGCTCTTTTATCACTGGCATGTCCAACCTCACACACGTACACCAGAGAGTTGAAGAGCATGAGAAGAGCCACCTACTAGTGATGTGTCGTTCTTTCCTTACAAGGACTCGAGAGTAACGAGTCCTCTCAAAAAAAGATTCGTTCATTTTCTCGTGGCCACGCATCGGGACTTGCATAGGCTCAGCCAAGGAAACAGAAATGATTCGTTGAATGCAGGTCACGTGGAAAAAGATCCAAAGATCTCTATCTGAAGACCAAGTCGGAAAATGAACGAATAATTTCTGTTTCCTCTAGCTACCAGTACTGAGCCTATGCAGGTCACGTGAAAAATGATCCAAAGATCCGTATCCGGCAGATGAACGAATCGTTGATCCAAAAGACTTGGTTGGCAGAAGAACGAAACATTGATCCGAAGACTCGGTTGGCAGAAGAACGAAACATTGACCCGAAGACACGGTCGGGAGGTGAACGATTCGTTCATCTGCCGGATACGGATCTGATCCCCCCCCCCCCCCCCCCGAAATGAACGAATGACTCGAAAAAAGATTTGTTCATTTTACTGAACGAGATTCAAAGAACCGAGTCGGTAAAATGATCCGAACTTCCCATCATTACCACCTACACAGAGGTTGCGCAGATCCTCAAGAATCACGATCCAGGACCTTCTCATGGGACCTCAGATGTCTCTTCACAGAGAGCAAGTCCGCAGGAGGCGACAAGTGTTGGAGCGCATTATAGATGTGATGAAACTCATCGGCAAAAGAGGTTTCAGCTACAGAGTGAAAACAGGGAGAGGCAGCATACACGCTTGATGACGACACCATTGACCATGGTAACTTTTTGGAAATGATAGTTTTACTGGGAAAATATGACGTCTGTCTCAAGGAACACCTCACTCTCTGCATCGAAAAGCGCAAGCAGATACACCAGTCTGGTTCAAGAGGAGGTAGAGGTGCCCTTGTTACTCTCCTATCCAAAACGACCATCGACTACGTCATCACCACCATTCAACGCTTAATGAAAACTACCAATGCTGCAGAAGTCCGGGAATCTGGAATGTACTCAGTCCAGATCGACACCACACAGGACATCACAGCCCACGATCAGTGCTATGTTGTCATACGGTATGTGACAGACACTGTTCATGAGCGACTAGTTGCTGTGATCAGATGTGAGGCATCCACTGGGCAGTACTTTGCCCAACTTGTGAATGACGTGCTGGAGACCATGGATCTGGTTGTGAAGCGGTGTATTGGAAATTCCACTGATGGGGCCTCCAATATGCAGGGCCAATATAAAGGCTTTTCTGCACTGCTCTCCGAAAAGTGCCCAACTCAAATCCATGTGTGGTGCTATTCACACATCCTAAACCTTGTGCTGTCAGACACAACACAGTTTGTACCGGCAAGTGGCTCTCCTTTTTCCCTGATGAACAACATCGCTGTCTTATTCAGAGAGTCCTACCAGAGGATGAATATCTGGGAGAAGGAGAGCAAAGACCCAAGACGCAGACGTCTCACCTCGATAGGAGAAACGCGCTGGTGGTCCAAAGATGCAGCTGTGACAAAGGTGTTTGGTTCTTTTGGAAAGCCAGACGGGGCCCTGTATGTTGATGTCCTTCACACCCTCTCAGCCATTCAATATGGAGAGACTATCAATGCCACGGCACGAGTCAATGCACAGGGATACATCGGCCAGCTTCTGAAGTATGAGACTATATTCACAGCTCAGATCTTTCGAATTTTCCAGGTCACGTCACCAGTCTCTAAATACCTTCAGACAAGTGGAATGGACATCCTAACAGCTCATCGGATGGTTGTGGCTGCAGAAGCAGAGCTGAAGGATACGACCAGAGATTTCCAGTGTCAAGACAGCGGCCGACAAATTCGTCCAGTGGGCCAACAATCAACTACAGGAGCAGAGTGAGGAGACTGAGCTGGAGCTGGAGACCACTCTGCCACAGAAACGGGAAAGAAGGAAGAAATCCATGCCTGGAGAGATGTCCCGAGATGAGGCTGACTGATGCCAAAACATCATACAAGATTGATGTCCACAATCGAATCATGGACACAGTCGCAGGAAGCATGCACCAGCGTTTCCTCAAGAATGGCACTTTGTATGCAGATCTGGCACTTCTGGACCCGAAAAACTTCAGCCAGGTAACATCTTACGGCGATAGTTTCCCCAGAGTCAGCACTCCAAGAGTTACGCAAATGTTTGCTGCCATTTGATGACAGCGCAACAGTGGCCGAGTTACAAAGCAAGCTCAAAAGTCTGGCACGACAGTGGGATAGGCTGAAGGCATCAGTATTTGAGGAGCACACAACCAAGACAACAGAACCCGGGCCGGAGGATGCTGAAGATCAGGCAGAGATGGTTTACATAAAGATGGTTTGCTCATCTTGCAAGGACGGTCCAATCTGTTGCTACCGAGTTCTGAAGTAGTACAACCTCCTGACACATGCATACCTGTCAAGGTTCGGAAGGTAGAGACCCAATTGCAGACCACATGCAGTAGAGTTCAGGTTTTATTTACAAAATGTTAAACACAAAAATCCAAAAAGGGAAAAAACTCAGAAGATCCCAACCTAGGAATCAGAACAGGGTAGAACAAGCACAAAAATCCAAAAAGGGAAAAAACTCAGAAGATCCCAACCTAGGAATCAGAACAGGGTAGAGCATCCATGGAACAGAAGATTCCAACGTAGGAATCAAATGCCACTCAAAGGTGTATGGGTATTTTTCCAAGTAGGCCACTGACTGGTCGATACGTACGATGCATCGAGTGGGCCGGTCTGACAGTAACTCCCGGGCCACTTTTTTCCCCCAGTGGCCTGACTCCAGTTTTAGTGAATAGCATGGTCCTTTAAATGTTTCCACTCCAGCCACATACTCAATTTCTCCATCTTTGAGACACTAACGGATCTTATACGCTCATACATTCCATAATATTAAGATTCCAGCCAGTCTACCAATTAATTTTTTTCTACAAACTCTGAATGTCCCTTTCACCAGGATAGGCTTACTAATGAAAGGTATTCACAAGCAACAGCCAGCAACACCGGAGTCGGTACAATCAATTACCACTGATATTCTCGCCCATCTGCCTTACAACACTTTGCAACGCCCCTTCAGTGACAACAAAGGGGACGTCAAATAAAAGCTATCTTGGGGTGTCAGCGGACATTGCGAGCACGATTTGCACTATAGGCATCCCAGCACCATGACCAGTTACCAAGCCAAATATGAATATTATCAGCACTCCATTCAAGCATTCCAATGGGTGAACTAGTGAAATGTGTGTTGCCCCGACTTGGTCATCCCATGTACAACCATGTGTGACCAGGAACATTGAATCAAGTTTTAACAGAAAATGGCTAATTAAACACAGTAAACAGTTAGAGGACCGTGAGTAGCATAGTTATCTTTCAGTCATATAAATGTTTTCATGCTATATGTAACCTTTAGCCTCTGCCATCTTGGCCAAACCTTTATGTTACTTCTGCATAGGGAGAGGAAGGAGGGTTGGACCAATGTTGTATGCTGTCCCCCATGGGGCTTGGAGTGTGGAAAAAAATATAAGCCTAATAAGGAAACTACAAAATTAAGTAAAATAGAATAAAATAAAAAAATAGATAAAAGTAACAATAAATGTTAAAGGCAAAATCAATAAAAACAATGGAAGGAAAAGGAATGGATTAATGTTAAACTGAAAAGGTATGTCTTCAGATTTCTTTTAAAACCTCTGGGAGGTTGTTCCAAAGGCGAGGACCATAGACACTAAATGCTGCCTTCCCCTAATTCATTGTCCTCACACTAAGAATAACTAACAGGCCAGTGATCTGGAGGGATTGTCATATTGGTCGATATAGTTACAGGCAACTAGGCAACTCTATCAAGCAACGCAAGTGTAAAACTAAGGGGCTGTTTACACGGAGCCTGGATTTCCTGAATCCGGAAAGGTGGTACAGAAGTCGTTCAGCAATCGGAAGATTGCTAGTTGGATCTCGACTTCCATCTTCTGTCACTTTATGCGCATGCTCCATGACGTCTTTTCAGCAGATTCAACCGCTCTGCTCCAACGTTTCCATGTGTACGCAGATTTTTCTTGACAGGGCTCCGTGTGAACACGATAAATAAAGGTACCTGTCAGGTTGGAATGAAGAGCACAGTCGCAGATGCAGTTCAGAGTTTTTATAGTTCTGAGTAACTTTAATAACTTAGAAAGTGGTCAGAGTAATAAGGCAAAGCAGGATTTTAAAGCACGACCACACACTGGATCAAGTCACACTTGTGAAGCAAAGGCAAACTTAAAGTTCATCAAGACAGTTTGTTCAAGGGTAATCCAAAATCGAGGTCAAGGCACAGTCCAAGGTCGAAGTACACAGAGCAGCCAGCAAAGTCGAGGTATCCAGATAGGGCAAGACAAATGGAAGTTCAAAGACAAATGGGGTTCAATACCGTGAATCAAAGAGAGTCCAAGTAAACAGTCCAAAACATAATCCGAAATCCGAAGTCGAGGCAAGCGGGGTCAAGCACAGATAAAGAGTTCACGTATCCAAAAGAGTAATTCCAAGAGAAGTTTCCAAGCGAAGTAGCGCCCATGGCATGCAAACCATGAATGAGCACTGACAAACAATTCAGGGTTCCTTTTAAGCATGGCCGTTCACTTCCTCACCAGCTGGGCTGAGCCGGCCTTGCTCCGACTCCTTAGTGCCCTCTGCTGTCCTGGAGGGCACGCTGTGTGTTGACTCGTGACAGCACCAGATCCAAAAATGTGTCCGGATTCAGGCAATCCAGGCTCCGTGCAAACGGAGTTTTTTGGAGTACAAATACAAAATTCACATGTAATTCCACTGATGTAGTCGTACTACTTCTCGTATACTGATCTTGACGGAATCATCATTTGCAGTACATGACAGTTACCTTACTCTGGCAAAAAATGTCCAGTATACAGCCAGAACTATCTTCGTCGGCTACTGCATCCCACGATGCAGCACGGTGCTTTCCATCTTTTCAAAACATTTGAGAAAACATGGAGGACAGTGGGAATGGTCATTCCCGCTCTAACCCCAGCTCCGAATGTTTGCATGTTTTAGAGTAATAAGTCTTCATGTGTTTTCTTGTGGTGATGCTTTTGATATACTGTATGTTTGCTGTAGTCATGTATTGTTTGTTTGTAATCATGCTTGGTAGCAGTGGCGATTTTAGCCTGAAATTTCTGGTGGGGCAATTTTGTATGACGTCATGTCACCGTCACAAAAATAGAGGTAGCTGATTATTATAAGCAGTAGGCCTATATAGACCAGTAAGATATGCTATGGGCTGAATTTTGAGTGCCAGCAGGGAGCAGAAATCCTATTTTTTAAATACATTTCACATGCTTCAGCGCGACACAAAGATGTTGCCTATAATACAGCATTAAAGTAAAATGATTGCAACAAAGTAAAAAGATTAGACAGACACATAGCTCAAATAACTTGCATAATTTATTAAGCTTGTGGCACACGTGTGGTACACAATAAGAAGCAAAAGGCGCAACTGAAACAAATAACAGCAACAAAACATGCTGCTAAATGAACAAAACTTTGTTCTTGCAGATTGCATTGATACATCCATCAGCTCCAAAAAAAGAAGGTTTAACTATCAGAATCGCAGTGTCTTTGCAGCCTGGTTTCGCCCTTGCACATCGTCTCAAAGTCTGCACTTCCCACAGAGCTTTATGCACGATATCAGCCTCCCCGGTACATAACGATTCTCCTCCGTCTGTTTGTTGTGCTCTAAAATGTTTCGCTGATATGCACTATCTAGCTGTGCCATGTAGGTGAAATTGGTACCAGCCTCACATGGGAGTACCAGACTATGTAGGTAACTTACCCTGTGAGCAGGAGCCGGGTGAATGTGGGTGCAATTGTGTGTAAATCGTGATACCGTCTTTGCGAGGGCCACCAAGACACACTGGTGCTGTCCTTGCAACAGCAACAATATGTTGGTAATCTCACCCGATTGGACAGGCATCAACCATTCAACACAAAGGCAGATCAATTAAGTTGAACACCTAGGGGGCGCCACACAAAGTGTAGTGTCCTCCACGTGGTAAAAATAATGATAATCCACAAATCAGTCTCGTTAAATATATCAGTCTCATAAAATATATTATACTATCAATTTGGAACTCTGATTAATAATTAAATTAATAACTACAACCAAAGTTACCTTATTAATAGTATGGTTGAAGTGTGTGAGCTTGTGAGCTCGGGGTTGCGCTGTTAGGAGCGCGCCAGAAAGAATGTGTGTGTGTTCCTTTGTTTGATCACCGTAGTTCCGCGTGCATGTGTGTGCACGTACGCGAACATACATGTGATGTGAACAAGGGCGAGCCTATATGCAGCGCGATGACCCCGTGGGCCATCTTGTGGTTTTTTGAGGAATCGCATTTAAGAAAACTCTCCGTGTTAATTAATTTGTGAGAAATCGTTGGTGATTGCGTTCACATCAACTCTACAGATCCTCGGATTAAAGTATCATTAACAATTACGTTTCACATGTAGGCCTATAGTCATGATTCTACGAGGCACCGTGATGTCATAAAATAAATAAAAGGACTACACCGGAATGCTGCGCTCGTCTAGTGAGCGTCGTTTGGCACTGCCGTCTGTGCAAGTACGGCAATCCAGAATTTTCAAGTAGTTCCACGTTGGTGGAACGAACTGCCTAGCACTACCAGAGCAGGCGCGTCCCTCTCTACCTTTAAGAAGCTTTTGAAGACCCAACTCTTCAGAGAGCACCTCCCTTCCTAACTGGCACTTCGACTAGTGCTTAACTTGCACTTATAGCAGTTACATTCCTGCACTTCGTTTTTATTTCCTATTTCGTTTTTCTATTTCTTATGTAAAGTAGTATTTATTGTTACACTAGGTCTCTATTGCTCGTAGCTTGACTGTTCTATCCCTTGTACGTCGCTTTGGACAAAAGTGTCTGCTAAATGACTAAATGTAATGTACACGAAACCGCTTTGACATGACTCGTTTACGATTTGCTTTCGTGTAGATTCGGTCGATTCCGACTGCACACGTCACTACGGTTGCGTGCCCTTATAAGGAGCTGGCAGGGCGTGTATGTATGCAAATTCAGGAGCACGAGAACGCGCTTTCAATTTAAGAAAACTCTTCCGGGGGAGCACAGCCCAGAAAACTTCTGCTGCGTAGGACCGCATTTTCAAGCGTGCATGAATTTGGCGGATGTCTTTTGCTTACGTTGTTTTTCCGAAGCCCGTAAGAAACATTTCAGAAGAAACTTCAGAAAATGTTCGAGAATGAGGGCCTATGTAGGTAACTTACCCTGTGAGCAGGAGCCGGGTGAATGTGGGTGCAATTGTGTGTAAATCGTGATACCGTCTTTGCGAGGGCCACCAAGACACACTGGTGCTGTCCTTGCAACAGCAACAATATGTTGGTAATCTCACCCGATTGGACAGGCATCAACCATTCAACACAAAGGCAGATCAATTAAGTTGAACACCTAGGGGGCGCCACACAAAGTGTAGTGTCCTCCACGTGGTAAAAATAATGATAATCCACAAATCAGTCTCGTTAAATATATCAGTCTCATAAAATATATTATACTATCAATTTGGAACTCTGATTAATAATTAAATTAATAACTACAACCAAAGTTACCTTATTAATAGTATGGTTGAAGTGTGTGAGCTTGTGAGCTCGGGGTTGCGCTGTTAGGAGCGCGCCAGAAAGAATGTGTGTGTGTTCCTTTGTTTGATCACCGTAGTTCCGCGTGCATGTGTGTGCACGTACGCGAACATACATGTGATGTGAACAAGGGCGAGCCTATATGCAGCGCGAAGTTCGAGTATTCTCTTCGCGTGTGTGGCTATATGAAGGCCAATGTATATGTAATCGTGTGCGATTTAGGTGCCATGTTAGAAGAGGGAAATGGTTAGTGATGCATGCAAGACCCGATGTGTCTGAGAAGCAATCCTAACGACAACCCAGATGGTGTGGCGATGCCAACTACCAACTAACAATGAAAATAAACAGTTACGTTAAACAAAACATATGAAACACATGAACAATGGCATGTAAACAGTCTTATGCTTAGCCAGGTTGTGAATAGCTAGGATAGCTAAATGCCCAGTTAATGTCAGAGTTACCAGTCCTTTGGGAAAAGTGTTGTGCTGGTCCGACGTATATGAGGCAGAGAAGAGATGATGCTGTCCGTAAATGGAGAAAGTTGTCCTTGCTGTGATGTCTGTTTCACTGCAGTTTAGGTCGGAGGATTTGACCGTTCGTTCGTTGCAGTTTCCCTTTTGTTCCCGTTGTGTAGAGTTACGGTGGAAACCCATGACACCGTTACGAGTGACGCGATATTCTAATCCCATGCATTTCAACGGGAGCCAATCCATTGTGACGTAGACCACCTTTTTGGGCGACGCGACCGATAAAAGTTGGAAAATGTTGAATCCTATGCAAATGAGGAGCGATTTTTTTCCGCAGCGGCCAATCAGAATGTTTGGTGTCGTCTCTGACAGTTTGAAAATGCTATTTCCACACACTACAACACGCCCACTCAAAGTGATGGAAGCGTATCGCGTCGCTGTCATGGGTTTGCACCGTTAGCTAGCAGGTCTATTGTTAGCTGCTTTCCTTTGCAATTTAGCTAGCAGGTCTAATGTTAGCTGCTTTCGCTAAACTTACTTCGTCACACTGAGCAGTTCGTTGACTGAGAGATCTTAGGCGTATGTCGGCCGTAAGAAGTGAGAACAAAGAGAGTTGCTCTTCACCGGTTGACGGTGTGCTCACGCGTTGCTTGAGGTGAGGAGAGGTCAAGACGTGTGCGCCTGGCTGGAAGGCCGGCGAGAGAGAGAGAGAGATATCTGGGGAGATGCGGCTATTGTCCACGCTCAGGTGGGCGTGGTTAAAGTCGCATCAGGTTGCCGTTTTATGATAGGGAAAGTTTTACAGAGGTTCCGGATGAAACCATAGGCAACTTGCTGATTGAAGTCAAACACAATGGACCATTCCAGGTGTACCTACAGCCATGATGTTGACCTGCCCCAATAGTCCCAATTGCAGGGTGCAATTGATTATGGGGTTTACAGCTTTCGTGTTTCACTGTTCTTTCTGCCAGATGCTTCAGGTCTTTGAATCCATCCGTTGTCCGAACTGAGTCTGCATTAGTACCAATTCCAAAAAGAAGGCATGGGAAACAGAACAGTGCTCGTTTTGATGTGCTAGCTGTTAGCCATGTCTTTCTGTCATACCATTCCGACTTGAAAGTTCGAGTCGCTTTCTGACCAGGCTGCAGCAGGATCAAGTCGTCTGGTCTGTGTGGTCCCAAACGTTTGATTGCTAATTTTTCTTCCAGCGGCAATGTACTAAATTGCACCCTCAACAAATAATCTACGTTATTCATTGTATGAATTAAAAAACACTTCCAAAATAGTCTAAATCTAGCGATAGCTAAATAGCAGTGCCGTTACTGGCATTGATCTGACTGTATGTTTTTTTTGTCGTTGCCCCACCGGAAAGGGAGGGACAGCGGAGAGCAGCATTTCACAGAGCGAGCACACAGACAGAAAAACACACAAATCAAATTACTTTAATTACAAATTACTTGTGTTGCACTTGCTTGATGTGACTGTGTTAGGAAAGCCCAAATATAGCAACTCTGGACAAACATACATATGCACATAAAAACATACAACATGTACGTATATGGGGCAATGGTGTTTAATGTTAAGGTTATTAATTGTCTTAATATTAGCAAGGAGGACCCTTTAGAACACTATAAGACTACAGTCTTTTAATAGGTCCTCTTTGTGATAATGTCACCAATATGTCAATTAGTGTAATGAACACCACATCTGGTAGCGACATATAGCTACTTTCGATTGAAAGTAGGTTGCAACACTGAATGGTCAGCTCAAGTGGAACAATTTACACAAAAGTCTATTGGATTAAAATCACGAACTGCACCTTTAAATGTTCCTCTTAAGTAGGCCGAGTGCAGTCGCAAGTTGCAAGAGATGAGAATGAGAACTAGAAAATGCATTTCCTGAAGGAAATACCAGTGCATGAAATGCAAAAGTTAAGAAAGAAAGAAGAGTGAAGAAGCAAAGAAGAAAGGAAAGAAGAGTAAAAGAAGGAAAGAATAGTGGAAGAAGGAAGGAGGAGTGGAAGAAAGAAAGAAGAGTGAAGAAAGGAAAGAAGAGTAGAAGAAGGAAAGAAGAGTGGAAGAAGGAAAAAAGATTGGAAGAAGAGTGGAAGAAGGAAAGAGAAAACAAATTAGAGTATGGAAGAAGCCTTGGAACCTTGGCGCAGGTGTCAGTGAAGCACAGGTGCAAGCCAGTTTAATGACCCTATTATGATGTCATAATGGCCCAATGTAAGTCAATGGGAAAATTTGTATTAGTTTTTCTTTAATATCTTAAAAAGTATAAAGTTATTAATCGCAGAAGTCGGTACAAAGAATAAGAAGAAGTATAAGAAACGAAGGATTAACAATACAGGGCATTTCATGCACTGTAATTAAAAAGATTTTGGTTTATACTACAAACATTATCATGTAATGCACAGTGCAATTGGCTTTAATTGTTCTTTAACTGTCACTGCAGAAATGACATAGAAACTTGAAATTGGATACTTTTATTCCTCAGGAGGCATGAAGAATCCAGGTGTAATTACACACAAACACAAATGATGGGGCAGGTGTCGTCACAATCACTGAATGACAATTTAAATTTGATTTAACAAACCAAAGTTCATTCACTGTGGTTCACATGAATTTCCTATCCTGCACTCAAATACCCTTTTCAGGGCATGGTGTGACAGTTACATGCATTACTCAGCTCCTCCACCAGATGTCACTATTACGAGCAGCTGTCTGGTGATCATAGCTGTTTGCTTTCAAACCACAATTGTTTTTTTTTTTTTTGTGGCGCGGCTTCTGAAATTAGCCTTTTTGAATAAAGACAGATTTGTAGACTGAGACCAAGCCATCATTCCCTTTTTCTATATAAATTGACATATGAATGTGTTGTTAGTATTTTTGCAGTAACTACACAAAGCTAAAATAGGCTATTCTGTGGTAGATTTGAAAAAAAGCTATTGTGATAAAATTCTTATGTGTATTTATATAGTTTTAATATGCAATAAATCAATAATGTTATGTTAAACATGTTGTTGTCTCAACAGGAGAAACCACTAAAGTCGAACTTATATTAAATAACTATAATGTACTAAGGCCTATGTGATGTAACATATTATGACCACCAATAACTCCCAAACTGACTGTAACAGGAACCCGGAGGGGCACTCCTGTGCAGTAAAATCTTCAAAACTTCCCCATTTCCTTCTCCCCCTTGATCTCACATATGATAAACAAACAAATCAGCACCTGTTAACATTTGTGCTCTGGCTTCTACAGAAGCAGGCTTGACAACAACACTTCTGGTCTGCTCTCACTGTTATTGGCTATGAGGACTTCCTTTAACCTCTTAGTTTCATTCTGAGAATATATTCTGGGGAAGTTGAACCATTCCGAAATCCACTGGTGTTTTTGCAGCTACCTAAATGTCAACAGCTGTAGACTACCCTCAAGGGGAATTTAAATAGTTGTGGAAGTATTAAGAGTCACATACTTTGTCATTTCTATGAAAATCAAGGACACTGCACCAGATTTAGGAACAAACAAATGAGAACTATTTATAGTAACATAGCCCCACTATATTCTAAACATAGACAGTCAAAATAATTACCCTACATAATGAAGCCGCCATTAGAGACCAGCTGAAAACTATTCTGCCACCAGGATTTAGTGAGAGTTTGTTGTTCTGTTTGCAGGTTACTATCCTCCTTAGTCATCATGTTTCATGTCTTAATTGACTTGTGTCCTTTCATAGATATTTCTATTTTACACTTACTCATGAATTTGTGTTGTGTGGCTGTATGTATATCCATAAATTCAGATTTTACATTTAGTCATTTAGCAGATGCTTTTGTCCAAAGCGGCGTACAAGGGAGAGAACAGTCAAGCTAAGAGCAATAAAAACCTGGTGTAACAAAAAATACTACTTTACATAAGAAATAGAAAAACGACATAGAAAGAAAAAGAAGTGCAGGAATGTAACTGCTGAAGTGCAAGTTAAGCACTAGTCAAGGTGCCAGTTAGGAAGGGAGATGCTCTCTGAAGAGTTGGGTCTTCAAAAGCTTCTTGAAGGTAGAGAGGGACGCCCCTGCTCTGGTAGTACTAGGCAGTTCGTTCCACCAACGTGGAACTACAAATGAGAATAGTTTGGATTGCCCTCTTCGGTTGGTTGAACACCAGACGCGCCACCGCGTTCTGGATCATCTGTAGTGGTTTCACCACGCAAGCCGGCAGGCCCGTTAGGGGTTTGCACCAGCAGCTGGGTGGCATACTGGGTTAGGTACGGCCTGATTTTGCGGATGTGGATAGCGCAAAGCGGCTCGACCTGGAGACAGAGGCGATGTGGGCCGTGAAGGTCAGTTAATCAATAATGACCCTGAGGTTTCTTGCTGTTTTGGATGGAACAAGAGATAAAGAGTCAATATTGATATTGATGTTGTGGTGGATGACCTGTTTGGCTGTGAAGACCATCAGATGCTGTCCCCGTGTGTTTTCAGCATGCTAGGTCCACACCGCTGAAAGTCACATTGCACAGTGTGAGTACAGAGGCTTGCTCAGATTCAGATGGATGTCTGAACCTTTTCACAAAACATCTTCAGCCCGGTGTTACTGACTCAGTCATACATGCAATCGACAGTATCTAAATATTTAGAAACAAAGTATGTGGTTCTATGACTTCATCTGCAGGCTGGTAGGTTTTTCTTAACTGAAGCAAGTCTCTCTATGTCTATTTCCCACTCTCTGTATCTCTCTCTCTCCATTTTTTTCAGCTCTATATTGTCTGTATATGATACGCTTTTTCTCCATGTGAATATATGATAGGTCAGACACTGTCATGATAATGTAACAGAATCAAATTCAACGGTTACAGCCAGACTACAATACAAAAATGATTAGTAACTAATATAGCAGGCTGTAGGGAGAGCAAACGCTTTCTCAGTCTAGCCTTTTCTGTAGAGAATCCTCCTCAGCAAGGGAATGTGCTGAAAATACTTAAAATCCCAAACCACTGAGACACTTCAGGATAGTGTAGAGAGAATGCAGACGAAACTCAGTAAGGCAGACAACAGCCCCACAGAGCTGAGCAGATCAGCAGAGATAATGAGCTCAGCCCAGCCATGCATTATTAATCAATACTGGAGGCCCTCCAAACCACATGTCTCTCTTATAGTGTACTCAAAGACACTTGTCTTCACCACACGCTTCAGTTTTAAGAGATGGATTAATGCTCACCCAAGTTGCAGGTGGTGATTAAGGTGCATGTGACTTGTGTTTATTCTTTATTTGCCTAAATGGTAAGTTGATTGGCTGTATCTTTCCTCAGAAAGGCCAAGACGGGGAGTGAAGCCTATCAACAGTGGTGTTTTTGAGTTCTTTTGTTCTATTAAAAAATTGTGTCAGTAACTGAGGTAAGGAAATACACTAACAGTCTGTTATTTATTTGGCAATGTCCATACCACATGTTTTTGTGTCGAGTGTTTGTATCCAACATTTGTATCAATCAATGTGGTAACATATTGACAGCTTTTGTATTGACTTGCATGCCTGTTAAAAACATGGGCTAATGTTTGTCTGTGTGTTACCATGACTCCGTGTTTGTTTATTTGTGATTAAATAGTTCTCCTTTCACATTAAGCCACAAAGAAAACTCATAAGAGTGATTAAGGAAGCCGTGTTTCTGATTCTACCTCCTCTTGCATGTGAAGGAATTTCCCCTTTGCATGATTAATGGGGAATATATTTTTACCAGCAGGTGGCGATAGAAACCATAAAACAAAATGTAGTACACGTTTATCTCCACGTTAATGAATGTAGATTTGCATTCATAATACGTATTACTGCTTTTGGTTACTTAACTGGTCTTCTGCATGAAAGAAATGCACAGTGGCAATTTCATATTGAAATCATTTTTATATAACATGGGGATAATCCCCCACCCGCACCCCACACTTTTCAGTTGGTCAGACCAGTGCCAAAACTGGACGGGCTACTTTAAATGTGAAAGGGAGGGTTTTGCCTTAGCTTTCTGGCCACGCTTGAAAGTCAGTGCAACAGGTCCCTGAGTTGAGTTCCCATGGGGTTGTGCTAACTAACTGCCCTGTGCCCAATTCAAATAAACAGACAGTCCCTGACTATTTGTGCTGTCTTTTGAAAACAGATCCTGATACGGCAAGCTTGTGTGCGAGAGATACCAATAAAAGGCAATGCAGAAATCAATTGGCTCTGCGAGTCCCAAGACAGGCATGCTGCAAATTGGCCCTGAAAGACAGCACTATGCCAGAGACTCGATCTCTGTGTCTCTCCAAGCAGCACTTATTTCATAAAAGGTTTAAAAGCTCTCGTTCCTGAAACCCACTCTGGATTGATTTTACATGGAGGACAGTTTCAGAAGTGGTACCTAATGTTCCCCCTCAAAATATACATCTGACCCACTGCAGTGCACATCTTTCTAATTACTTGCACTGGGTTGTCAGCAAACAGAATGCCAAAGAACAGCTGGGGGAAAAAAGATAGGAATCACTGAATCTGCCTTGTGCCTTGACCTTGAAACATGCTTGACTTTCTGGAGGCAATGAACTAATTACTCCCTGACTGTTTGTAGTTTCATTTCTCTCTTTTGTGGCATGCGTGTGTGTTCGTATGGGAATAATTCTGTGTGTGTTTTTTGTGCCTGTGCATGCACGGGTCTGTGCGTGTATGCAGTTTGTGTGTGTGTGTGTATGTGTGTGTATGTGTCAGCCACATAAACCATGGAAGCCAAACTTCCCCTAAGTTTCCCGGGTTGGCTAATTAGCTCTTTGATCTGTGTTATGTGTGTTAAGCCTGGGCTGGAGGGCGTCCTGTGGGGCGGCTCACTGCAGCAGAGGAACAGGAAGTGCTGACGGTCTCCAAACGCGCCACCGCCACCAAGCGCTTACCCACACCCACCCACGCATGCAGACACACACACATGTGAGGAGGCTGTTTAGGAAAGCTTTCATGCCATATGGGCATGTGCATGTGTTGGTTTGACATTTCACTTCTGGCTCTCAGAACCGCAGACTGTTTAAATCCAGTTATTAAATACTGTACAGCAAACTACAGTACATTAAATTCCATTTTAATATTTATTTATATTCTATTTAAATATCATCATAGCATTGCCACTTTTTTTCAAGATGACCGCAAACAAATTCCAATGAAAGAATATAAATGAATCACATGCAATCCACAGGGGTATTCACTCTTTGTGTGCTTGTTTGGAGGAATTACTCTCTCTCCCTTGCAATGTTAGAGAACTACTTTGTAGGCAAACCTGTTGATGTCCAAATGTAGGTCTGTAGTTCCAAATGAGGAACTGCATCTCACCACACTGTCCTAAACACACATTGCTGTTCTTCTTCGGGGTTTTCATTGACTTTTTTTCTGATTTACCATCACATACCAAACAACCACATCTTTAAACAACTTCAGTCTTTCGACATCACCGAGGAGCTTTTATTTGTTGTAGAGACCAAACAAATTAGTTTCTTTCTGTCTTCAAGCAAAGTCAGTTCTTGTTCACATTGGCAGACACAACTTATCCCATGTAAATAGTACTTTTCAAGATAGGATCTTGGCAAAGACATGCTTGTCTTTTGTTAATATTGACACACAAACACATCCGTGGTTGGAGGTGCTATTCAGGGTGTCAGCCTTAGTGTGGCTTACGTTGGCTAAAAGCCTCATGACTCTGACATGAAAGTGGAAGAGAACTGTCTGTCTTTGCAACCAGAAGTGTGCTTACTTTGATGGGTGAAATTCACAGCACTGTAGAACCTCTTGATAACAATGCGTGAAGCAGTGAAAATTACCTAGGTTCCAGTCCATCGGGAAAATTAATTGCTCTCAGGTTGTAAACCAGATCTCTTTTTTTTTCTCCTTTCAAATAACTGTAGACACACTCACACACACATACGTGCTTGCACGTACACATACACACACGAGAAAACACCTCTGATAAAAGACACACGCACACACAAACACAGATACACACACACACACACACACAGGTGCACATTGCTCCTTTGGCTGCTTGCTGACCCGAGGCCTGCTGGCAAGGGGGGAGGTGCATACACGTGGGTTTGATTGTGATGGTTGCACACACACACACACACACACACAGGTTTCTGTGCAATGAAGAGTGAGGAAGACTTGGGCCACATTCCAGCCTGTCTTCCTGGGCGGGCCATGAGCCTGAAGCATTCTTCTGCCTGCCTGTCAGGCCAGGTGCATACCACACTGAACATAAACACAGATAGTCATACACACACTGAAAAGGAAACACATTCACACATACAATGTACCAAAACAGACACACACTCTAACTAGCTGAGCACACACACACAAAACACTTGTACAAACATGTACAAACACACTTAAATGTGCAAACTGCAAATTGAACAAACATACAAGGGCACACACATTTACAAACAAGCCTTCAAACACAGGATCACTTGTATCCAGATAATACAAGAGCACACCCTATAAACCTGCATGAATAAATATAAACACACACATGCACACACACACACACACACACACACACACACACACAGTTTGTAGGTACAGACAAACTGCCATTGTTCGGGTTCAGCGTTCCTCAGACAGTGATTTGCATAGGAATCTGCTCTCTATGGCTTTATCTCATGTATGATTCAATCCTTTGTAATATATGGATTTTCTTCCTTTTTGTGTTTTGGAAGAGGTGCAGCTATTTAAAGCATGGTGCTGGGTGTGCTGTGAAAGCCAGAGAGAGGCTTCATTTTTGAAGTTCTTTCGATGCCGCAGCTTCGCTTGTGTGACTCACACACGGACAGAGCTGATGGGTGGGTGGATCGGGGGATTGGTCGTGGGCACCATCCGGGTCTTTCTGTTCCATCCTTTTAGCAGCTTTGCTCAGCATCTGTTCCAACAGCTAGGTGCAGAGATGGATGTGTCCTGGAGTGAGCTCAGTCGGCACACACTAACAGACACACAAGAGTGCCACAAGTGACCGAAGTTAGAGGAAGAGGAGATGAGGGAGAGAAGAGGTCAGGGGTGGAGGGGAAAGAGGAGAGGGAGAAGTGTATGTGTGTTAGAGAGAGAGAGCGCGAGCTCATTTCAATGCTTCTCTCATGCAGAGGCAGTTGTATCTGGAGGGTTTGCCCAATGTGAAAAAGCCACAGCGGCCTGAGAACAAAAGCGCCATTGAGCGTGTCCAGCCTCTTCCCCTCCACACTACTCGTCTCACACACATACACCCACACACCCATATACATGCATACGTACACACTCACATATACATACATACTGTACACACACACAAAGTGCATGCAGACGTACACAAGTACACATACACACAAACGCACTCAGAAGAAGGTCCAATGGTACATGCTATTTCGCAGGCACGAGACTCTGTGATTGAAAAGCCTGAATCAAGCCCATTATTCTGCAGCCTGCTGGACCAAACCTTCCCTTCACGCTTCCAACTCCTCCTCCTCCTCCTCCTCCTCCTCCCCCTCCCTTTTACTCATGTCTGCAAAGGGGACCAGGCCAACAACCATCACTAACCCCCCCACAAACACACACCCACGTACCCCCCCACCCACTCCCCCGTTTCCATATGGCCACTTTTCATCAGTGGAGTGCCGAGCGTTCCCCCGCTTTTAATCGACGTAGCAGGGGGAAAGCCGAGGCAGTCACAAGCAACCCCCTTTGAGTGTCTCAGTAGTGGTACGTTCCAGCACTGCAGAAGTTGAGAGAGCACATTGTTTGTAATCTCTCATCGCAGGGGTCACTTCCTGAGTTGTATGTCCGTTCCCCAAGCCCTTACAGACCCCCAGACTCCCCCCCCGCCCCCCCCCCCCCCCCTCCAATCCCACGTCCCCCACCACCTCACCCCACCCCAAACTCTTTCCCCTCCCCATCCCAGCATCTGTGCGGAGGTTTTTTGGGAAGCTTTTTTGGAAAGGACCCTGTCCTTTCCTTTTGTGTAGGACGCTCCGACATCTGAAAACAATAAAATAATCTGGGCACAATGCAGCTCTTCATGAGAGGGGCTGCCGGTGGCTTCCAGATGAGGCTAGGGAGATTAGAAGGGGATCATACAGACATGGAGGAGAAAGGGCGGGTGCATTGTCACTGCTTCCCAAGAAAGACTGAGCTTGGGTGTGTCAATGGGGCAGCACACAGACTTGAAAGAGAGCACTTTTTTTTCCGCATCTAATACTATTCTGTCAGAGAGGAGTATTTCTAGAGTTTAATGGTTACCATGGGGGCAAAACACTCAGAGAATTCCATTTAGTCAGAAAGAGGGGAAAAATGAACAACCCAAATATTGAGAAATCATGTTGAATAGTTTAGAGGTGCATCACTTTTATATGGCAGTCATTTTGTTCCAGAAGACTTGTAGAGGAAAATACACTTCCGCTCCAGTTCAAGCATTTTATTATTCTATTGTCACTCTCTGTCTCCTTTTTTTGTGGACAAAAAAAAAAAAACATTTTTTTTCCCCCAATACGAATACAAATAAATGTTGGATTGACCCCACTGCTGCACACATCTGAAAGCAATAGCATGTACTTCAGTGTTCCAAACTCCAAACAATTCTCTCTCTCTCTCTCTCTCTCTTTCACACACATACATATACATATACATACACACACACACACACACTCAGAAATGACCCTTACTGGTAGTCTCAGGAATGGTTGAAAACAGTAATCAGCGACTTCCTCTGCCACCTGTGCATTAATCCCTTTCATCCCATGGCTTCCATTAATTAGAGGGAACACAAGTCACGCCTCCCAGATGGACACTCCCTCACAAGGGATTAGCTATTTCATCCGGTCTCCCCGGCCGCCAAAGAGCTCCATTGTGTTCCACCTTGATGGGGGATGAATTGCTCTTGTGTTCAAAATATCCATGTCTTCTTAGTAGCTCTGCATGCTCATACATAAACTACTCACTCAGTTTTCTTAGTTCTCTGAAAAATTAAGAGACTGCACCCATTTTAATAGACTACCATTTATGCTTTAATGCATAATGCAGTACTTACAATTATAATTATATAACACCGTTTCTTGGGTTCACAAAAGATCTACCAGGAGGTCTGAAAACAGCACCATACCCCCAGTTTGAACCCATAACCTTGCCATCATGAGACCACTGCTGGCAGTCCAATACATTTTGCCCATTGTTGTTCTGTCATCAGTGCTGGGTCATTCAAGGCAATGTACTTTTCCTGGAGGCATAGGCCTACTTCAGATTCATAAACATTTAGTCACATGCTAGCAAAAGATTTAGATTCAAATGAATTTTAAGTGCAGCTACATTGACTGACTTGTTCCTCGTGCACAGTTTGTTGTGAGACAGGCTCAGTGAAACGTACCCAAAGGCCATGTGTTCCCTCAAGCTACTACACCCTTATGTTGCTTCCTGTCAACCTGCAATTAGCATGCCTGACAACCACCCGCTTCCGAGGCTGGGCCTGCTCTAATCATAGGCATTTGTTGTTGCAATCAGGTGACGACGCTATAAACAGCACCTTGCACTGGCTCCACCCTTCAAAATGAGTTAGCTGAAGTCTTGTATATACATGTATAAAGAGTCACCATTGACAAGGAAAAGGACTGTCTTGCGGGGCAGGAAATATGACGGTTAAGACGTTTGTCTGGTCTTTTCAGCTTGTCCTACAAGAGTGTTTCTATAGTTCTCTAGAGGTGACCTTTGACACTTGCCACCCGAACTGTGTCTCATGAGACACAATGTGTAAGGCTAAGATCTAAGGTTTTGCATTATGCCTGCATACTATTCTAATCACACAGCTAAACACAAACATAATGGCAGCAAAGGAGGTTGGTGTGATGGTGCCACACTGTTCTGACTGTTTTCACCCCACACTTCGCCGACAAAAGATGCTTTGTGTACTCATTTAACTGTAAAAACAGAGGAAGTTCAGCCCACTGATCGCTGTCGTTTTTAGACATTTCCTATGATTATGACTGCTCTAGTTTTATTATTATAAAACAGCAGTCTCTGCTCTGAAAACAGTATTACAGTTCTTCATACTTCGCACCTTTCATTCACTCCAAAGAAGTCTCCTGTTTACATTAGTGTAGATGTTTTGTTGGATCAACTCAAATGTCAAGGGTCTAAGGTGAAGGCAGACTACACCCAGATTGTATGATGTTCATAAAGGACCTTGATGTCTACATTCTTCTTCCTTTCCTCACTCGCTAATGCAATCAGTCAGTGTGGTAGGACTGAACAGGGTCGTGCATGCTTCAATTCATTAGCGGCTCTCACGGTGCGGCTGAAAGAGGAAATCACTTTTGATAAGGTAAGGGTAAATGCATACACTGGGCTTGTTTAAAGGCGTAGATTTAACATAATCAGCGTTACAGCGCGAGAGTGCACTTCTTTGACCAATCCATCCAAATGCCACTAAAGTTAAAACATTTGGGATTCACACATCACCGTTGGGTGTCACAGTAAAGGGACAACAGTCACCGCCAATACTCCTATCTTTCCAGTCCTGTACATTTCAGGGATCCTCCTGAATGTGCGTGGCCTGGGAGCTTGAGCCTTCACTGAGTTAAACATCCTGTTGCCCTTGTGTTCGGTACACATTTCTGTGTGATCAACACAGGAAATGCACTGAGACATCCATATTTGTGAGATGAGAAAGCTGACTGACTTCCTGAACTTTGAATACTCCAAAGGATAGAGGCATGTTGTTTTGAAATCTCAAAGATGGTCATTGTTGTTCTGTTACACAAAAATTAGACAAGGGACACTTTATATGGGCTTGTGAGCTTGATTTTTTAAAGAGAGCCAGAGCCATGCTGGGGACATTTTAAAGTAGGATCTATTGGGATCATCACAGCCATCTCACACAGGCTGTAATTTGAAAAACTAATTAAAAAAAAGACAGGGAGGGCGTGTATAATGTCATTACATTGCTTTCCAAAAAAAGATGGTGGAAAACAAAAATAGTTTTTTGTTTTTTTATTTACTCAATAACCTTACTTTCTTTTGCATAATTGACATTAGTAATTCTCAATCTCATGTTCAAGGCTCTTCAAGCATCTGTTGTTTATCAGACACAATACAGCTGCTGTTTCCTTAAGACATTACAAAAGTGCAAATAACAAATGTTTACCAAAAATGCTGTAACATAACCATTTAGGCCTACATATACATGCTGATGGTAGATATCTGGCGATGCCTGTTGCAACTAAGGCTGAGGCACAAACAGTATTTGAGCCAGTGGAACACAAAGAAACTTCTCACACAACATACTGTCACTATGACAACCGGGCAGAATCATTCAGCCTGATCTCTCTCCATTCCACATAGCAAAGAAATCCAATCGCATTACTCTTACATAACCTTCCTACTGGCTGCTGGGCATAGCATACAACATACAGAGTAGAGTATTGAACACTAACATATGCTGAAGACTCATCCAGTTGACATGTATTTGCTGCTATTTTTGTCAATGTATACAATTCTTTCATGCGTTTCTAAGAAAACTTCCTCTCAAATCTTTGAGGGTATTTGAAGGATTGTCATTAGGCATAGGCCTACTTTCACTGTAATGCGCATACACTAAAAAGTAGGTGATACAACCTCACCCACTCTCATCCACCTACTTTTCACTTCTTCCATATTCTTCTTCATGAGCCAAATATTATTTGAAAAACTAACAAATAAACAAAGTTATTTTTTTTCTGTACCACATTGTGGATTGTTAGGAAATAAGCATTTCAGAGAATCTTCTGTCCAGGTTCAGTTTTGCAATGGATGAATACTTAAGTCTACACTAAAACCATGAAAATAAAAAATTGTTTTATGCAAGTTTTCATATATGATTAAAATGTAATGTTAAACGCTTTAATAGCAATTCACCTTAACATTCACCTGACTTTAATGTGTTTTAGTAGCCTACGTGTTGGAAAATGGTCTACTGAAAAGACCGTAGACAGTTGCATCAATAGGCCTGTAGCCTACGCTCTGTGATAAGGTCTTTTAATGACACTTCAACATGTTCGCTGATATATGCAGGTCAGCATGTTTAAGAGACATTCCACATAGGTAAAGTAGTCTCATTTAAAGTGGTTATTTTGCAATTAAACGAATATATATATATACATCATCTTTAGGATTAAAGTGATGATTCTTCCAGCATATTAAGCGTCCCTCTTCCAACACGAATATCCCCCCTCTAGGATCCTTACTGTGTACCTAGCGACAAGCAATATGATGTAATTCCACGTGCTGTAGCACCAGTGTTAGATTGGTTATATCTTCCACGAATGTATTTCCTAAAACTTAGTTCCCGAATAACTTGTATATTGCTCACATAGGCTTAATTCCGGGTGTTTGAAGGAATAGGACTGACCAGTGTTTGGTGAAGTTTTTTTTTCCTGTACCCTGTCTTGCAGATTTTTCCCTCAACGGTGCGTGCTATCACACAGGCTCTTCCCTTTTCTATGTATCAATCCACTCAGCGTTATTGTGGGGAAACTTCTTTTGGGAAGTGCTGGGACTATTTTCAAACAACTTTGCAGAAAACCGTTTTTGCACATATTGCATGGCTCATTCTCATATGATAATCAATAAATGTACATTACTATTTGGTCGAGACATCTCATCTGACAGCATATAAGATATCAGAAAGACTGGAGTTGTTCAGCTTTTTCGAGCTATCCGCGGAAGGATTTTGTTCGACAGCGGAGGTCAACGCTTCCGCCCAGTTTTTAGATAGGCTATGCATTGGCCGAGTTGAAAATGGAGTTCGTGTGAGATAGATGCTCAGAACTTCCAATTAGGAAATATCCTATGTCTGTTCTCGTGATCACGTTTGCTGTGTAGGAAAGGATATAGGATACTTGTCCGAATACTTCACGTTCTCTGGAAGCCTCGTCAGGACAGTTACTGAAATATTGTCGGAGAAACGCTGCTGCCTTTTTCAAGTGTTGTCCCTAAGAAGTTGCAGAGGGAATAGCTCGATGGCTAGCTGGAACACGAATTACGAGCCTGATGTCGAATTGCATCTGCATTTGTAACCGATTGACCGTATTGGAATTTGGTTATCGCCGTGGCAGAGGACAATGCTGAAAATGGTTATTTCATTGCAGTCGGATTTTACTTCTGTGGAGCATACAATGAATCAGCGGTTGCCTTTCCCGTTCTAATTTCAGTTCTTCGCTTTCCTCTGAGAGCTAAACGGCATGCATCATTGTAGACCCTTTATTTATATCGAATAAGTGGCTTTTTCTTCGAACGAAAATGGTTATTTTTGCGGTTAATTTCTCCGCCGTGACTGCGTCGTCGATGCTATTTCCAGTATTTGGATCCCCGTGAGAAAAAAATGAGCGAAGAATCGACAAATCCAAATGAGTAAGTCAACATTTATAATTTTATATAGCCTTCATGCTTACAATATTGGGCTCCGGGTATGTGTCTTGTCATGATTTCAATGTAACAAAGTTAGTCGAAAGTCTTTCGAGGCATATCGCTGCAGGAAAATGTCAATTACAGATGTGTAATTCTAATCTCTGCCTCCAGTTAGGAGTCAAAGCTATTTTCTTGTCAAGATTTCATGGTCTAGTTAAATATATAGGACTAGTTTTGCACACCATGCTTGTGTGTAACACCAATTTGGCTGCAGTTCGCTTTATGTCACAATCTTGTCATCAGCACCATCATTATTACTTAATGGAGAACTACAAGCAGGTCAATAATTCAGGGCCTTTTATTTTGTAATTCCATTTATAGGCTCTTAGCTAGGCTACTATTCCAGCTATGAGCTCAGTTACTTATTTAAGACGGCCACGTATTTTCTTTCCTCTTTTCTTATATCCAGACACATGTATTTCACTCCAAAACGAAATAATCATAACCTAATTTTCAATCCTGTTTGCCACGTAATTGATGGTCAAATAATGTATGTGTGATACAGTAGTCTATGTTAACCTCCATGGTTAGTAGGCCATCAAATTGTATACATTTCAATGTAGGAACTAAACGAGCAAGAAGTAAATCGTCTTAGTTTCCATGTGTACGTAGCCTCTTAAAACCTTAAATATAGGGAAACAGGCGTCTTCTCTACATTTCATCAAGACTGTTTTATAAGACGTTGTAAAGCTAGGCCAGTTCAACGTTTATTAAATTGCATGTCTAAAGCTTGCTGATGTGTTGGGGAATACATTCTGGAAACTTTGAAATCGTTCAAAATGCTGTGACCACTGGTTAGAACTAACCCGTGTCTATCGGTGTCGGAAAAATGTATGTAACGCCGTCTTAATGTATTCAGTAACGTACAACTTGTCTCTGTAACAATTGTTATTTATTTTTTCTTAATCAGTGCATTGCTATAAGATGGTTACTGCAATGTCTGACTCACACAAAAAAAAGCTGAAGACGCCATTTTTTTCTCAATCACACTCATTTGCATATCACAATCTTCATTCATAAAAATGATAAAAAATCACTCTTGCTCGCAATATTAGTCGAAGGATTTGTTAACTTAGAACCCCCTTAATAAAAGGAAGTAGAAAAGCGACACATTTCTTCGAAATCGGTTTATTTCTAGCCGTAAAGCCATGTTGTTTTAATGGGTGATCGCTTGCGTGCGCTTGTTGACAGTCACTGAGAAATATCTGCTCGGGAGGTGCTGTGGTCACGTGACCGCCTCCATTCATAAAGTACCTGGCTGCCCATTCACAGCAAGCTGTACAGTGCCGTGTGTTTATGCACCGCCCGCAGGATTGCACAAAGAATCTTCATCTTAATCTTGTAGATCGACTACCACTCCTTGAGTTTGTATATTGCTGGCAGTATTATTATTATTTTAAATTCACGACGCTGATTGTTTAAAAAAAAAAAAAAAAAATGTTTTATACAGTTCACGATTTTCAGGCGTGAATGAGTTGCTTCATTACAAAGTAGACGACAATTTCTTCACGTAGCATTCTTTTCCTGTGCATCAGGCTCATTTACTTCAGTGAACTGATTCTTTGTCCTTGAATATGTCCTATATGTTCCTAGTGGCATTATTTCCTATGTGACTCATGGTCATCTGGTATAGTAGCTGCTTTGTCCTTTTGTAACCAAACCTGAAAGCAAAGTTGGAGTTTTTTTATTCATATTTGGAAACAGTAGAAAGAAGTGAAAGAGATGAGACATTTGCATATTGATGCTCAGCAGTCTGCCCCCCCCCCCCGCATGGGGAGCCCTTTTACGTAACACCCAAGAACAGCACATGCTCCTGATGACAAAGCCATGCACAAAGAAGCGAGATGTTTTTGATGGGCTTTGAGGATGCCATTTTGATCATTTTTCCTTCCTTCTTACCAGAAGGCAGACAATTTGTCTGTTCGCTAGTTTTTGTCTGTCTTTGCAGTAATGTCATCTTTTTGCCAATGATTATTATCGCATTACTTGTATATTGTCTCTCAATTATATTTGTACGTGTCTTGATGTTTTTTGATGTATGTCTCAAACTAGGCTATAGATTGTTTATCAGGAATAAGCATTGCCAAAGTCTGAAGAGGTGCTCCATGTCATGAGAAAAAGAAATCCATTAAGGAAAACTATAAGCAAAATACAGACATTACAGTGGCTAACACATTTCATGTTTTTTTTAAATGTAGTAACGTATTGATTAAGTCCGTATGGTAGAAGTATTGTCTCACCGTTTACATCATAATTGTTGTGTAAAACAAATTTAGGCCAGTTTAAAAGTCAGGTCGGCTATTCTAATCCCATAAAAAAAAAAATCAGATTAAGTGAATTCCTCCTCACAGTCCTAGCTGTCCGTTCAGTATTTGCACTAAAGGAATTGGTATTCGTACATAGTCCTTACACTGCGGGAAACAAACAGTGTCTCGGACCGAGCCATAAACAGTTCCAGGCAATCAAACATGTGCTTCAGCAGAACAGAAGGGAGGGGTGTGAATTTGACTGGCTGTTTAGTTGAAATATCAGCAACCTTTTCGCGAAACTGAATCGTGGACTGCATATTTATCACCCAAAGTGCCAGATGACATTGAAGGATAGCAGTGTGTGGTATGGTTTAGGCTCATTTTATGTTGAGATTCTGGTTTCTGTGTTTCTTAATATAATGGATGGAGCAGAGGCTTGTTCTTCCTCAGATCAGTTGGAGTGTAAGAAATTATGGTTTGTTAGTATGCTTTGCTGGTGGTACTGGATAGAGATTCTTTAGTATTAAGTCCCACTGTATTCCCATTTCCGTTTTGAGAGGGCTGCATTTGTCATGAGAATTTACGATCAACCACAACCATTAGTGCAATCTGACACTGAGGGAAAATTATCATGATTTGAAATAGAAGGGGTTTAATTTCCATTCACAATCTTAAATCTTCTATCTATCTAACAATTTTTTTAAACCTCAAATTCAGAATTTATAACTAGACTAGGCCAGGACTGTGTGAGTGTGATCTGGGAAATGTGTAACATTTCCTTTTGATGGAGCTTTCTCTGGCTCAGAGGAGGCCCAGCAGTTTTTATTTACTGAGGAAATTGTTAGCTAGCCTCACAGATGTCTTAAACTAACCCAGTGCTTTTTTACTTACATTTTTGCCTGTGGTGTGTTTAAGCAGTGTACAGTAACCAATCCATATCCCCTCTCAACACTAATTTCACATGCCCTTGGTTTTCACACATCTATATTTAAGCATCTGTATTTCCTGTGATAGTGGTTTTGGCAAGGACTCTGAGTTGAACTGACTAGGGAGAATGTATAGCTAAAAAAGATACAGGGATGTTTACAAGGTTACAAAATGTTGTGAGATTTTCTTTTTGATCGGATCTCATACAGATCCACATATGTTTTTTGTGGCAGTGAGTGCTTGTGTTGGAGTAGGGTGAATAATATTGTGGGGGGGGGGAGGAAGAGAGACGTATGTCTTAACTTTTACCGTTATACCGAAATCCAGTCCTGAACTACAGGGTGAACCTTTAGCTGGTAAAGATGGGGCTTGCTGTACATGTACGCACAACGTAGCAAATTCTCAGGATTCTGGGAACCAGAGTAAACCACAATGCCCTAATTAGTTGTTTTGTAAGGATGTGGACTGCCTTTGGCACATTTGCTTATGTTGAAGGGTTCACCATAACTTGCATGTTTTGCTTCTTACCCTACAATTAGTACCTATATATTATTATCCTAGCCAGTTAGCTGAGTGGCACTGCTACAGTGACATCAGCTGAATTAAAAGGGACACTCTGTGACTTTATAGCCAATGAGTACAGAGCACAATTGTCTCTTTTTAGAATTTGCCTAAACATAAAGGGTGCAGAAGTGTTTCCTTGTTTTCACACAGAAAATCTCGATGTGACCTTGACATTTCTATGAGAATTCATGGAGGTGGAGACATGGTTCAAAAATGACTAGTACTCCTTATCACATCATGCTGTGCTTAGTGCCCACCGTTGATTCAAGGGGCAGTATCAGTCCAGCGTAAAGGGTGTTGATCTTGGTCATTTTCCATAATTTAAAGTTGTTTTCTCGAAGAGCTATGGTTATGAGTTAAGTTGAGAACATTACGGCATTTTCAACCCTTCAGTAGGATGGCATGGAGCATGAGGCAACATGGAAACATTTTCATTAATACCCCAGAATATCCTTTTATATGTATGTTATCACAAATCAATATAGTTTAAGGCAATTTCTGGTGTGTTTTTTTTGTAAGAGGAGAAACTACAGCATTATAAGCTAACTAATGTTGACACTGTAGTGTGCTCTCAAACAAGCTCACTTGCGGGGGTGTCTGACTAACGTTAGCAATTTAATGTAACTTTAACATGGTCTGTCTTATGTTACTGTTACTGATAGCCTACTTGGTTGTGAGGGTTAGTGCGTTTCACTTATTATGTCGGTGGAAACGTTTTTAGTAGAGCGACTAGCTTCTTGGCTACATTAATTCTCCAGCTCTGCAATGTTGGTTGGTGTCATGCAGTCAGGACCTTTGAACCCTTCTGGGAAGAGTTGACAAAAATATGATCTAATGGTACCATCAATATTATACTGTCTAAACAGTTATTATATTCGTGCTAGCCGTGACGATGAATTTGGAGTGCTAGGTAGATCGTATCATTCCCAAAAATAGTTAACTCTCTAGAAGCAGTGTAGAGCAGTAGGAGTCCATTATGACACCCTTATCATGAAACGAGTGGTGGCATTGGTTTTTGAGATACCAGAATATTGCTGAGCGCTCTAGAAATGTTAATATGTAGCCTAGTATGCTACATTATTATGTTCCCTCAGTTAATTGTTATAGGTCTAACTTGGTGACAAATATCTCGTATCATCATGATTATTAAAAGCCACAAACAGCGTTTGTGCGTGTGGTGGGAGTGGAGTCTGTTCTAACAGAGGGTACAGCCTGTACGCTTCGCTCTAATATCAGCTGTGCTTTTTAATCACAGAGGATGAACATGCCACCTAGATCTCAATAAGGTGCGTTGCACACGATGAATGAAAGACCATCAACTGATTGAACATTTACATTTTAATTGCTGAATGTGTCCTGCCTATGTGTTCCAGAATGTCAGTTGCTCATTGGTGTTATGCCTGTGTACAGTCATTTATTCCTATTTAAATTTAGTCTGAAGCATTCTTATCATAGCTTTTCTCTTTGCAACATAATTCACCATGAGTGTAACGTGTAATTAAGTTCATGGATATTATTCATTTTATTTCAAAGGTAATGGGGTTTGTCCTAGGTAATCATGTGTAATGTAAAGGCCGTTTCAGTCTCGACGCAAGCTGCACACATGGCTGTAAACACGAGGCTCACACAAGCTGACCAAATTTTTTTTTTTTTTTTTTTTAACTAAACAGAGAATCTCTGCCCTGCGCCTTGTTAGATGATTACCTCTCATTCAATGGGGGTAGGAGAGTCAACCCTTTCTTTTCGCAGGGGCGATGTGTTAGTATCTGCGTAATTGCAGCTACAGTATGCAATGGCCGACTATTGCTGTGGCACAATCACACTCACATTTTCTTGCGGAAATACATATCTAGTTTATTACTGAGGTTCAGACATGCAACAACTGTTCCCTGTGTGTGATGCTTTGTTTCTCGTGAACCGTGTGAGATCAGTGTGTTTCTTCCCATGGTCAGTGCTAAATTCTGTGTACTTCCCTTTGGTATTTCAGTGGTGAGATGTATTTTAAAGCCCCAATCCTCAGTGGTATTAGCTCATGATATTCAGTCAGGTTCAGCTTGGTAGCAAAATGGAAAGGCTTTGACTCATTCATTTCCTGTTCTTGATGCAACATGAAGATCTTGGTAAAAATAATACGCCCCTAGGGGTAGAGATTGTTGACCACCCAAGCTTCCATGTGTTGCCCATACCAAGCTGATAATTTATTTATTTGTTTTTTTCATTTGTTAACCCTCAACCTCCTTCATATTAATGCTTAACTTTGATGTATACATTCTTTCATAGCTGTCAAAGATGGACACCGTAGAGATGCAGAGGACTTCAGAATGTTGCATACTGTTAGATGAAGGCATGGTTTTGGGGCATATGGAGTATACGACTGCACACCACAGCCACCCCCATAACACCACAAACATAACAGGGCACAGATGGAAACCTCAAGCCTTGTGTCTTTGAGTTTCCCCTAGTCTTTGAAAAACAGGAAGGATTTAAAGGGTGTGTGTGTGTGTGTGTGTGTTTGTATGCATGTGCACGCATGCAGAAAGAAAACCTCATGTCTTCAAAACAAGAAGGCGTATGTTGTCCTTGCTTTAGAGGAACCAAGTTTTGCATTGTCACCTCTATAAAGTTGGCTCAAGAAGTGCAGGGGTTTTACAGGGGTTTTAGCCAGATTGTATGTGTGTCTGTGCTGTGCCCCCCCCCCCCCCCAAAGCGCTGACTTGTAATGGTGGTTCACCCAGCAAACCCTCATCTCTCTCCTCCTTCCTCCTGCTTTGTGTTCTCTCTCTCCCTCCTTCCTTCAACAAGAGCAGGGTCCCTGGAGACTCCTCACATCAAAGCCTCCCAGCATTGCTGTTGCAGTCCAAATCTGTGGTTCCTCTTGTTTTTTTTCCTCTCTCTTTCCTGTAATTGCAGCGCAAGGTTTTCATTTTCCAAATGCTTGCGGTTGAAATTACGATCATCTCAATATGTGGCATGATTGATGTCTTCAGAATGGTTTGTTTCTGCATTTGATATGCAGATGGGAGACCTAGATTTATAGTGGTGCCACAGTCGCGGGGTACCAGAACCATGCCGTGGGTTCAGCTGTCCGATCCAGTAACACTAGCAGGATCAGCATCGGTGTGGGGTAGAAACTCGGTGTTGATTTTGTCTAAAATTTAGACATTACAATCCTAGGCCCCCACTGGATTATTTTATCCCACTCCTGCTGCTCTTTGTCTGATTTGTGACCGTGTATTATATTGCTTGCTTTAGTCCTCAACCAGCATATGTTCTGTGCTATTTTTTGATTGTAGGGGAAAACTGTCTTTTATTTATATATATAATTTCCACGTTCTGAATTCTGCTTGAAACCATACAAAATCACTTCATGTGTGTGTGAAGTGGCAGCAGTAAACCCTCATCTTGGTAGTCAAGGGGAAAAAATAATCTATTGCGCTACCAGCAAATGTAGGCAAATATTAGCATGAGGCGGGTGATTACTGTTAGGAGGAACCATACCCTTAATTGGGGTCCAGCCTAGATTATTTTTTTTGTCATTTACTGGAGCTGATGCTTCTTTAGCTGGTAGCTCCATGTCTGTCTGATGTTGCCTCTCACGCGGCCTCGCTCAGTGTCGCCTGCACTGCTCAAGATGGAAACTCTCGTGAGCCGGAGATGAGTCATCAGCCATCGGTGTAGGTGCATCTCTACACAAGGCATCGCAGAAGCCCTCACTGCGTGAACAAATCAAGCTCTCTTCTTCCAAAGCCCATTGCAGAATGACCGTGATGCCTAATGAAGTACCTGGTCTTGATGTTTGGCAGAATGAGGCTATTATTTAAAGTAACTGACAAGGTCGTCCTTGATCACTGAAAGTAAAGCAGTGGGAGAGCAGGCGCAGCTAGTCATTTTGATCTTGTGTTTAGGTGAGAACCCTTCCCTCTTAAGGTGGGTTAGGCAGACATGGCCATTGAAGATGGACTGAATGACTGTAACCCTGGTTTGATCAAGTGTTATGTAAAGGTTGGTTGGCTGGTAATCTAGATATTTTCTGTATAGCAGCCATTTGTTTAAAATGTGATATGTCAACCATATGAAATAAGGTGAGAAACTGTTAAGATTAGATGTTGTCATCTTGGAGATTGTCACATTGTTTTGTAATTTATGTCGGTGAAGGATAATCTCCCATGGTTATGTTGGTGTCTAAGAGCAAATTTGTTTTGCGTCTGTTTCAGACTCCGTTTTTATGATTTACGTAACTAAGCCTTTTTGATTGTTTGTTTGGGGGGATAGAGTACGATCTGGTGAACAGATCCCCTTGATTATTGGTAATCTGATTAGGCTACCCAAATTGTGATTAGCTCTCACATTTCATTCCTTGTTTTTGGATTCTATCGAAGAAAGATCTGGCTTGACCTATTCTTTGTGTCTTTGTGGATATTAGTGCTTGTATCCATACTGTGAACATGGAGCAGAATGACTCGTTTTATGCTTGAAGTACTTGCTTTCTCCCCTTTTGTGTCTTCAAAAATATGCCCTTCATCAAAAAAAAGAAATGTTTGTTTCTAAAGTTAAGGACCCCACTGGAGCCTGACCGGCCTCCCCTGGATGGGTGAAGGAAAGAAAGGAGGAGAGGAGCAACACATCCCGCTCTCCCTCTCCACACCCCCCTGCCCATTTCTTTTGAGATGGTAATGACCAGGGGAGGTTTCTCTAGCCTTAGCTTGCAGAGCGTGTCTCTCCGGCTACATGCTCCACTGCCTGGACATTGTGAGGGCACAAAACTCCGGGCTCGGGGATCCAGTAACGTGAAATTTCAGCAGAGAAGCAGCCATTGTGTAGAGAAGGTAGGGAACGGGAGGGTGGCGTAGCGAGAGGGTCCAGGAGGAGGAGTTGACTTGGCGAGAACTCAGGGCTCAAGCCACATCCCAGTGCCACTCATCCCACCATTACAAACACTATGCAAGGTCCAGCACCCATGTTTCAAGGGTCCTGCACCACAGAGTAGCAGCCATGGAGACTAAGCTAATGATGCTATGTTCAAGCCTCTGGAGCACAGGATCCTGAAAAGACAAATGGTTCATGCCTTTATCCTGTACATACAGCTAGACAGCAGACACTTGATGGCTGGAGCATGGCCTCCCATCTTAATAGACTCTAGGTTTAACTCTAAGTGAATGTCTAAATGCCTTTTTTCCCCCAAGTGTCCAACAGGACAGTAAGGGTTAAGCATCCTGAACTCTGTATCAGTCCAGTGAAATATTTGGTGTTTTTTGTTGTTGTTGTTGTTGTTCTTCCCCTTGTTATATTTTGGCAAGACTGGCAACTTCCACTGAACTTGGCAGTGAACATGAATGACAACAGCCTGCACCCCCCCCCCCCCCCCCCCCAAAACGCACACTCTCTCACACTTACACACACATCTCCCACTCCTTTGTTTTCATCTGTCCCTCCCCTTCGGAAATGAAGTCAGTCTTCCAGCAGACTAACTTAGGATAATTTGGTCCCTCCTCCCCTCCCCCCTCCGGCCCCTGACCCTCGGCTCTCTGAACCAGCTGATCCTGCTTCCGGCCTGTCTCTGTGTGACCACTGGACTGTGCTCTCTCTCAGTGAGGAGAGGGGGCTACGGCTCCCAAACCTTTTGTCTCCTACGAATTCATTCTTTCCTGGGATGAATTTAAAACAGGGAAGCGTCTTCCATTCCCAGGGTGCAAGATCTTCAGATCTCCAGAAGATATTACATGTAGTCTCAGAAGTCCGTCCCTACATTTGATCAGTAAGTTGTCCCGAGCAGATGGCCGAGCAAAGCACAATGAAGGCATGGGCATATTACATGAATATCCTCTGAAGCCATGACCTTGGTGCTGGTAGACTGAGCCTACTCTCCTTGTCAGGCTGCGGGGTACCACAGATGGTAGCAGATAGTTAAAGAAGGGATCGTGCTTTGCCAAAATGGAAAACAAGGGCCATAATGGAGGGTAGGTGTGACCCGCTAGTTATTTTTGTGTCTTGGCTTAATTTTTTTGGTACGGAAGAAACGGGTTATTAATCGTCGTGGTGACTTGAATGCAAGGAGAACGAAACCCCCGTGTGTGTGACGTCAGCACACGAGCATCCCACCGCTCCCTAATCTGTCAGCTCGCGGTCTTGTCTGTTTTGAGCCACTAGTGAGGCCACAGATGCTCACGTGTGTGCTTGGAAATCAGGGGCTATTTTAAGGAATGAGGAGCGACCATCCCACCGTGATGATTTGATAAACCTCCAGTCTGACGTCAAACATGGTGGATGCCAAAACCGGGAAGTGCACAATATGGAGGCTCTGTTGGAGTCACAGGAACGTCGTGTTTTTTTTTTTTTTTTTTTTTTTCTCCTCCCTCTCCCGGTCCTCTAATGTATTTGCGTCAGCAACACAAGGGCATGTAGAGAATGGTAAAGTAGGGGAACCCTTTCATGTAATTGCGTAGGCTACTTTTTTATTGACGTTATGTCGTCTTTTTTTGTCTTTTTGAAAATTGTGATTCAACCCTTATATCTGCCTCTGATGTTGAGTGCTGTGTGCGTATGTGTGTGTGTGTCAGCACATATCTGCATGCACATGTTTTAAACCAGGCAGGTCATGGTCATTGTGCCTTGGTCATGCCTGAACAGCACGTCTGCCCTCTCCTCTGCCACTTCCCTGCTGTGTGAGTGACAGCTCCTCTTGTTAGATGGGCAGGGTTTCTGTTCGCTGGTGTGTGGAGAACCAGCCAAGCCTTACCTGCGAGGCTCCCGGCGCCAACCCTCCCAGCCCATTCTCACTGCTCTGTGACTTCAGGCAGTCAGTCAGAAACTGCGGGCGTGAGAGGTCTCGAGGAGGAAGTGACCCCTCCCTCTGTCATTCTCCCCTGAGGTGAACTTCTCTCTGCCGAGAGGGATATGAGAGTGGTTCTTTTGCTTACTAAACAAGAAAAAGAGAAAAGTGTCCCAAAGCAAAAAAACAGCCTGACTTTTTTTTTTTTTATTATTATTATTTTTAAATTTTTATTTTTTTTATATAAATCTGTCGTCCTTTTTTCCCCTTTAGATGGCGGGGCCTAACAGTGCACACACAATCACGACTGTATTAGTCCAAGCTGACTTTTATCCCCCCCCCCCCACACACACACACACACCTCATTTTTTGTTGTTGTAGTCAGGGTATTTTAAGGCTGTGTGACCCTGTTTGACTTTGACAGCCAGAGCAACTGCCCTGTTTTTATTAACCGGGCCATTGATCCTGATCGGAAGGTTGGCAAACAGTCACCAGACAAGTAGCCGTTTTTCTAGGACAGAAGTAAGAGGAAGACGGATAAGCGAGGTTAATTTCTAACCAATCAGACCCACATTCCAGTGCCGCTGTGCTGATGTTACATAAAAGCTAGTTTGTTTAATTCACGTTAGTTTCTCACATGGTTGAGCACACTATTCTAGCCTCAGAGTTATTGACCTCGCTAATTAGCGCTTCTCTGACCAGTTTGGCCCCGGTGGGGGGGGGGGTGGGGGGGGTGGTGGTGAGTGCATCCTGCTGCTACCATCAATTTTTCAACAAGATAAGGAAGCAGCTGATGTAACGTCAGTGGTGTGTTGCGTGAGATGTCTTCGGAGGTCAAATTCCCCCCTCCTCTCCCGGTCCCACCTTCCTTAATGTGTCACCAGGGGATCTGTAAAAGGCTGTCTGCCGTGAACTTTGACCATTTTCCAGTGGCACACGAGTGAAATTCTCCAGTCAGTATCATATTAAAGAGCTTGGCACACAGCACTGTAGTAACACCATGACTGCTGGAAAGCACGCTTGCCATACCGGTTGAGCTCATCCTGTGTTTTGATTTAAAACTAGCAAGCTAACTATCTATAAAGCATGCAAAAACTTGCAAGCAGCAGGATGTCATGACCAAACCTTTATAGCATGCTAGTGAGTCTATTTTGGTGATTCTGTTGGTGACATGGTGCTGTGCATAGCCTCTGCAGCTAGTGGGAAGGACTAGTTTATTTATCTATCTTTCACATGACCATATATCATCAAAATGAATTTGACTATGATGCCAAAAATAGTTGCCTATGAAAACATACCTTAACTGCATGCTATTGCTTGACGTTTATTAAAATAATATTCATATATCAACATCCTGAGAGTTGAGCACAGTAGACGCAAAATGTGTGTTTATGTTTTTCTCTGAAAACTATGTTGCTGTATATGCTATATGTTCATTTGCTCTTTATCTTCCCATAGTGACAGTTACGCGCGTGTGAGAGCAGTGGTGATGACACGGGACGACTCCAGCGGAGGGTGGCTCCCCCTGGGGGGCGGAGGCTTGAGCTGCGTCACCGTCCACCGAGTCAATCGGCCCGACGACAGCAGCAGCAGCAGTGGCGGCAACGGGAGTAATGGTGGCAACGGCGGTGGCGGCGGGGCCGACTTCCTCATCCAGGGGGAGCGGCTCAAAGACAAATCGGTACGCTGTGCAAAGCCATGCCTACAACATTCACATCTACCTCAGCACACACTCCCACATGACATATGTCATACACTCCAGATCCCACCCACCACACACACACACACACACACACACACTCCTTCTCATTAAACACGTGACGACACTGCTACACAGTTACTCAGGAGGTTAGTCAAGGGTTTTCTGTCGGGTGGTGTGGGGGTGTCCGGTGATAAGGGTGAGGTCCTGGCGTCATATCCTCACCCTGCACATGAAGTGAGCCTTTGGCTCTCCTCCACAGCACAGGTTCCTGAAAATAGCCGCCAGCTCCAGGGTAAAGCATCCTTCTCTCATCAAGTAGGAGAGACTCCGTTGTCTTACTAGTGAGTGGTTGTGTGTGTACGCATGTATGTGCGTGTGGGGTTGACAATTGCTCACTGGCTGGTTAGATGCATGACGTGAATCCAGGCCTGAATTAGATTTACCCGGTAGTAGCCGCTTCCTTGCGTTCTCGAGCCCCAGATAAAGCTGGCTGGGTTTCTGTTGTGCGTGGCTCACGGGGGAGTCCAAACAGGATGATTCACTGCCTCGATCCTGCTTCTGCCGCAGTATTTAAGTGTTGAGGAGCTGCAGAAGAGGATACAGGAAATTCATTGTAACCCTTTACACCCAAACAGAGCCCAGTGTATGGGCTTGGCCTCCTCGCCAGCCTTACCAGCTAGCTTTTAGCTAGATGCGGTCCAGTTTTCATGAAACAAGGGCCGGGAATTAAGGGAGCGAGTAAACGCTATTGCTAATGTAACCTGCAATGTGTAGACAAGCAGTCCCACACCGGGCACACAAGGAGGCGATAACCCATGGCTGCTAGCGCCTGTCGCTCTTAAGGTGTCAGGGAGTGAGGTTTGCTCACTGCAGAGGACTATATCCTCTGGCTACCGTGCTAACATGCTGGATGCACTTTATTTCCTCAGCCTGAGGTTACTTATGATGTAACTTGCAGCATACCAGCTCTAAGTGGATGTCAAATTCACTACGATGACAATGACCATTTTCTCCCTGACAAATACAACAATTTTTGTTGCTTGAAGTGAAAAGATTTGCGTGCACAGAGAAAGACAAGAGGACGTCGCCTATAAGAAATAGGGCAAAGAATGAGAGGTATGGTGGAGGAGACCAAGGCAAAGACTAAAAACCAAAAAAAAGAGACCAGCAAAAACAGACTTGAAAAGCGAGAAGACCGACCCTGACTCAAGGACCGAGAGAGCGAGAGCGGAACCGAGAGAGCGAGAGCTGATGACAACAGTGTCAGAGGGGCGATCTGCCCACACGTGTGTAACGATGTGGTACAGAGTGTACTGATGAGTCAGCTCGTGCCCAATATAGCCTCCCAATGTGCCTGCACTCACTTAATATTCCCATGTTAAGGACTCGGGCTTAATTGACTACACAATTACTGCATGTCAAATGGCTTTAAATGGGGATGAATCGGAAAGAGTGTGAGTGCGTGTGTGTGCCAGCCAACCAGAGGGGGCGGGGGGTATATAAGATTGGAAACCTGAAAGATGCCACCATAACAGGCATTGAAATGTGAAGTTAAAAAGAAGAAAATAAAGAGCGGGAGATAATCATTTGAGCTGTGGCTGCTTGTGGGTCCTTGTTGATGATGTAGCTGTATGGGGGAGTCCTTGCTGGTCCTCTTCTTTCCCTACCCAACAGTGGCCCTATGGGGCATCTCTCATCTCAGTGAGGCCACCCCAGCCCAGCGCTAAACACAGCGTTTTCTCTTCTTTTTTTTTTTATACACACACACACACACACACACACACACACACACACACACACATATTAATATACACCCTCCAAGGCACACCATCTCCAGTTCACCCCAGTTTTTTTTTTTTTTTTTTTTGCTGTTGTGTTTCCACCCCTCTATCTTTCTCTTCCTCTTTTTGCTCCCTCTCTTTCCCCTTCTGGTGGAATGTGGTGTAGAGTGTCATCCTCGTATGCTGTAACGGGGATACTTCCTCCTCTGCCGCGCCTGTGCTCACCTGACTCTCCCTGGCTCCGCTCAGTCTCGCCCTCACAATCAGGCTGCCTGACAGAACCCCTCCACCCACTCCCAGCACACCCCCAGCCCTGTGCGCGACTGGGTAAACATGGGGCTCAACTCTCACCCATCCACACACACAAACACACACGTGTTCACACACACACACACACTCACACACACACACACCGCAAATAGATCATCTAACCATTAGTGTGTACATGCACCTGCCCCTGCTGGCGGTTCCCAGCTCACCTGCACAATTAGCATTAGCAGGCAACGTAGATTAGCATGCCGATTGTGGGGTGTGTGTGTGTGTGTGTGTGGGTGTGTGTGCGCCCCCGCCTGCCCGCCCAAAGGACTAACCAGCTCACATTACAAGCAGATCGGCCTAGCCCTTGCATTAGGGCATTTACTGGCCCTAATCCACTTACATTCAGTTTATTTGAGGGGTTAGCCAACCTCCTGACACCTCTGGCTTTTGAAGTTGCAAATGCTCTGGAGGCCCCGTTTGAAATCCACCCCCTCCTGGGCTTTGGGTTTAGTTGATCCTTGTTTGGGTTTGGATTATGACGTGTGTGTGTGTGTGTGTGTGTGTGTGTGTGTGTATATGTATATGTATATGTATGTATATATATATATGTGTGTGTGTGTGTGTGTGTGTGTGTGTGTGGTGTGTGTGGTGTGTGTGTCAATGTCAAAAGGGAGGGAACTCTATTTAGAATGGCATATGCTTTACTCAGAAGAGAATGCTACACTGGGTTGTTTTGCTCTATTTGACAATGCTATGCACACACACAAGCACGCACACGTTGAACATATGCATGCTCTTGGGCATGCCGGCACCAGACACACACATACACGCACGCACGCACGCACGCACGCACTCACTCGCACACTAAGCCCCAAAGACTAATAGGCCTCTCTGGTTTCATTTCATCTGCTCATGGGAAGGCCTGGAGCCAATTGAAAGGTCTTCATTAATAATGGGCTTTTGAATGCACACTTTGACTGCCTCTTCATGTACTGCTTTAATAAGCCCCATACCATTGCCTGAGACTTAACAATTAATATTCCTCCCAAGTTTGGCATATGGAGGACTTCTGAATGCTGGATCTGCCAAAAGAATTCTCTCTCATGAAGGCTTGTTTTAGAATTCGCACGTCAAAATGAAAGCGTCTGAAACCATTCCACAGACTCTGCTGGCAATTGGTTTTATCAACTGTGAAACAGTTTAATGAAATGTCATCTCATTACTGCGTTCTACAATGTGCCAGCCACGTGTCTTTTGTATGCCAGCTCCTTTAACTGAGTCAAGATTCTAACCATGAAGCTTCATATACCTACCCTTTCTTTGTCCATAGGTCGTACTGGAGTGTAACATCAAGAGGGATTTGGTCTACAACAAAGTCAATCCCATATTCCACCACTGGAGGATCGACAACAAAAAGTTTGGCCTGACCTTTCAGAGTCCGGCTGATGCACGGGCCTTCGATAGGGGGATACGCAGAGCACTGGAAGACATTAAGCAAGGTGGGACCTCTCTTTATGCTTCATTTCTTAATGAAATTCTCATATGGTTTTTGATCTTTGGTGGGTCTGGAGGTCTAGCCTCTTAACTAGTCTCTTTGTAGTTTGACATGTGTAGTCAAGCACTTTCAGAGAATTGGTGCTGCTACTTTTGAGGAAGTCACATCTTCTGGATACTGCCTGTTCTATGTGAGTCTGTGGTCCATGGCAACTTGACATCTTCAGTCCAAACAAGCAAGACTTGTCCTGAGTTCTTCGCCAGTAGTCATGGAAAAAGCTGTGGTCTCTCTTCTCTGATCAGAAGTACATTATTGGTGTTCAAAGTAGACACAAGAAATCTTGTCTTGTCTCTGCTAGCCGATAGTTATTTGTTGTGCATATCATCAATGCTCATGGTATACCGGCATCGAGAAGCCATGGAAAGGAAGCCCAAAATGTGGCTTTGCCAGTTGTTTACTTGCAACAGTTAAGGTTTCAAGAATTGTATAGGCTTATGTTGTACTTCTCTGTCGTCAAGTGGGAAAGCGTCGTGAGCCCTATAATGGTGATCCCATCCCTAGCGTAGCTGACTACTACAGATTGTGCAGTTGAGAAGTTGTGTTTTCAACCAGATTTGCATTTAATTAATGAAACTCTGCCGTCTGCAATCCCAAAGCTACTATAAACATGTCTGCCACACCCCATAAAGGCACTTTGTCAAATATGTGTTTTTGTTTTTTCACCATTATTTGACTGACTCAACACATAGCCTACTTTGATACCTGTAGATTATTTATTTGTAAATAATCTATCTGTCTCACTGCTCTCCCAACCTGACTGCTTGTGTCAGTGTTCCTAACTGAATTTATATTTATGTCTGACTGTGTAACAACAAACGACATAGATTTGATCTGTATCTGCTTTTAAACAAGCACGGTTCTGCATATTTATTGACAAGCCAACTCGTATATACTACATCTCAAAGTTGCTCAACTCCAACCGCATAAAATGGAGGTACTCATTGTCATAGTGTTTTGGTGCGACTGTATCACATTAGAGGATCCTATTTATTTATCAAGATCAAAGTCTGTGGTGTTGCCCATCAGCCGAATGATGAGCGGAAGAGTTTGATTGACACGGGACTTTCAGGTCCCGAGAGTAGGCGAGCAGGAAAGCGAAACAGCGAGGCAAGTGGTTAGCATGGAAACAGCCAGCTCAGCAGACCTCCATACCACACCGGTGTTGCACAACAGTCGGCCATCCGGCCAGGCTACGGTTGAATCTGCTTCGATCTGGATGTGATGGAATGGCCACTTGTGTTATTTTTATGTATAAACAAATGTTTTCCTGTGTCATCCAAATAGATAAATAGATTTATAGCACAACAGTTATGTCTTAAATTACATTGTTTGTTTTGCTGAAGGTCAGACTCGCATGTGAGATACCATAAACGTCTCTTCACTTTCTAGCTCTTTTTTAACTCCAAAATCTTAGTTGAAATCCACACCAGGAAGGATTTTTTATTTTTTTTTAAAGAGTTTGAACGGCTTTTAGTTATGCAAAGTGTGCACTGAGGTTGTTTTGAGGTAAACGTTTTATCGTCTGAACTTTTTGATTGTGGTTTTGTGAGGTGTTTTTTTTTTTTTAACCCGAAGGTCGGTCATCTGAAGTGGCCACATCCTTAGCGCATCTGAAGTGGCCACATCAGAGCGCCACAGCGCAGCAGGCCGGCCAGACAACCAGTGTCCGTCTCTTGAGTAGTTAAGGCACGGGTGTGTTGTGTAATGCCGCCAGAGTGCGCAAGCTAGAGAGAGAGGGAGAGAGCGCGAGCGAAAGGCGGAGATAGAGGGAGGGAGGGAGAACGCGAGAGTGAGCAGGTTCCTCTGTATTCCTGTTGCATCGTGCCGCTGCCCGGACCCGCAGTGTGTGTCAGCTATGCACGGCTCTGTTGCCACGGCAACGGCGCACATGGCTCATCCAGAACAGTGGCTTGGCATTGGAGGAGTCGTGCTGCAGGGAGCCTGAAGCTGAAGCCTGCCTGCCTCCCTCTCTCTCGCTTTTTCTTTCCACCCCTCCCTTTCCTTGCCTTCCTTCCCCTCTCTCTCTCTCTCTCTCTCTCTCTCTCTCTCTCTCTCTCTCACCCTACTGCTTTTTGTCTTGCTCTGTCTCTTGGCTTCTCTCTCTCATTCTCGATCTTTCTTTCAGCCTTTCATTCTCTCTCTCTCTCTCTCTTTTGTCAGTCTGTCTCTCTCTCTTCTCTCTTCTCTCCCCTCTCATTCACCACTTTCTCTGCCAATGCTTAAGATCAACTATATCGTCTAAAATTCTAGGCATATCTGTTCAGACAAACCACCAAGTGATTTATTTATTTATTTTTTTTCCTGATGTTTTTTTCTAGCCAGCAAAATTCCCACTGCCTCTCTCCCTGCCTCTTTCTTAGGTTGCTAGCAATCTATACACAGTCAACATGGGCTCAACTCTGTCAAATACAGGCAACCCCTTCACTGCACAGCCTGCTTGTAATGACACTAGGAAAGTGGTGATAGTTTCTCCCTCACTCACCCTCACAGAGACAGAAATGGTCACTGAATGTCAGGAGTCAGTGGAGCCGTCTCTCATTTAAACAGATGGAATAATCCGCCCTTAATGCAGGGTCTGCCTCCATGCTAATGTTGAGGAATGCATGCAGCTAAAGCCATGACTCACTCTGTGCATCTTTTCTTCCACAGGTTGTCCAGTGTACAGCGACTCAGACACTCCTGAAGACGGACTGCAGGTAAGGCTTCCGACTCCTGAAGGCTTTGGCCATGTGCCCCCTGTCCTCCTCCAGATACTGAAGCTGAGAACTCGTTTTGTTTTAATGGTCTGTTTTGAGTTATTAAAAAAAGGAAATACTATTCACTAAAGCCCCAAATGTATAAGATCCCAATAAATATGAATGTCACAATATGAGTCTATAGTGGGTTTTGAGTAGTTGGGATATGGTAAGGTTGGCCTCACGATATGTTGTACCTCGGGCTATATTTAATTGCAGTGTCTCTTTGCTGCCGGTGTCCTTCATATTATGTATTGCGTCTCGATCTGACTTGTTTTCTTCTAGTGCACACTTCCGTATCCTCCTGTGTTGATCATCTTGAAGTATGGTTCCCATGCTTATAATTCTGTAGTATGGAACAGTGTTGTTTTAGTGTTATTTTAAGTCTGTGAAGTTTTGAGCTTTGCGAAACATTGTCTTCTGCACTTAAAAGATGGATTTTAATAGATGCAATAGGAAATAAGGCACCATCAAAAAACTTTCACCATTTACCATCTAAGTATGTATGATGACCTTTGTGAGGTGGTTTTCTTTTTTAAATGTATTTTTGAGATTGTCATACATTCCAATCAGCTTGCTGGTATGTAAATCGGAGGTGAGGAATAGTGGCTTGTTAACCCCTGCCATTTTGGCAAGAGCTGTGGAAATGAACATATATATATAATTTTAAATTATTCTGACCAGTGTGTAGCATTTTTGCTAGAATTTGGTTTACTGCTTATAGAAGAGACTGTATATTTTCAAGCAAAGCGGCAAGTAGTGTACTAAAATAGATTACTAATACTAATCTAGTACACAACATGTGAATGCGGGTTAGTGAATGGTTAGTTAGCCTTCAGGAGGAAGGCAGTGGCAGCAGCAGCCATCTCCCTCCGCCCCCTCCCCCTGCTACTTCATTCACAGACATCGCTGGGAAAAGCTGTTCCCGCGGAGATCACCTGAGATCAATGATACAGGAAGCCCAGTGGCTCGGCTGTTGCTAGGCGGCAGAGGAGCAGGCAGGGGGAGGCAGCGGCAGCGAAGCCGCCGAGGGTGTCGCCATGGTGACATGGCATCAGACCGCACGCAGGGTTTCAGGCCTGGGAGCGGACGAAACACTTAGTCACCGAAACGCTGCAGTGTTTTAGAGCAAAAGACCACGAAACGACACAAACACCAGATGGCAATGAGCCAATCACTTCCTTTCTCAGAACTCGATCATAAAACAGAAATCTGTTGTAATTATTTTATCTCGCCTTCTGGAAATATCTCTGTTTTTATCTCGCCTTTCTTAGTCTCTCTTTTTTTTACTTCTGTCATTTTAATATTCTGAGCATAGACCGCAATAGATCATGGTATTGACACGTTTATTGCTTGAAGGTTTGGTTTTCTATATAAAAAACAAAAACAACAAAACAAACTCGTACTGAGAGAGTAGGGAATTTCATGTTCATGTTGTCTTAGACACTGTGAGACTTGTGGAATCTGATTTGACCCAGGCCTTGGTATGGGTGTGCGTTTTCACAGCTCACACACGTTAGTGTCCTGGCATCTGGAACCATGGCTTTACCACCCCCTCCAACACACACACACACACACACACACACATCGTCTCACAGTCCAGCTGCAGCTTTGGAGCAGCAAATGTTCAGATAACTCCTCGCCCCGACCACACACACACACACACACACACACACACACACACACACGCACACACCATGACCCACATCCTGCCGGGTGGTGAGCAGCACCCATTCCCCCTTCTGCCTTTTCCTTGTGACTGCCGACCACAGTCTTCCTCCTGCTCAGCACCCACAGCCCAGCAGTGACCCAGCCCTCCTTCAGCGCACTACACAGTCAAGGGCACATTTCTCTCTCTTACACACTAGAACATGCTCACATACACCAGCACATGCTCACGCGCGCACACACACTTAACTTGACACGTCACCGTTCGCACATTACCTGTTTCTGGCACCATTTTGTGTATTGTTGCTCTCTGATAAAGCCATTTCATCTTCTGCCAAGGTACACAGAGAGAGGAGAGACCGCACAATCAAGTCGAGCGAGAGAGAGTGAGTGTATGTGTGTAAGGGAGAGCGAAAGCTTCTTCCATTAGCTGGTGGATAAATTCACCAGCAGCAGATTCCAGGCCTGAAAGAGCTGCACATGTGCGATTGAGCAGGAATGGCACAGTGTTGTGTAAATGCCTGCGATAGCCCCACACATGTGAATGGAACAGCCTGATTGGCCCACTGGGAACAGGAGCACTCCGTCTCAGTCTCCCCTTCCCTGTGTGATTGCAGCCATCTTAACTGCAGCCAAGGGGGCTGTTGGCTAAATCTCTCTCTCTCTCTCTCTCTCTCGCTCTCTCGCTCTCTCGCTCTTCCTGAGAGCCAAGGAAGTTGTGTAGAGGAATAATCAAGTCTTGTGGGGAGGCAGTGATCATTTCATTTTTGGAGAATGGTTTTTAATGGGCCCAAAGAAGACTTGTGGTGTTGAACTTGTTTTTTTTTAGCTGGATCTTATGACGCTTAACCCTGTGTTGGAAGTGGCGAGCCAAAGTTTAGTGTGTGTGTGTGTGTGTGTGTGTGTGTGTTTTGTACCGGTCTTATCAGTCTCTGAAACGTTGCCATCAAAAAAGCAGATCCTGTAAACCACACATGTGCAAAACCTGTATTCTAACTTACCATCTTCTCTTTTACAGAGAACAAAGAATTTAAGCCTAAATCACTTCTCTATTTTCATTTCTTTTCCTCTGTGACCACATTCACATCTGCTCAACTACTTCACAACCTGTTGTTGTAGGATTTAGCCTTAAGTGTGGCTAGTTCTGTGAGCGGCTCTTTGGGCTTTTTGATCACGAAAGCCGCTCCTCTGCAGCTTCTCTGTAAGGTCTATGAGGCTAGCTGCGAATCGCTAGCTGTTAGCCTCCCCACTCCCTGCTGTCTGCCTGATCTAGGGTTAGGACCATGCAAGAATCTGGACTGCTAAAAGAGCTCTAAGTCTGGTTCCCATTTTAATACCCCCCCCCCCCCCCCCCCTTTTCTCCCTACACTCCTACACATTTGCACACACACAAACACACGCACACAGCTGTCATCTGGCTTTTTAAGTTCTGGGCAACATTTCTCCAGCTGGATCTGGTTTATGACATTGTCCCGGCAGACTCATTGGCCACGCTCTCCCTCACTCGCTCATTCACACACGCTCTCCCTCACTCGCTCATTCACACATGCTCTCCCTCACTCGCTCATTCACACATGCTCTCCCTCACTCGCTCATTGGCCACGCTCTCCCTCACTCGCTCATTCACACACGCTCTCCCTCACTCGCTCATTCACACATGCTCTCCCTCACTCGCTCATTCACACACGCTCTCCCTCATTCGCTCATTCACACATGCTCTCCCTCACTCGCTCATTCACACACGCTCTCCCTCACTCGCTCATTCACACATGCTCTCCCTCACTCGCTCATTCACACACGCTCTCCCTCACTCGCTCATTCACACACGCTCTCCCTCATTCGCTCATTCACACATGCTCTCCCTCACTCGCTCATTGGCCACGCTCTCCCTCACTCGCTCATTCACACACGCTCTCCCTCACTTGCTCATTCACACACGCTCTCCCTCACTCGCTCATTCACACATGCTCACGCTTTAACTCGCTGTCCATACGTTTTTTTTTCTGTCTTTTTTTTTTTTTTCTCTCTGACGCACACTCACACAGCATGCTGCACTCCAGAATTGGGGGGATAGAGAGCGACACACACACACACACACACACACATAAACGCATGCACACACATACATGCGTATACAGAGTAACAGCAAAGAACGAAAGAGTGGGGGGAAAGAGAACGAAGAAAAAAAAGGGAGGGAGAGATAGGGAGAGTGGGGAAAAAAAGAAGTCAAAGGAAGCATCTCTTAGCAACCACAGGACAGTAATTACTGTAGCAGCAGCTGGGAGCAAACCAGATTTCCGCTGTGCGTTAAAAACACTGGCGTGGGCTACTACACACACACACACACACACACACACACACACACACACACACACCCCACACAAAACACGGCAGCAACAAACCATTGCCAGCAGCCTCCTCCACACGGAGCGCAGAGAAGCCAGGACGTGGGTGTGTGTGTCTGTCTGTCTGTCTGTCTGTCTGTCTGTTTAATAGACAGAGAGAGATAGACAGAAAGTGTGCACATACACGTGCGCATGTAGGTTTGAATGTGTTTGCGTGCAAGTGAGAGCGAGAGGGGGCGAAGACAAAGCCATCGCGCTCATGTTTACACACAGGTTGGCGTTGTGATGCTAGCGATGGTACAGGAAGGCAAAAGTCGGCACAGTAAGCGGACAATCCAAACAGACGTCCTTCATGACGCTGGATGCCTCTCCTGCAGGGAGTTCACGCCGGCCCTTGTTCTCTTTGAGAGGGTGGACATTTGGTCAGGAAGGATGACATGGTGGAGGATGTCTTCACTCTCAGTCAACCCCTTTTCTCTCTACATGAAGTTTATATATATATATATATATATAGTGTGTGTGTGTGTGTGTGTGTGCGCATTCACACGAAAGGCATTTCTTGCTTTGTCTCTCCTTTTCAGTTCCTCCCTACCCCTCTTATCTCCCCATGCTGTAAAATATCAGGAGGCGATCATGAAACATAAACTACTGTAATTTGACCTCTCCCGTCCTTGCAGCCATATTTAGATAAAGTCTGTATTATAGAATAATGATGTCTGGAAGCTGGTGAAGAAGGGATTTGTCACTGGGAGGAATGCGCTGGTGTCGGAGTGATGAATTCTTGCATTTGGCACATTCAAAGGTTCTCAGTGTACATCAGTCACAGCTCCCTAGTTCTGCCACCCACCCACAGAAAGACGGAGAAGGGGAAAAAAAAGAAAAAGAAATGCTAGGAACGTGTGCAAGGACGACAGGAACTCGAAAGTTCTTCACACAGAAGGTGTGGAGTGATCCAGCAGCACATGTGTTTTCTAGGCACAGAGCTCCACCTTGTGGACAGCTGGGGAATGCGTCCGTCCCCATGGGCTACAGAATCCTTCATTCAATACAATACGTTCACCATTAGCAAATATTTTTTATTGATTTTTTTTTTCTTCAGTGTTCTTTGAAGACAGATAATGAGTCAGTAATTTAACTTTCTTATAAATAAGTATTTGACCGCAGTAATGTTGGTACTTTGCTTTCCCATACCTGTTTAGTTACTGCTGCACAAAGGGAGGTTTACCCTCTCCCTGTGATTCCATTTTGAAGATTGTACCTTTTTAAGTAGGTTTATTTGTTTGTGTTGCTGTAATTTGCACATGAAATGTAGTAGTTTAACAGTGTTTCATTATACGTTGAGAATAATATTGACCACCTTAGTATGTACAGTGTGCCTCCAGAATTATGGTGAGTTCCAGTTGAACTCGGAAGTCAGAATTTCCCAGTTCCAAGTCGGAATTCCAACTCAGTCAGATGAACCTCACCAACCCTGACTTCAGAATCCAAGATGACTGCCCCCACGAATCAACTTTATTAGCACTTCTGTCTGATTTGTGTCATTAAATTACTGTCCAACTTCTATCTGTGGACATATTGATACGGTGTTTGTATGTGCAAAATACTGAGTAAAGCGTTGATATCAACTGGTATTGCTGACAACAATTGGTATTGCATTGCATTGCATGGTTTTCTGACTTGTTACTGGAACTTGGTGAACTCTGGCGTGATGCCATTCCCACCTCCGAGTTCTGACCTCCAAGGTAAATGGAACGCACCATTATAACACACTGGCTAACGTTGAATTAAAAAGGCTTCTAAAAAATGTCACCTGAACAGTTATTAATATTATAAAATCTTACCTTTACTTGAAGTAAGCTTAGTCTAAGAAAAAAGCAATAATGAAAATATATATTTTAAAAACAAAATCACATCACAATTATTGGCACCGCAAGACATTTGAATTAAGGAAATGTATATTAACTATGATCCCATGCAGATTTAGCTAATTTTAAGTTGGCCTAAGTGTACATTTTAAGCAGTCATCAATGGTATCCTGTTTCACTGGGGTATTAAAATGAGGTGAAACGGGGCCCAAATCCTTAAGTCTCCATGGGTGAGATTCAAGAGCATTGCATTGCAATAAGGCAAAAGCCAGGCCCTGAAGGTCCACCACTGGTGATGCCTTATATGATCATGTTGCTTCAAAATATTCATAAGCAGTGCCGTTATCAGGATGTCATCCTTGGGTGGGCATATGGATATGTTGGATGGGTTCCTGAATTCAACATGAATGTATAATATCCAGAACCTACCCATCTGCCATAGTGTGGAAACTCTTCAAGGGTTTTGCTTAGCAACCATCTACATTTTCAAAAGAAACTGAAGTTCAGCGGGGGGGGGGGGGGGGTTTATCAACGTGATCACGGAAAAAAATCTTGTCAACTCGAAATGGTGAAAGCAGGTCAGGACCAATGGGTTTTATTTATTAGGATACTGTTTAATGTGGCATTTCACCCCTGGAGAAATATTTGTACTGTTTACTGTAGTTAAACGCAGTTTTCAGGCATTTTGAGATGATAGAGGCCACAGAAATCGGTCGTTTTGACGCTATAGTTCAGGTTATTACTTACATAGGCTCACCAGTAAGTAACAGTCAACAACTGAACAAGATTATTAGCGCAAAGGCACTACGAAACGATCAAATCCCATAAATTGTTTATTTGTCAGCATTAGCAAAATGTGGTTTGGGTGCACAGACCTGCCCCAGCGAAGTGAATTACTTATCCTGATTGTATTCGATAAAGAATATCTTTCCACCCTCCCCCCGGTTACAGAGGTGTGTGTGTGTGTGAGAGTGAGAGCTGCACTGCATTGTTCTTCCCTATTAAAATCAGCTTTAACTGGGACGCAGAACTACACAACAATTAACAAAAATTGAGCCCTGTGTTGGTTCCAGGTATTCTAGGTGAGTTTGGTGTAGAAATAAATGGCTACAGAGAAAAGCACCTCTTTAAATATGGTGGAGGATCTGTGATGCTGTGGGGCTGTTTCTCCTCCAAAGGCCATGGCAGTGTTGCTCGCATACATTATGGATTCCAGGAAGTGCCACGTGATTTTAAATCAAAATCTGGTTGCCTCTGCCAAGAAGCTAAAACTTGCTTGTGGTTGGATCCAGCAGGACAATAATCTAAAGCAGAAACAGTTAAATTAACACAAAATCATATTTTTTGCCAAGGCCATCCCAGTGCCCTGACTGTGGGTTGAGCTCAAGAGGAGAGTGCACATGAGAAGACCTAGGAGTCTACAAGATTTGGAGAGATTCTGCATTGACGGAATGGTCGAAAATGTCCTCTTGTGTGTTCTTAAGTCTTATAACACATTACAAGAGAAGACTCAGTTGGCAAAAGGTTTTGCACAAAATACTTAATGAGGGGTTGCCAATAATAAATCATTAATTCATTAATAACGAACATGTTTTTTAACCACCTGTGACCTTTTTTCTTGTGGCAATGGGTTCATATAGAATTTATATATTTTTTTGTCTGTTGTGTAAAGACAACATTTAATTAATAGCAGGGGGAAAAATCTGCCTATTTCACTATATAATATGGGTGGCAATAATAATCCTGGAGAGCACTGTATATTTATGAGTAGTTCATACTAATGCCTCTGCATACATTCCTGTGTGTTCTGTTCTGTTTTGTAGCATGGTGATTTGGTGCTCCTAACTATGTGGGTGTTTGTTTGTCTGTGCTGCAGGTGCCCACAGAGCCCCCCTCCGTCTGCAGCCCCATGAAGGAGCCCTTCTCGCCCCACGGAGCCATGCTGCCCAACGAGTTCCGCAGCTGCTACGTGCGTGCCCAGCCCTTTGACGAATTCCCCACCTCCCACCGCCGCTACCTGCCACCCCAGGTATGACCCACCCCACCCCACCCCCTCCTCACTAGGCTTTGCATCCTGTTCAGGCCAAAGGGAATGCTCCTGTGCTGGTCTGTCCACTAACAGTGGACACTATTAAAATGTGTTGATCCTGCTGTTAAAGAGAGTTTAAGCTGGTCTTAAAAAGTAGATTGGTGGCATTTATAAAAGTACCCAAGCGGGTTACTATTCTCAGATTACACATTGAATATTTTAAATGTAGCTAGGGTAACTGTCCTTTTGGGAGAAAAAGCCCTTTTGGGAGAAAACCTTGAGGAGTTGTATAGCATCTGTTGTTTATAGCATCATAGTGTGGGTGTCTTCTGCAAGTCGATCTGCATCAGCTTAGAGAGTCTCTCTCTTTCTCTCGCTCTCCACTGCCCAGGTCTCCTTCAGCTCCCAGCGCCATGTCACCTTCCACACAGACGAGGAGGAGATTGTGCGCATCAACCCCCGCAAGGACGTGTTGATCCGGGGCTACGAGGACTACCGCCACCCGGTGGTGTGGAGGCAGGAGGCAGAGCGTGACGAGCACAACTCCAAGCCCTGCCCCTACCTGTACCCCGAGGGCTCTCTGGGGGGTGGCTTGGGGGTTGTCGGCAGCATCGGCAGTGGCCACGGCCACAAAGAACCGGTGAAAACCCAGCAGCCGTCGCCACTGCTCAAGGGCAAGGCGTCGCGGCGGCGGCGGGAAGAAGGCGAGCGCTCACGCTGCCTGTACTGCCGCGAGATGTTCAACCGGCAGGACAACCGGCGCGGCCAGTGCCCGGACGCGCCCGATCCCATTCGGCAATGCATCCACCGCGTCAGCTGCATGCTCTGCGCCGAGAGCCTGCTCTACCACTGCATGTCCGACTCGGAGGGCGACTTCTCAGACCCTTGCTCATGTGACACGTCCGACGAGCAGTTCTGCCTGCGCTGGGCGGCACTGCTGGCGCTCTCACTGGTGGCGCCGTGCATGTGCTGCTACCTGCCGCTGCGCCTGTGCCACCACTGCGGCGAGGCGTGCCACTGCTGCGGCGGCAAGCACAAGGCAGCCGGCTGAGCGGCAACTCCTCGCCACCCCCGCGGAAGTCGCCCCATGACCACCTTTGGAAAAAAATAACAACCGCAACCACAGAGGATTTTTGTTTTTTGGAATTTAGGAAAACAAAAAAACAAACAAAAGAGAATTAAGTGGTGCGGAAGAGCAAAGCGTCGGCATCCATGTAGTTTGTCCCTTTTTGCTCCCCGTTGGCCTTGACAAAACGGGTTGAGGGAGAGGGGTCTTCTCTCTCCTGCTCCAGGCCGTCAGGAAGGCTTTTAGCGATTTGTTTGAGGAGCAGCAGCAGAAGCTCCATCAGGAAAGGCTTCAGTGGATCTGGAAGGCTCTTTGTCAGCGGAGGCTTTCAATGCGCTATGGAGAAGCGCCAGGATAACCAGATGTGGAGATATTACTGAACACACACACATACACGTTCAACACCTATACTTGCATAAACTTGAACATGGAAACAAACAGGCCACCATTTCAGACTCATGAAAGTAATGTGTATCTTCGTGAAGGAATGCTGTCTTTTTTCCTTTTGTACAGAGATCAAAAAACATAACAAATGAAGATAATTACAATAAAAAAATGGAACTCGGTACCCAGTTGTGCTTACAGAAAAATCTACTGTATGAGTTAAAATGCTAAAAGGGATTTGTTCTTGCTTTTTCTTGTGACTGCAGTTGGATAACCGTGGCCTTTCTTTTCTGACTTAAGCATTCGCTGACAGTGTAATCATTTAGACAGAAGAAAAAGTGCACTAGGTATGTTTATTTTTCCTTCTATATAAGGTAACCCAAATGGCTTCTAATGGTACATTAACAGGAACTCCCTTATTGTGTTTTAGCTGTGCAGAGATGTTTTATCTTTTCTTTTGTCTATGGTGGATGTACATACATTTCCTTGTTTCTCCTTTTTCAATGACCGTTCAAGTACAGTAACACTGTTGCTTTTGAAGGGTATCATCTGAAATAGCTTTTTGACAGTTCCAAGATGTCGAATGGACTTCCATCCCTGTATTGACAGAATTGTTTTGGACCATTTACTTGCATTCCAGTGGAGGATTAGATAAAACTGAAGGGAAACTGGTATCATGTTGGCCACCTCCCTCAAAAGAGAAAGGGGGGTAGTTAGGAAGAAAACTCATGCCCTACTGTCAGGAATAAAGATATTGCCCATTGCCTAATACTCACAAGACCAACCACCCCACAATCCCAGCTGCAGCTCTCCTTTTTAGTCAGTGTTGTCCGCCCCCTTGCGCGTGCGTTTCAGAATGAAACTGACATTATTTTCTCCTCTGCATTTGTGCTCAGGAACCATTTCCAAACAAACAAAAAGTTTGCTCAACCAGCAAGTTTTTATTTTTATTTTCATTTGAACATTGTTTTTGTTTTCTTATTTGTCATTGTTATTGTTTGGGTGAAGAGACCCTTGCACCCTTATTTGTTGTAAAAGAGGCACTTACCATTAGGCTTATCTGAGAGAATCTGGTCCTTGATGCTCTTCTGAGGAGTCTAACCTGCCCCTCATCAAAGCACCACAAGTTCACAATTTGAAATGGAGAACTTAAATACTCCTCTGTGGACACCCTCATGGTATGTTATTGTTATGTACACAACCATGCACAGACAGACCATATACTCAGTATGAAGAATAAACAACTGTCATTTTAAGCAAGCATTTCTTAGTTTGAAATATGTATAGACCTATATAATGCATCTGTTGAATCCCACTGCTGAGTATCACGCAGTACATTGGGACATTCATTTTTCCATGTCTAGTTTATGTGTGTTGTACTTCTTTTGTGATATGTGAGTTGTGTTTGACTGTCTCACACAGACCCCCACCACCACACACACACACACACACACACACACACACACAACAGTTTCTGCTCAGGTGTGGAACACCCCTCTCAAAGAACCTCCCTCTACTGTCATGCACAATTATAGAAAACGGACTAAAAGCATCCAATGAGATTGGTCTGCGTTATGTTTAGATTGCCAGGCATATGTGAAGGCATTTTCTGTAAGGGATGCTCTCCAAGTAATGGAATTGTAATATAAAGGAATAATTCAGTGACAAATACAATTTAAAATTTTCCATTTACCCCAAATTAAGTTGATCATCTCAAGACATGTTTGAAATACAAACATTTACCTCCTAGTTTTGCACTGGAGCTGTAAGATTAGGATGGATTACAAGTGATGAAAGCATATGGGAGTTCATGCGAACATCATGCAACAGATGCCAAAATCATAGCACACTTGCCCAAAAAAGCAATTTTGCACAGTAATACCAGTAGTTTGTTCATGAACATTTCCATAAAATGGCAAAATCATTATGTATTTCAATTTAAAGTATATAAATTAAAACAGAACTATACTATTCTAGTAATATCAAAGTCATTCTAAGTTCAGAGTGGTTGCCGCTGCCATTTTCTGATCTGTGTGGTACCTTTTCATATAAAACATGTACAGTGTCTAAAAAAAAAAAGAAGATCACTTGTGTGTCAGAAGTTGTGCTTTTAGGAAGGTGTATGACTTTGGCATGTAGATTTCATGATTGCAGGCCTGAAAGCTTTAAATGTGAACTCCATGAACCTCATTGCAGTCTCCAGTGCAAAACCCAAGGAGCAAAATTCACTGATGCGTCAGCACTCTTGATTCATTTAGCAGCAGAGCTGATCTTCACTGTAGAATCTTGGCTGTTCCTGACTGCAGAACAGCAGTAGCTACCATGATTATTTCCAGACCCCTTCTGTTCTAAGTAACAGCATTATTTACTTTCTATGCAACTATGATCACTTAAAAGGAAAAAAAATCAACCTCTTTTGCAGTCAGTAACATGACACTTTAAAAAAAAAAAGTTACCCCAGGTACCAAACTCTTTTCTTTTTCTTTTTGTAATGTAAATAAGTAACACTATATTTAAACCGTAATAATAATCCCAGTCTAAATTTTGAAGATAGAGTTGTATTTATCACTGCTGTCAGTATAGTACTGTAGCTGACATTGACAGCATTATGTACATAGGTCACCTTTTAGTATTATTTCACATTGAAAAGTAGAGGGAGCTGAAGACAAGGAGCGAGCTTTTAAATAGAGTTTCTTTCTAGTTTTATATTGAGAGCGGTGGGAGGGGGTGCTGAGCGGTACAGTAGTGGCAGTTCCACTTTTAAAAAGTTTGATATATGAAGCTGCTAGAAACAATCACTAATTTTATTATGTTGAGGGTACAAATATATATATATAAAAAAAAAATACAGAATTCAGACTGTTAAAATATTAAGTAGTTATCTGATACCATATAACCTGAGATCACACATCTGTCTCGTTGTTTTTGTTTGTCTGTCTCTGTAGGTGTGTTTGTTTTGTATGTGCATCCATCTCTCTGAGCATATGTTTTTTTTTGCTATGCCTTTAGTCTTGCACCAGATTGAATTGGACTGCTTTCCATATCTCCACCACCCTACACAAAGGTTTAAGGAACCATAACAAAACTTGCTGGCTGAGAAGCTAAATGTAAGACACCCATAGGCTACCAATATTTATACAGAATCTGTATTTAATGCCACAAAGTTTCATTCTGCATTAACTAGCACAGTGCAACTCCATGTCATGTACTGTATTTTATATGCAAGATGTCTGCTTTTGTTTGGATTTTTCATGTCTTTTTTTTGTCTATTTGTTATGAACCTATCCGTTAACTTTGCATAAACATGACTTCAGTTTTTAACCACTTTGCTGCTATACAGTAGTCTATCTTCCTTCAATCTTGGAAACTGTGCATAACTCTGGAATGCAGAAAGACATACATTCTTAACTTGTCTGGGTTAAAAATAATAATAATAATAATAAAAAGAAAAAAAGAAAAGAAATGCATATATGAACATGTTTCTTGAGTGTATTGTTTATGAAAGAATTTACTTTTCATAGCAGTTGAGTTGTTTCTTTCTCCACTTTCTCTGATGCTTGGGTGCACTGATGTATGTAGCTAGGCTTCTTTCTTCTCCTTCCAGCGCTCGATGGTGTAACTATCCCGTGGTTAGTTCTTGGTAGTGGAAAAAACATTTGTGTTTTTGGAAAAAAAAATAATTGCAGTATAAATGGTACTCTTCTGATAATTCTTCTATAAACACTGCCTGAATTTTCCTTTCTTTTTCTGCATCTCTTTTTTCTTTCTTTCTGTTTTTCCAGTGCTGTCTGCTCACTCACACACCCTGACAACCTCAACAAGTGCCTCACATCCATTGTAGTGTTCATCTAAACTTTAACAGTGCTGATTTCCGGTTATAACGGTTTATATGCATTCTAGGTACTTCTATCACCCTTTTTTTTTTTCTTTTTTTTTTTTTGAAAATACCAACTATACGATGTAAAATTTATAGTCAATAACTCATATCATAGTTGTATTTTCTTTTTATTACAGATGTAGCGTGTTACTTTTCATAAATGTCATGTAAATATGCATACATATGTTTGTAACTGTTTTTATGTTACATCACACACTTGTAATTTTGACATATCAAAATAACATTATCATAATAAAATGGTGAGTTTTAATAGGTTTCTTCTATGTATACTTTTGTTTCTTTGTGCCTTTGGTATGACATTGTGGGGTATCACTGTATTGTGTCGATAATTTATTATACTTCTGTGTGTAAGGAAGCTGGTGTGGCAGCATTGATTGTGGGCAAAGTTTATCGATGTGTTTACATAACTGAGGCAAACTGTGGAGGCATAAAACTGCCTTCTCAACTCAACAAAACTTTGTTGTACTAACAGAATGAAAATCATAGTAATTACAAAAGCTGTGTTCATGACTGCAGATAGTCTGATTAATGAGGTCACAATGTGGAGGGTCAGCTTCTCCTACTTGACCTCATAGATAGTATAAATGATTGTATGAAATACATTGATTTTGTGGACAAAGGTCAGCTCAGGCATTATGCCAAAGAAATTTTAAACATGTCACTATTTACCAAGCACTTACATGAGTACAACCGACATATCCACTTCTTTGCACTGTTTATAATTTTGCAGGTCCACTGTGACCATACAATTTATGATCACAGAATCTACAAAATTGAAAGACCTTAACATCCTTACAGTTGGCCACCCATATTATTAGTGCAGGTCTGTGAGTCATCTCACTGACCCAGAAAAGTTGCCTTGGAGGTGTATGTCAGTAACAGATAACACGGATAGCATATTGCTCAGTTACCATATTTATGATAGGCTCATAGTTAGTTGAACAATTAAGACGATGTTAGGATGTGGGCTTGTATAAGCAAGTTATCTGGCTAGCATAAGGTGGTGAGCACAATGGAGAAAGCAGTGAAATATTGATATTGGAGATGAGTCATACATGATACTGAGGTGGTCAAAGTCACAATATTTGACAATGTTTACAAATTATATACAAAAATTACTACATATTTTGGACATTTCATGCATACAACCAGATAAAATAAAATAAAAAACAAACAATGCACACTATAGCATACAATTACCGTAGGCCTCCATTACATCAATCAAAATGGAAAATTATCTTGACATGCTATGCTACACGTGCTTCAGTTATATACAAATAAAGTGCAAACTAAGGGTTTGAAATCACTGCACACAAATTACTCATTTTCATGATTGACCTTTTTTGAGAAGTGTGTCAAAATGATCACTGCATCCTAGAAATGGTGATTCGAAATATCTGTGTGTATGTGTGTGCCTAGTCACACCTTCATTCTGCACAAAGAGATGATTGTGTCTGAGGGGTATAGTGTGAACCCTGCGTACAGTGGCTTGTTAAAGCTGGAATATATCGTGTGTAGGAGCAGTGAACCTTCAGACGAGACTCTGTAGAAGGACACCAAGCCATTCGGCCAGTCCAGAAACACCCCAACCCTATTGCACTCATACGGGGGGAACTCGATCTCGGTCTTCCTCTTACCATGGTACACAGAGTAGCCCTTCTCGTTACAGTACAGAGTCACTGATTTAGGATTGTGTCCCAGCACCACATCGTCTCCTCCTCCCTTCCTCCTTATGCCTTTGCAAGTAAATCCAATGGCAGCTGTCCCAGTCCACTCAACCTCCCAGTAGCAGCGTCCGGTCAGAGGCTCCCTGCACAGCACCTGGGGCCAGCAGTCAAAGCGCTCTGGGTGGTCTGGGTAGGGCTGAGCTGGCCCCCTAGTCACTTTCTGGTTCCGCTCAGACAGTGTTAAGTTCCTATGAGCCGTGTTGGGGTCTAAATGCAGCTTGTAGAAATCTGTGAAGTGAAAAATCTGAACCTTTTGGAAAACACACATACTGCATATATACACACAAACACCTGCTGTTGGCTACATACCCTGATTCATTATCTATAGTATGGAAAATGAAATACTAGAATGAAAGGAAAATCTGTTGTAATGAATGCGTTGCCTGACGTTTTGGTAGTTAGCTTGCTAGTTTAAGATCAAAACTCCCTACTGTAGCTTTAAAGCAACATTAGGCAGGTTTTTACTATTTTTGGTGATAAATGGTCAGATGAACAGACCTGATAGCAATCTATCTACCTTTTATCAGTGACAACTGTTAGTGTTTGCAAGGAAAGTCTGTTGGCTATCACCTAGTTAGCTTGCAAGTTTCAGACAAAAACGCTGTGATACCTCTTTTAATACTAATTTAAAGTCAATTATTTTATAATGGTTGACTGTTTATATATCGGTCTTTCACCAGGTGTAAACTGTGAAGTCCCACATCCCGTAATGATGCTGGAAATTTGATTAACTATGTATACACTGAGTCAACACACAGCATACTTACATCTCTGTGGTGCTGACAGCAAACGGTACCTTCCAGCATGCTTGACACTAGAAGAAAAGTTACGGTAGAATAAAGGTTAAGAAATATAACATTCATAACGTTAACACAGTTACTCACTTACTCATATGCAATTATGCACACACACAGTAAGAGACAGACATAGACTAGAAGCATTACTTCTCACAAATGTTTAAAGGAATGAATCCTTTTTCAGCACAACCACTTCAACCTGCAGATCAAACTGATGTTTTATCACAAACTCAGGATACGCTTACAATATGTTGACATACTTGAGGGTCTCCAGAGCACAGTCAGAATCTTGAAGTCTAGCCGAGAGCTGCTCCACTCCAGAAGTTCTTGGGTAATTGTAGCTCAGGTCCAACTCTTTTAGATGAAAGGGGTTAAAGGTGAGCGCTGCAGCCAGGGCTGCACAGCCTCTGGTAGACACAAGACATGTGGATAACCTGAACCAGAGAAAGAGGGGCAGAGAGCACCAGATCTCAGTTTTATCCCTTAATGCTACAATGCATTCTCCACTTCATCTCAGCACAAGGAGTTTACCATGGTATATGTAGATTCTCTGCGAGTGATTCACCTCAATATGTGTACTTTACAGTTGAGACTCTTCAGACCAGCAGCGAGGTGTTCCACTCCTGAGTCCTGTAGTTCATTGTCGCTCAGATCCAGCTCTCTCAGAGCAGAGTGTTCAGACTGGAGAACTGAGGCTATTGTCGAGGAGGACAATTCTGTAAAGTGACAGCCAACCAAACTGCAAACACAAGTCACAGTCTCAGTATAACCTGTAAACATGTAGGTGAGTCTCTGTCCCAAAAACAAAATATTTTCAGAAGTCACAATGACTGAGCTCATGAACCTCATGGAGTAAATCAAAGCCAAAAGATGACAAATTACAATGGAAATGAATCGCTTTGTTTTTTATGATTAACTTTGTCAACGTGGACATAAGCATTTCAGGTAAAGTGAAGGTGAGGTCACAATATGTTGAACTGGTATTCTTAGTATCCCACCTGAGCGTTTGCAGTTTACAATGAGGACTCAGTAGCCCCTGAGCAAGCAGCTTAAGCCCCGAGTTCTGCAGGCTGTTGTAGCTCAGGTCCAGCTCACTCAGTTGTGAACCCAGTGACTGCAGGCTAAGGACCACAGTCTGATAGGCTTTCACTGTCAGTTTACAGCAATCCAACCTGCAGGACAACACAAGATGCTGAGATTAGGGTTTGGGCGGATGGTAGGATATCTGTATCTGGGATGCTCCAATTTCCATTCCCCAGCTGGTATTTATAGTTTGGTTACATTTCATCAAAGTACACTGGATACTACTTTAATATTTTCCATGGTAAAGAGATAAAGAGATAGTAAAGAGTAAAGAGTAAAGTAAAGAGATTACATATTTTGGGGCGGGATGCTTACAGCTGACAGAGCCTGTTGGGCAAAGTCCCAGGCTCTGTTGTTATAATACATGTATGAACTACCATGAAATGTGCTGAGACAGGCCTTCGCAGGAATTCTGGTTAAAGAGACAACATATAGACTCATAGGCTTACCGAGCCCTCCTGCACCACCGTACTGCTGGTACTAGTCTTTTGCGGCCCTCGTCTGTGGTGTTGTACTGCCTCAGGTCCAGTTCGTCTAGCGGCTCCTCGGACATCTGGAGCATATATGCCAGAGCCGAGCATTGGGCCGGAGAGAGGTTGAATTCCACGCACCTCTTTGATTTTAGGTACTCTTGGATTTCATCCTGCATGGAGAAGTCCCGCATCTCAATCAAGCAATGGAAGAGGTTGATGCACCTTTCGGGTGAGAGGTTCTCCCCTCTGAGCTCTTTAATGTAAGTGATGGTTCTCTTGCGTATTTGTGCTTTCAATATCTGGTCCATGTACTCAGTGATTTTCTTTGTGATGTCAGAGGCTCGACTGCGTGTGCCTTTAAGCAGGCTTTGTAGGAGCTTCTGGTTGGGCTCGAGCGAAAGTCCCAGGAGGAAACGGAGAAAAAGATCCAGGTGTCCATGTTCGCTCTGCAAGGACTTATCCACTGCAGCCTTCAGCAGGTCATACAGGTCCATTTTCTTATCAGACACGAGAAGGTGAAAAGACTCCAGAACCTTTGCATTTTTAGTGACAAAGGAGTGGATCACATGAAGAGCTGCAAGAAACTCCTGAATGGTCAGATGCAAAAAGCAGTAGGTCCGCTTTCCACGACCGACCGACTCCTCTTTGATGATCTCTATGCATAACCCTGAGAACACAGAGGCATCCCTTGTGTCAATTCCACACTCTCTGAGATCCTCCTCATAGAAGTTAAATTGTTGACTCTGTAGATAAGTGAAGGCCAGCTTCGCCAACTTCAATATAGCCTCTCTGCTGGACTCTTGTGATTGTCGCGTGTTGATCTGTGTGATGACAAACTCTGTGAAGATCTGAGTAAGTGTGTGAGGAATGTCCCTGATGGGTTTCTTGTTCAAGATTTGCTGAAACACAGTGGCAATGAACGAACAGAAGACAGGGATGTGGCACATGATGAAAAGCGTGCGTGTTGCCCGGACATGGGCAATGATTTTGTCAGCCAGCCTTTGGTTGGCAACTCTGCTTCTCAAGAATTTGACCTTCTGCGCATCACTGAACCCCCTGAGCTCCATCACCTGGTCAATGTAAAGGGCAGGTATCTGACTGGCCGCTGCTGGTCGTGAGGTCACCCAAATCAGAGCAGTGGGGAGAAGGTGACCTTTGATGAGGTTCGTCACTAGTGCTGAAACTGTCGCTGCCTTGTTCACGTCACACACCTCCATCTCCTGGAAGTCCAGACGGAGTTTAGACTCATCCAGACCGTCAAAGATAAACAGGAGTTTGCATGCCTTGTAAACCTCCAAATCTTCCAGGGCTTGGAACTCTTCGAAGAGCTCCACCAGAAGACTGTGGAGGCTATGCTGCACACCACACATCAGATTCAGCTCGCGGAAGGGAAGCAAAAAAATGAAATCCACATCCTGATTAGCTCGCCCTTCGGCCCAGTCCAGAATGAACTTCTGCACAGACATGGTCTTCCCAATCCCAGCGATGCCTTTGGTCATGACTCTTCTGATGGGCCTCTGCTCTCCCCGTAGCGGTCTGAAGATGTCGCTGCAGTTGATTGCCTCATCTGGAGGCATTGCCTGTCTCCTGTGCATCATCTCAGTCTGCTGGACCTCGTGCTCTATGTTGATTCCCTGACTGTCTCCTGCTGTGATGTAGAGCTCTGTGTAGATGGCGTGGAATGGCACATCACAGCTGAGTTTTGTGGACCCCCCAGGCATGACCTCAAACCTCTTCTTCAAACTGGCCTTATGGCCCTCTATGGCCCTCTGTATGTCTGGAATACAATGAAAAGAAAACAATGGTAGGTAGTTATATACAACTACACTGTTTTTGCTGCTGCTGTTATTGATTAGATTACAAATAACCATACCTAACCACACAGTTTTGCACAACTGTACAACTGTATGTGTGTGTGTGGGTGTGCATGTTATTGATAATGAAAATAATGCATTTAGGAGGCTGTTTGAGCACAGATGTCACTCACTTGCTGAGGTATTTTGTGAGGGGACACTTCTCCAGCAGAATTCAGGATATGCATAAAGTTCAGGAAAGAAAGGTAACACCATGAACATTTAATTTCATGTTATGAAAGTCCCCAGTGAAATCAAAGATCTCCACATCATCTCCACTTAAAGTCTGCACCAATCTGGACGAAAACTAGCACACAACCTTATTTCTACAAACCACCCACCCACCAGCAACATGTGCTGAGTACAAATCATCACTGGGCACTGCAAAGGGGACTTCCTGAGCTCTGTCAATGGCCAGATGTGGCATAATATGCTAGAGAAATTATATTTCTGTATCTACTTTTCATTTTTTAAATGATTTAGGTTTCAGAAATTATGTTTTTTTGAATGAAGCATGAGTAAAACATAGCATAGTACTATTGCAGGATTCACATTTGAGTGAAAACACCAAAAACAGCACTTTTTATAGGATTTATTCTGTAGCCATGGACACTTACACTGTTTCCTCCGATGGGATATGAGAAGCTAGGGACCCCAAACTCCAAAGAGACCCAGAGGATAGACGTCTGTCCAAAACATAAATTAAAACACAGCTTTCCATCAGATGGACTTCAAAGTACCCTATGAAGTACCCTACCTGGCATCGGCTCATTAACACTGTAATAGACACAGATATGCCTGTAGTGATGCTAGTAGGGTCAGCTTTCTTTCGGTAGAGACGGACAACTGGACACTGGCTAAATAGTCAACAAAGTCTCAGAAAATAAGCTCTTGTCAAGAGGTGAGGGTGAGCTTCTTCAAAGACTGACACAGACAAGTGCTATCTTAAGACAAATCTCTTATGTTACAGTTTACAGATAGGTGATATCTTACCTAGGCTGATGTTGTGATGTTGCTTGGTCAGAGTTGGGGAACTTTTCTAGAGAGCTGTCACTCTCTGTGGATGTGTGGCTAGGAGATGGTGACTGTGGCCTATACCCCAAACACCTAACACACAGTAGAAACAGGGAAAATATGAACAATTATAGGCAGTCATACAGTAGCCTACAGGGCAATACTGAGAGATTGCTGACAGAGTAAACATTATATGAGACTGATGATCAACATTACAAGCCTTTAAGCCCCTTAAACTTAATGATGCTATTTAGATTAGGCTACTCAGATATCTAGAATGGCAGAGTTGTGTATCATATTATGTTTAGCATTATAACACAATGCATTGTGAACTTATAATGTCCTGTGAAGAGGTTCCCCATAAAAACTTTGAAAAACTCCCAATAACAAGAGGTTAGTGTTTATGCACTGACTTAATTTTGTTAATATGATATGAACAGACCTTATGACAATCACACCATATTGCATAACCTCAAACCACTTCACCACAACACACCTCACCTTATGACATAGGGTGCTACTCCCTCTCCCTTGTTCGGGGACTCTTCTTCTTGCACTCTGATATTAGAAAGAGATAAGTGATTTTAGTAACATTTTGTCCAGTATGAAGTAAACAGCCTTAATAGTATGGAGTCATTGTTCAATATCCTCAGACTTAAAATTGTTTATTGTTGGGAGAAACGAATAGCAGAATGAACAACAGGTTCTACTTTCAGCTCTGTACTGATAATATACTGAGCAAGCACACTGGTTTTAAAACAGAGTGAAACATTCTTTAGTGACACTTCCTACACTTTCATTTCAAATACATCTATATAAGCCATCATTGACTACTCATAAAGCATTACACATCCATCACACACACTTTCAATGAATATTCCAATATATGCCTACAGGAGGGCAATGGCACTAACAGCCTCCTCACCTGGTGATAGGAGATACTGTTCCATATTTCAAACAAGGAGGGAGGCCTATGGAGATGTCACTTTGTAGAGACAAGCAACTGGATGCTGAAGATTCACGTCTGTCTGCTTCCAGACTGAAGACATCAAAAAGAAATGTTCAGCACAGTCAAATTGCATAAGTCCTAGCCTAGCCTACCAAAGACAAGTTTTCAGTCATTCAGACTCTTTCACTGGAATTGAGTGACATTTCCAACACTTTCATTTCAAATACATCTATATAAGCCGTCATTAACTACTCATAAAGCATTACACACTCCATCACACACACTTTCAATGAATATTCCAATATATGCCTACAGGAGGGCAATGGCACTAACAGCCTCCTCACCTGGTGATAGGATATACTGTTCCATCTTTCATACAAGGAGGCAGACCTATGGAGATGTCACTGTGTAGAGACAAGCAACTGGATGCTGAAGATTCACGTCTGTCTGCTTCCAGACTAAAGACATCAGAAAGAAATGTTCAGCACAGTCAAATTGCATAAGTCCTAGCCTAGCCTACCTAAGACATGTTTTCAGTCATTCAGGCTCTGTCACTGGAATTTATATACGTGGACTAAATTAAGCTGTGACCAAAGCACTGAAACAATAGTGTATAAGGTCTTGCCTGATGTGACAGTGAGAAGCTCCATCACAAACATTAAGAGAATCTTCTATTGTGGCGTTCCTCTGTGCTAACACAGTTCTGGGAAAAGTCTGCTGTCGGCCTGTGTGCTGCCTGAAAATACAACCAAGAACGAACTCACTGGTAAATGCAAATCCCTATTCCAAGGCCTATTTAGGGAGACCTCAGAAAGAAATTCTGGAAGAAGTGGGTGTGACGATTCTACAGTTTGGCAAATTCAGTTCAGAAATGTGTTGATTGAAACAGACAGACTTGTGGGAGAAATAGAAATGTGACTTTGTACAGGACTAAGGGGTGGCTCTGGGCAACAGAAAGAATCATGGGAGGAGTGGGGAGACATGTCTTGTCCGTTACCTTTGGGCAATGTGAGGGGGCGGGATAGAGAGACCACGCCAGCGCCTAATCCTCTGTTTCTCCATCCTGAAGTCCAGTAACACCAGTGCAATGAAAAAGAAAATAATTAACATTTCTTGCCTCACCCTTTTGCAGTCATCGACAACAGAATTCATGTCTCCCCGTCTTAATTATCAGTTTTCACTGTGGGGCAAAGACACTTTGGCCATACCTTGTGGTCTCAGATGCAGTTTCTTCACTGAGGTTGGGTGGCATCTGAACGGAGCTATCACTACGCAGAGAAACATAGCTGAACGATGAGTCTCTCCTCTCTGTCTGGCTACTGCAAAACATCATTGACAAATCATGGTGAACGATACAGTCCACAGTACACCAGGTCAGTACACTTGATCAGTATACTTGATCAGTACACAGGTCAGTACACAAGTCAGTACACTTGATCAGTACACAAGTCAGTACACTGGATCAGTACACTGGCTCAGTACACTGGCTCAGTACACAGGTCAGTACACAAGTCAGTACACTTGATCAGTACACAAGTCAGTACACTGGATCAGTACACTGGCTCAGTACACTGGATCAGTACACTGGATCAGTACACTGGCTCAGTACACAGGTCAGTACACAAGTCAGTACACTGGCTCAGTACACAGGCTCAGTACACTAGATCAATACAAAAAACATTCCCCAATAAGTGGCAAATTGTTGCAGAGTTGCTTTAATTCTTTACAAATCTGAAATGACCTTAAAGGGATTCAGTCACAACCACGTTCAGGCTTTGGGGGTCTTGCTTTTTTCCACACACACATACACACACACAGTGCCCTCACTTGCTTGTTGAGAGTTTTCCATCGCTGATATTAGGAGGCTGCTCTACAGACCCGTCACTTTGGAAAGATATGCTACTAGATGCGGACTCACGACGGTCTGTCTTCAGTCTGTAAACACACAGAAACATAGAATACAGTTAAATGATGTAGAATTCATCCTCAGGTACACCTCAGAGTGCTTAAAGAGATGAATAGAGTATTGTTTACAATAAGAACAGGCATGAATTTAACATGAGGCTTTTATATACAGCGTACATAGTGGAGCTGAATGATGTTGTTCATAACATATTAAGAAATTGTGTATAAAACACCATAAAAATGCAAGGCCTGGTTTAATATGGACTTTTAAAAACAGTAAAAGAGCTCCTCTAATGGACCCCTTAACATGGAAAGTTGCTCTATAGAGTAACACATAACACTCCACAGACACACAACTAACAGATGGAGACACCGGCCTATGAAGTCTAAATGAATGAGCGCTGTACTCACTAGGGGAAAGGTTATCAGATTCAATTCAATTTATTTATATAGCGCCAAAACAATAAAATTGTCTCAAGGCTCAAGATTCGTTAAATTTCAATTAGTTCATTAAGAAATATTTAGCAGATGAACTTTGACTGAAGACTACAGGAAACTCCACTGAATCACACTGATGATTTCCCAGAGATCAGTGATTTTAGTAAGATTTTGTCCAGTATGAATAAACCACCTTAACAGTATGGAGTCATTGTTCAATATCCGCAGACTTAAAATAGTTCAACAAAAACAAAGTAGCTGCAGTCCTATTTTAACCCCTTTATTGCTGAGAGAAACGAATAGCAGAATAAACAACAGGTTGTACTTTCAGCTCTGTACTGATAATATACTGAGTAAGCATGCAAAACAGGTGAATGGTGTTGAGAAAGAGAGAGAGAGAGAGAGAGAGAGAGAGAGAGAGAGAGAGAGAGACCACACCTGTAGATGGAGGATACCTCTCCGAAATGAAATACAGTCCACATTAACAAAATAATTCATGTCTCCCCGTCTTAATTAGCAGTTTTCACTGTTCGGGCAAAGACACTTTGGCCATACCTTGTGGTCTCAGATGCAGTTTCTTCACTGAGGTTGGGTGGCATCTGAACGGAGCTATCACTACGCAGAGAAACATAGCTGAACGATGAGTCTCTCCTCTCTGTCTGGCTACTGCAAAACATCATTGACAAATCATGGTGAACGATACAGTCCACAGTACACCAGGTCAGTATATTAGGTCAGTACACTAGGTCAGTACAAAAAACATTCCCCAAAAAGTAGACAATTGTTGCAGAGTGTTGATTTAATTCTTTACAAATCTGTAATAATCTTCAAGGGATTCAGTCACAACCACCTTTCGGGGTCTTGCTTTTTTCCACACCCACATACACACACACAGCGCCCTCACTTGCTTGTTGAGAGTTTTCCATCGCTGATATTAGGAGGCTGCTCTACAGACACGTCACTTTGGAAAGATATGCTACTAGATGCGGACTCACGACGGTCTGTCTTCAGTCTGTAAACACACAGAAACATAGAATTAACACACAGTTAAATGATGGATGGAAGGTTGCTCTATAGAGTAGCACATAACACTCCACAGACACACAACTAACAAATAGAGACACTGGCCTATGAAGTCTAAATTAATGAGTAGTGTACTCAGTGGGGGAAAGGTTTTCAGATTCATTCACTATCAATTAGTTCATTAATAAATGAAGAAAAGAAAAGATAAGATGAACTTTGACCGAAGACTACATTCCACTGAATCATACTGATGATTTCCCGCTACCATAATTGTATATTGCTCTCACCTCTGATTGACCTGTACACGTCTCTCTGCTTTTCCATTGACATCCCTCTTAGAGGCAGCTACTGTCTCTCCTGTCTTCCCAAAGACATGTCTCATCCCGGAATAAATTAAGTCCTCCTCTGTGTCCCCAGGGAGAATGACCTTATTGGGAATCTTACTCCCCTCTCTGGGAGAATCGGCAAGATTCATCTCTCACCTCTCTCTCCACCGAGTTACAGGACAGAGTCTCCCCCAGCCTGTAAGCAGACACAACTGGTAACACAAGGAAGTTGTAAACTATATAAAAAAAGTTGTAAACTGTATGATATTTTGTTTCCATGTGATCAAAGGGCATTTTTACATCTGCCATTGTGATCAGATGTTCAACATGGCACAATGCAGAGATAGAAGCATTTAATCCAATGTTGATACAGCCAATAGTTCTACAATAGCCTACTATTAAGGTAATTTAAATGAAAATTCAATTCAGTTCAGTTCACAGATGAGTGAACATGAGTCTCATGGCTTTCCAGATGCCACAACCTTAACTGCAGAGGCTAAGTGAACTAGTGAATTAGTTAACTAACAATATAAAACAAAACCTATATTGAGAATTCATATAATTAAGATAATCTCTTTCTAGCCTCAATGATCAGCCTGAATATGTATAGGCCTTTACCATGTCCAAAGGTGTGAGAATATAAACATTTGAATTATTATAATCACAATGACTAAAGCCCAGTGCATGACACAACATATGGGTGATTGTGTGTCAGCATAATATGGATGTATGCGGTTTAAAATAATATTCTTACCTCAACCACAGCAAGACATTCCCACTACATACTTAGCAGTAACTACAGCACCCAGGAAAGGACCCCATACCCTGTGAAGTAGGCTAAATCACGGCATGTATGAGAACTTTGAAGCCGGTGTGTGTGAGAGAGATTGAGTAGGCTTAACTGTGTGTTATGGGATGGGCATGGCACTTAGATTGTGAGGTTTTCACCTTTGACCATTCCATAAACATCTCAATTGCATGGCGTCTGTGTGGCTGGGAGAGTTTGTAAACATGTGCGCATGTATGTTATTGAGTGGTGTGTGTGTGTGTCTGTGTGTGTGTGTGTCTGTGTGTGTGTGTGTGTGTGTGTGTGTGTGTGTGTGTGTGTGTGTGTGTGTGTGTGTGTGTGTGTGTGTGTGTGTGTGTGTGTGTGTGTGTGTGTGTGTGTGTGTGTGTGTGTGTGTCAGTGGTGGAAGAAGTATTCAGATCCTTTACTGAAGTAAAAGTACCAATATAACAATGTAAAAATACTCCATTACAAGTCCTGCATGGAAAACATTCAGTAAAGGAACATAAGTAATTAAAATAATTAAAAGTAATTAAAAAGAATTCAAGTATTAAAGTAAAAGTACTTGTTTGGTCCCTCTGACTGATACATTATCATTAGATTATTAAGCAGCATGTTACTGTTGTAGCTGCTGGAGGTGGTGCTAGTTTGAACTAATTTGTATACAGTTTTATATACAAGGACACCAGATAAATCTAAGGGATCATTAATTGGAGAGAAAAGAAGAAAACAGTAAGTTCTCAGACACTAATCTTTTTTCAGCTTTTTGACTCTTTCTCTAATCTTTGAATTTTAGTGAGATGTTGGATCACTTGATTTTTTTTTTCAAAGAAACAATGTGAGAAGTTTAGAGGGGAAAATCCCTATTTTGCATAGATGTTAACAACTCATAGACAGCTGCAATGTGACCCCAACTACACACTTATGTAAGACATCAGAAGTCAAAAAGGTTGGAAACCACTGGTTTAATCTTTAACAATGTGTTGTATTGTTAAGGTTTGTTTAATTATCCAGTCTGTAAATAATATCTCTCTAGTGGACATTAAAGTCTCACTAATGCAAAAGAGCGTCTTTGGCCATTTCTGCTAACGTAAATAGTGACTGATGGGTGGTCAAGTAGGACAAGTAGGTGAAGACCTACATATCCTCACTGTTACTCATTTCCTTGTCGAAGTCTGAATGCATCTCCGCATATGATGCCTAAATAATTACTGTTACAACATTTCAGTCTTGCAGGTTGAATCTTATTGTAATGTAATTTATTTTTGTCCTGTATTGATACAAATTTAGAAGAGAAGGAAAGGCTTAATGTATTATACACTGGCAGTTTATAGGGTAATGGTGGGCACAAAGGAAATTACACTAAGCATCACACATAACAGAACTCTAACAGAAGATACACGCTGACCTTAACATAAGGGGAGGGGAACAGGAATACACTCTTTATTCGAACTTAGACATAGTATTACACATTACACCCTGCAGCTGCTACGCTCAGATTTATGGTTGGACACCATACAGAACATAAACACAGGCGCACGTACCCTGTTAGAGTACATTTGAGTAATCACCTATTATCTCTTAAAACGAAAAGAGAGTACTGACATACTTGGCACGTATACTAGATGGACTTTCACTTACTGTATTGCAGTGCCATACTGATGGACTGCCACTTAATTGTGCCATGACTACTTTTGTCTTCACACTAGCTTGTTAACATTCTTTGACAAAATAGATTAACTACATAATACAACATATGCCTAAAATAAAGCTCAGGTGAGCAGATATAGCACCACATATAGGCCTAATGGTTAATTGCTTGTCCTAGGCCCGTCCTTTCCTCATGGATCTGTAAAACCGGTCAGCCCTTGGCCACTGTGGCCTTACAAAAAAGTCAAAGTGTTTGCTCAGAAGTATGGTTGGTACCAGAAACATTTCCACAATTGTCCATGATAAACAACAAGTGAATCATTGATGCTGTCCTGTTTTATTGTGGAGGGGGGACTGCAGTATCGCGTAGAACTCACTATGTAGGAACTTTCGGTTGTAGACGCTGTTGTACAACGGATCCTGTCTTGTCGGACACATGAAATATAGCGTGTGTATGATAGAACGCGAGGGTTTGTATTTCTTTGGCATGGGTACTTCGTAGTTTCCACTGTTTATAATGGAGAGCGATGTATTAGATACTCTGGATCAACTTGGGTAAGCAGAAGAGAGGCGAACGTTTGCGATCGATTTGCATGGTACCCGAGTAACGTTAAATGTGTCTGTTCAGTTAATGTTCAATATCGCTAGTTTTGGTGTACAAGCTATATTGCTAATTCTAGCTACAGCTGGCAACCTAGTCCTTTCAGTTTGATTTTTGCCGACTGTAGCAAACACTAAGTCACATGTGTCCTAATTTCTTCACTAATGAGATAGCCTCTTTCATTTGTCAACAGATATGAGGGACCCCTTCTTGACGAGAAGGCTTTGTCGACGGCATCCGAGGAAGGGTTGTCCTCAGCCGAGTATGTCAACCTGTGTATCTGGTTGATGTCCCGACTAAATCCTACCCTAGATACAGATGTATCCCTAATATCACGTAGGTATTCAACGTCACCATTAACAGATACATTTTCACCTCACATATTTTTCGGGTCAACATTCAGCGAAACTGTGTGAAAATGTGTGCAGGTGGAGATGGCTGTCACCTCGAAATTGGTGCGCTGTTGAAAGAGATGGCTTGCCCTTACCATGCCATTGTCGCTGCATTGATGGAAGGGAAGCTTAATAAGAAGGATTGCCTAAAGCTCATACGTATGTATTGATTGTTTATTACCATGTCTGGAATTTTATGTAGGTAATTTTACACAAATTATTTAGATACTTTCCAGTACTATAATACCAAATGTTGATTCTGCTTATTTTACAGTGTATTTGGCATCTGAGCTGCAAGCAGCTCAAATAGTACACAGCAAACCGGTCAAGTCTAAAGACCATGAGCTGAAAGACACACCAACTGAGGACATCCAAGCCATCTGCAAAACGCTTCACATTTCACTAGAAAACACATCTGAAAATGTCCTTTCCATAATAGATGAAAAGGTGAGGTCAGAATTTGGAATAGTTGACATTGAGATGTTATGTAGTCGTAAGCTTAATCATTAATATTTGTTAATCAAACTGGTTGCACTGATGGGTACTACTGCATATATTTGAAAAAAATTGCCATCACATGCTGCTGACACACACATTTGGTTTTGATTCCAGATAAAGTCTTTACTGAAAGAGGTCCCAAAAGATCACATTGGAGAACCAGTGTTCAAACATTCCCTCAGCAATGAACAGTGGGTACGACTAACCTATGCAAACAGTAACATGCTACATAATACATTGTGGTCATATTGCTTGGGTGGTTTGCTTTCATAAACCTATTTCTGATATGCTGTGCCTTTTTCTTCCTGTGTGTTCTTAGATGAAATTGGAGAAAATCAACGTGCTTCTTTCCTCTGAGTATCAGTGTCGTCGGAGAATGCTGATCAAACGGCTTGATGTCACAGTGCAGTCTTTTGGCTGGTCTGACAGAGCAAAGGTAGGAATTGTATATTGAAAGCATATATATTCTAGCTTGCCTTTGTGTTATCAAAATGATAAGCAACCATTTTACTGCTCCCGTATCTCTACCCAACAATCCTGTGCAATAATTTAATTTGTACACATTTCCAACATGTTGCATCAATTACCAGTCCTCTCCAGGATTTAGCAAGTTTGTGTTCTCACAATTTCAGGTTGTCATTTTCTGTTATTACCACAGTATTTCTGCAAAAAAAAAAAGGTTAAAAAAAGCTGTCAGATCTGCCTTTTTTTAACTCAAAATGACGGCAATTGTAGAATTCCTGCCGCAAATACAGTTCCTTTTGGTCACAACAAACTCTCATTTGATTTGATTCACAATTTTGATCTGAATCCCTTTTTATTTGAAAAAAAATCTGAAACAGCCATTTTTTTAACCACAATTTTTGAGAATTCACACAGCAAATTCAGTCACTTTTGGCTGCAACAATCACAACAAACCCTTGACAGATCCTGGAGGGATTGAAATACAGGTTACTAGTATCAAAGCTCTGAACTGGTGTAGCAGTTATTTAAACCTAATTGTGTATCTTTTGTCAAAGGAAAAAGTTGACTGTATGGCAAGAGCCTATCAGCCAAAAAGACACTCTTTACATCTGAAGTCCTCGGTCAGTCTGGCTCATCTTCTTGCCGCCAGGGAGGACCTCTGCAATGTGGTGAAGACCAGCGGTGGCTCGACACGCGACAATACATCATGTGCTGTTAACAAGGTAGGTGTCTGTCACTGCTGCTCTTAGAAGTTTTGTCACCCCGAACTGTAGACATTTTAATCAGTTGTCTAATGGCTGGTGGTGAGCAGTGTATAAAAAGGTCATTGTAATGTGTAGGTTTTAGATGTTCGATATGCACGTTCCTTTTAAAGTGTTTGGCTTTCCAGGAAGCTCAACAAACTACAGTAGTTCAGGTCTGCTATAAATGAGAAAATGTATTTTGATTCTTGGAAAATGTTTAAACCTTGTCCTAAATACCTACGCCTGCACTGTATAAATCTAAATATCACTCTGTGTTCGAATTCCTTTCCATTTCCTAGATCCTGATGGGCAGAGTGCCTGATCGTGGTGGGCGTCCCTATGAGCTTGACCGCCCGCCGCCTGAGATGCCTCCCTGGAAGAAGAGGCAGGATGGGGGAGGTGGGAGAGGCGGTGGCTATGGAGGAGGGGGTGGTGGATGGGGCGGCGGCCATGGTGGGGGTGGAGGAGGAGGAGGAGGAGGAGGATGGGGTGGAGGAGGTAAGAGGGGGGGTAAAAGTAGTTGGAGCTATGGGGGAGGTGGAGGAAAGGGTTACCAGGGTAAGGGAGGGTATTAGTTTTATATTTAAGTGCACTAAAAAAAAAAAAAGCTAGTATGTTTTTTTTTTTTAGACTCTGACACCCAGTCTCCATTTAAACACTAGGAGAATTATATTTGAAGTGTTTGACATAGGACCGCATTTCACCATGTACTATCCACAGTATTACTATTGGTCACATTTCTCTTTTGTATGTATTACAGTATGAAAGTATTTGTGAAGAGTAGGTATCACAAGACTTGAGGTTGTTGATTTTTTTTTAATCATTGGTTTGTTTTAAATTAGTTTTGTTGTTGACATCATTGAAGTACCATACATAATGCAGTGTTTTGAATGCTTGAGAAGTGACACCAAATAGCTCAATAAATTACGTTATACATCATTCCTCGTTTGACTCTGTTCCTGCAACCATGTAGGGTTTTAATCCTGCCTTTTGCATGTTATATTTTAAAACACAGTGGATTCTCTTGTAGATTACACTCTGTCCAATTATGGGTGTGCACAAATAATCAGTTATCCAAATCAGTTTGCAGCATAACTATTCAATTGTTACTAATATCCCTACTCTGTTATGCACATGCACAGAATAATGGGAAATTATAATAACACAAACAACTTAGTCTGGTATTCCTTTATGAAGTGAGATGGACTAAATACAGGGTTTTACTGCTTTCCCAAATACATGTTCCATTTATTGTAGCCTTACATCACTCCATGAGCTTTATTTATGAAAAATAATGGCGTAGAACCCATCCTACATTTGAGTGGCACATTTTTCATGGGCGCAACCCACATACTCAGCTGTGCTGCTCATCCTACAAATGCATGTTCCTTACAAATGTGGCACCATTTAAAAGGGAAATAAACAGGCTTTCCAACGGTATTATAAAATGTATTGCCGAGAAGCATTGTTACAACAAAGATATAATCTACCAAACACAAATGTCCTTACTTTTTGTGCTATGTTTAGTACATATCTGGGCAACACCATCTTGGCATTTTGTAACATTATGTCTAATGGTTAGTTCTTCACATTCTGTTGCTGTTTCTAGTTTATTCTTGATTGTTTTTGACTAAAATCCTTACATGTAGCTCCTTTAATTTAAAGTACTCTTTTATGATGTGTACGTTATCAACCTGAACATCCCTGAGACAAAAAAACTACATACAGTAGCTGCAGAAATACGTTTATAGAAACTAACTTTCCCACTTTTTTGCAGTATTTAAATTCTTTAAGAAAAACAAGCAGTTCATGTATTTAAAGAAATGTTTATTTGTAATAAGTCCACTTCATTCTCTAGTGAAAATGTGAAACCTGGGGAAGAGAAAAAAGCACTTAAAAACTTAAAAGTGTGTTAAGTTCTGGTATGATTGCAAGATGATATATATATCAACACAAAAGGCACCAATTCTTTACCAGCCTACAGGTTGTTGAAAGCAGAACTACTCCCTCTTTCTTTTACCAAAACAACTGAAGCAGCTGAACCATGATTTCTGCAATCAAAGACATATTAGTTTAGAGATCACACAAACACTAACAAAAACAAAAATGCAAACATAAAATCCCCTATCAGAGATATTGTCACAAATACAATCCTTCTTGGATTTCTGCTTTGTCTCCTCATATGTATTCCCACTAGTCTTCCCTTCAAGCTGTTCATTCATTGGTGGCAGAATAGGTCCAATCAGCTTCTTGCAGTCCTCCTCAGACAGAGGCGTAATCTTTTCCTCATTTATAGACTGAGGTACAGTTTCAGCACAGGAGTTCACTGTAACATTGGTGGAGGGCATCTGGCCAAACTCCCCTGCATCGACTGGAACTACAAGCTCATCCACTGGCGTATTGAACGCGTTTTCCATCAGACAGAGTTTTGCATCATTAGTCTCCATCCCCTTAGCTTTGTTCTCCGTATCAGGTAGGAGTACCACAGGGTCCTGTGCTGAGGCCACTGCTGTATCATCTGTGACCTCAGGATCAAGCTCCCAATACAGCTTGCTCAGATTCTTCATTCACTCTGTCGCAAGATCGTTCAAAGAAATTGTGTTCTGGTGCTCCAACTGCTGCACCATCTGACAAAGGTGGGCAGCTTGGAGCAGTCCTTTCGATGCTGTGAGGTAGGTGTGAGATGGGGAAAGGCAGTGGAATATGATATAGGTTATTGAAATGATATACTTGGTTATATATTTTTCTAGGCTAATGCTGAAGACATAATTTGCAAAGTATGTTCTTACACAAGGTTTCCTTCATCTTCACAATAGTCTCTTGGCAATGACCAAAGCAGGAAGAGTTCACTAAAACAGCAGCAAGATGGAGAGGCCACTCAACCCAGCTTTCATTGTTATATGCCTACAAGAATCCATACACAAAAACCTTGGTCAAACCAAAGTATTAATCACATTACATGCATGAAAAGTGTGAAAAAAGACACTCACAGAGGCAACTGAAGAGATTTCACCCATTCGGACCTGATAGTAAGTCTTCAGAATCAGAATCATCTTTATTGGCCAAGTACATTTCCACATACAAGGAATTTTTCCTGGGTTTAATTGCTCTCAATGTACTTAAACTGAAAAATATGCATGCAACAGTTTAGGATAATAAATAAATATAATATATAATATAATACTAAAATATAATAATCTGTCAACTGTTCATTAGAGTGGGGAAGGGGGGAAAGGGGGAAAAAACTGTTCCTGTGTCTGGTGGTTTTTGTGTACATAGTTCTGTAGCGCCTGCCAGAGGGGAGGAGCTGGAACAGATTATGTCCAGGGTGTGAGGGGTCTGCAATCATTTTCCCTGCCCGTTTCCTGGCTCTGGATGTGTACAGGTCCTGGATGGTGGGCAGGTCGGCACCAATAATCCTTTCTGCAGACCTGACTGTCCGTTGTAATCTGTTCCTGTCTAGTTTAGTGGCCGAACCAAACCAGACAGTGATGGATGAGCAGAGAACAGACTCAATGAATGCAGTGTAAAACTGGATCAGCAGCTCCTGAGGCAGGTTGTACTTCATGAGCTGGCGCAGGAAGTACATCCTCTGCTGGGCCTTTTTGAGGACTGTATTGATGTTTGCCTCCCACTTCAGGTTCTGGGAGATTGTGGAACCCAGAAACCTGAAGGATTCCACATCAGACACAGTGCTGTTCAGTATGGTGAGGGGGGGCAGTGATGGGGGGCTCCTCCTGAAGTCCACTATCATCTCCACAGTTTTGAGCGAGTTCAACTCCAAGTTGTAGCGACTGCACCACAGGGCCAGATGTTCAACTTCTCTCCTGTATGCAGACTCATCTCCATCTCGGATGAGACCGATGATTGTTGTGTCGTCTGCAAATTTCAGGAGCTGAACAGACGGGTCTCCTGAGGTGCAGTCATTCGTGTACAGAGAAAAGAGCAGTGGGGAGAGCCCACATCCCTGGGGGGCACCAGTGCTGACTGTCCGGGTGCTGGATGTAATTTCACCCAGCCTCACCTGCTGCTTCCTATCTGTCAGGAAGTTCGTAATCCACTGACAGGTGGTGGCGGGCACAGTGAGCTGGGTGAGTTTGGTGAGGAGGACTTCTGGCATGATGGTGTTGAACGCCGAGCTGAAGTCCACAAACAGCATCCTTGCATACGTCCCTGGGGAGACGAGGTGTTGCAGGATGTGGTGCAGTCCCATGTTTACTGCATCTTCCACTGACCTATTAGCCCGGTAGGCAAACTTCAGTGGATCATTGTTGAGACTACTAATGAATCTAAAAGAAATGACGCATTGCTTCACTTGTCAGAAATAAGGCAGGCCTACAGTAAAGTTGTGGATTTCATTTTTTGAAGTGAAGTGTCATTTTCATTACCCAGGTAGGTGCTCCAAATGAAGGACATGGTGCCATAAACCCTGGCTCACACCCTGGCTTTACTGTAACTAGGGATGTGTTTATTAACATGCGTAATACGTATGCTGTAGTTGTATGGACAGGCATAATACATTGTTTCTTTTAAAACTCATTGTAAAAAATATGTCTGAGCTTGATATGTATAGGGTCTGTATAATATAAGATGTATACCTTAGTCTTGCCAGCTAAGAGCAGTGTAGCGAGGCTGGCGATTCCTGCCCCTGCATTGGAAACGTCTGCCTTCTCACAAGTTGGGAGTTTGCAGCAGCAACAACTTGGCAATAACTCTGCCCCACACCATCTGGACATTTGTTTTTCATTATTGAAGAAATGATCAAATTATCTAAATTAAAGACTTCTTTGAATTTCCTTTTTTAAATGTTTTGTTTAATGTTTGATGTACAATAAATAGTAGTCTAAATTAGCAGAGTAATGGTATTGATATTAAATATATATATATATATATATATATATACACGTCCACTTCAAAACCTGGGACAAAAGGTCAGTTGACCAATAAAACTAAAAGAGATTACATCTAATGAAATCCATTTATGTCCTTAATGCCAATGACATGCACTTCATGCCATTTGAAATTTGGCCAGTAGGGGGCATTGTTTGTACAGCTTACTTTGTCAGTTGGTCTATACGCAGCAACACAGGCAAGTAATCAGTCGTTTAATATAACAGACACATGCAATTTGAATCCATGCATGTCTTTAACAGACAAAAACAAATGTCATTCATACATTATCGGCGCACAACAGTTTATTTTTTCTCTAGTAACGTAAGGCACTGCCCACAAGCGTTTGGCAGCAGGCTATGCTACAGTGTGCCTTGGCACAAGTGAAAAATAGGAAAAACACACACAAAAAAACACTAATATCCCCTCGCGGGAAAACAATTGCAATAGCATGGGGAGATATAAATCCCTGTTTCACAGCATTTACGTTAATGAACCGTGTTAAATGGCATTTTAGCCGCTAAACCGTAGTTTTAAGCACTGACCAGAAGCGTTTGACAGCAGGCTATGCTACGATGGGCTAGCATTACTTGTTACTATTAAGACTGTCACGAAATTAAAAGTGAAAGTCTTACATTCCAGGGGGGAATAGCAATGTAACTATAGCACAACCGAAAGGAAAGGTCGCTGTTTGCAAATTGTAACATTATCTGAGGTTAATTGCAATGCAAATAAATCAATTTATCTTGACTGAAGGTCGTGTGACAGCGTATGCGCCAATGATTGTCTTTCGAACACTACGTAGACCAATAACCATTAAACGTGCAATGTTTAATCCAATCATATGCCTCTTTTATGCGTAAGGATGCGCACAAAGGACTTCGAAGTCAAGGTCATATTTCTTCATTTCGACCATGCTCTCCTTGTTGGAGACAGAGAAGGGGCGACGGGACGCGACACATATTTTACTTATTCACGTTGGTGGAAATTATATGGGATACACCAAGGGCACAGCGCTCATCAGCAGGATCAGGGGCCCACATCATTTCCTTCGACATCTGCGAACGCAGAGTGTGGATGAGGGAAACCTGTGACGCCCCGGGCCACCTCGACAAGTCCAGGAACAGGTCCTTGTTAATAAAGTAGTGGGCTCCTTCCTCCGGCACATGGGCACGAGTAGCGTGAGGCACAACAACCTCCGCTGCTAAATGCTTCATTACCGAGGGACATTTAAACTCCCTGGGTAACACTGTACTCATGACTAACATATTTGACCACCTCAAATTAGTCCTCTGAGCAACACAACGGCCCTTTTAAGAGCCACCCCTTTGACCAAATGAACAGCCTTAATTGCTGGCTGTGTATGTGTGGTGCGTGTCTGTGTTTATGAGGCTAGCGTGAGCTAACCAAACACTGTAGCTAGTTAGCTTGCGTAAGGTACTGTAATTTAAGATAACCATGGTAAAAGCCCACATATTATGTGTGTTTGTGATGTGTAATATCAGTCCTTTGTCTGTATTTCACCGAGTCAATCCCAGCCAAACAACACGGTGCTACAGGAGCACGAAATTGAGGGGGGTAATTTCATTGGGATGTTGAGCTCAAATATCAACAACTTTTTGCAAGACCGCAATCAAATCGCGAACAGCCAAGCCAGCCTGCTTTTTCACAGACTAATCTGTGCATGCAGACATTTTACAGATGGTCTCTCCTTTGGTCTTTAAACATTTTGCTACACTAGACAATGGCCATTTTATTTCTTTCACCAAAAGATAGCTTTGTAAGTCATGATGTTATTTGAGTCATGCTAGGAGGCAGCTACGGCTTGGTTTCCCCATACCTCACTGCGGACAATTTCAGTGTGTTGTTGTTGAATAAAGCACTATTTACAGTTTGCTTAATTTGCATTCTCTCTATGAAGTAAGATTTAACGTCTCTACAGTTGGTACTCTGATGAGTTCTAAGTTTCATAATGGTCCAGGAGATGGCAGACGAGGGTTAAGAAACAATTCAAGGACACCAATAAAACTCCACAGACTAGACCATATCTGCAAATATTTATTTTTAGCAAAAGAAAGTTTATTCTAAATAAATTTGTTTACAGTAGAATACCACTTTGTTCATTTGATAGTTTGTACATTGTTTCACATCACTAGTGTGATGTTTAAAGCTCAGGATGTCTTGTATTGTAACAGAATCTTCAATCAAAATACATCACAAGGTTATTTCACAAAGGAGGATTTTTGTTGGAGTTAGATAAAAGTGCCAAGTAAAGACCCCAAATATCCCAAACACTGATCAAAGTCAAAATTTGCTTTAGGGTTTCATTCTGCAGCTATCCAAACAACTCTGATCCTCCTCTGGGAAATATCCCCCTGACCTTGGCTAAAACTCTGCGGTCTTGCCATCAGTAAGCAAATTAACAAGGTTGATATTCAGTAAGACTTGATTCAACTATCTGACCAATGCATTCATAGTAATGTACAATGTAGGATGGTCCTCGTGGACTATCAGCATCCAGGTTAATTCTTAGCCCTCAGCTAGTCATTTTTTTTCCAGTTTCACTCATGATAATTTATGACAAACAGAACACACCAATTTATTCCTTCAAATAAAAAAAAATAAAAACATGGCTAAGTATGATTAAGCTATCTGGGGTGGACAGACCTGTGGGATAAACCTTGATTACACATCCAACTGTGTACCAATTTGAGATTATTAAAGGGTTCTCTTTCTTCACAATGATATGAAAATGATGGTGAAACATTAATAACAATTCTACGAATAGTACAAACGGATGAGGATGGACAAATGCACGATTATCTACTACGTTAACTGGTTGCGCTCAGAATTAGACCACCCCTGCGTGTTAGAGGCTGGGCTCAACAATAAGACGCGGCTGTCTGCAACAGTGGAGGCCAAAATGTCTCATGCCTTCAATATAGCATGCCAAGGCAAGGGAACCATCGCACACCGGCTGGGTTAGCCAATCATAATCCACCATCCTCAAACCCAAGGCACATCCCTTCTCAACTCAAAACAGCAGCACTCCAACTGAAATCTCTGAAGCTATAGATCTGTTAGCAGTCTGTTAAAACCGTACATTTCAACCCTGTTCTAGAGGCTAAAAGAGGTCCCTGAAAGTCAACAGTCCATTGAGTGTCTGCTTTCTGATGCATATATCAATGATTCAATTGAACAAAAACAAACAAACATGGCATCTTGATTTCAAATGATTGTCTTTCACAATCTTTTGTCTGTGCAAGAATAGATCAAATAATAATAAAGAAGGAAAACAATTAGGCACTTCAAGACAGAGGCTGCAAGTATATCATATAAGATTACACCAGTTTTACCACAAAGTGTAGTGTACTCTTGTGCTTTGACAAACAGGTTTCTCTATGCAACCTGCAGGTTCTCAAAGCCTCTGACTAGTCTGTTCTGAGTTGTAGTGATACTGATTCACTGCGATGCTCAACGTCCAACAGTGGTCTTTGGGATATGGCTAGGGTTCAGCTAAAAGAACAAAACATTAACGGTAATGTAAGTGAAGGCTTGAAAACATCAGTGCTTTTTTTTTTTTTTTTTTTTAAACCTTAAGTCTCTCTCATGGTGTGGCACAAGTGACATGGATACAAAAGGGTCTCTCTTAAGCCTTACCCTGCCCACCTCTGATTTTCAAATCAAGCCATGCAGTAGTGTATGCGTTATACCATAGCACATGGCTCCATACCATTTCTACAACCGCAGAACCTCCTCTTATGTAAAGTCTCCTTAGCTTGAATGCCTTTTCTGCAATAAAGAGTCTTTGGTGGATATGGATTCCAATTGATGTGACTTAACGCCTTCAGTTACAAAAACGAACAAGCTGTCTGATGTGTCTAAAATATAAACTTTCCAAATTGGACTCTTTGGTTATGAGTCCAAGAGCACTCCTTAAATGATTCCACTCCATTAAATCCAAGTATCACAGCTTTACAAATTAGCATTTGTAAAAAATATATATATTAAAAATTTTAAATGAATGCAATACTTTGTTTTGGAGGTCCAAATGGTAATTGGAAGCTTTGTTCTAGTTTACAAACCAAAAAAAACAAAACAAAGAAAACATACAACCTGCACAGCAAGCCCTGCTACATGAGTCAAGGGCCAGTCCTCTCTGGGTCAAGCAGACAAACGCACACACATATATCTTAAGATAAATCTCAACTTTCTCTCGCGTCCTCATCTAAAATATATACACTCGTGTCCTTCATCTGAATAATTATTACAAAGTCCAAAAAAAAAAAAAAAAAAAAAATCACAACAGTTCTTCAATCTCCTCCACTATTAAGCATCAACCATGATAAATGAAATTGAGAGCAACAAATACAAAATAAAAAAAAAATAAAAAAGTGACTGCAGTCAATAGTGTTAATATATTTATCCAAATATAGATTTTTAAAAACTGCAGCTTCAGCATTGTTTGATATTTACAGCAAAAGTGTAAAAGTGCTTGGGGGTTTTGCAGCCGTAATGGTATAGTGTAAAACGCCCATAGTGAAATAATACTGACATTTAAAAAACAAATACACACACTATGCATCTACCCACTTCACATCCAAGTCCCACCTTTTCCTTTAATACTGAGAAGGAGAGTCAGCTGGAGAAGAGGCTTACTCAGAACTCCCCCATTCTCCACAGTCAAGTGCTTGAATGGAGCTACAGGCCCCAGTTCTGCAGCCTAACTGGGTCAAGCACTGGGACGTTGTGTCACGTCAGACATGAGGGTAGTGTCTCTGGGGGGGGGGGGGGGTCCTCTGGATGAGGAACCGTCCATGACCGCACATCCCCAGGGTGACAGAGGGGTGTCTCAAATGAGTCTCGAGTTTCGGAGGAACTGGATGAGCACCTTGTAGATAAATGTGTACTGTGAGGGGGTCTGCACCATCATCATGCGCTGCTGACGAAGCATGTTCAGAACTGTTGGGACGTCCAGCATCTGAGAGAGAGAGAAAAGCGGAAAACTAGGATCAGGGTCAAGTTGTGGCCTTGGTACCTCTTGACTAATGTTTTACCAGAGAACAGAAGTGGAAATTTAGAGGGTAGACTGGCAGGTCAAAAGTGTTTTGCTGGCTGGATGGTTAGTGTCTAGGGAAGACGATCACAAAATGGGACTGAGACCAAGATTTTAGAATACTAACCAAGATGGAACAATGAATGTAATTCATCTCTATGGGAGCTAAAATGGAACAGTTCCGGTCTCATAAGTGACCGGACGTCATAACATAAACTTGTTCTCTTAATAAACAATGAGAGAAGGTAAACACACATTTGTGTACTGTATTACTCCAATAATGGGCAATGTTTTGGTGAAACCCCAGGAGTCTCCCATTGACTTAAAAGGAGCAAGGCCTTTCTCTGGTCTGCATTGGGGGGGGTTACACTTTAATGTAATTTCCATATGACCAATATTCATCACATTTAATACAACACACATTCCAAATGCAAATATCTACTCAATCATCAGCACTCAAACATGTTTGGCAGACGAGCTATAAATGTTAATGGTGCTAGCAGCAGGTCATTTTATAAATGTGTCATAAATGTAGATAGCCCTAATGGCATGGGACTGAAAGATGTTCTACCAACACTTGCTCACTGGAAAACAAGAATCAGTGTGTTTATGACCTAATACCAAAAAGGTATCAGATTTAGTCCTTCGGATATTGTCTAAAATGTCTTTCAACTCCATTGTCCTCCGTGTGTGGCTGATGTAATGTGTGGTAATGTAGTAATGACTGGGCCATAGAAAGCAGTGCCGATGTACCTCGTTATGTTCCAGACAGGCTATCATGATCTCAGACAGGATGACCACGCCCGTGCGCCCAACCCCCGCGCTACAGTGCACCAGGACCGGCAGGTTTGTGTTCTTTGGATCGCTGGTGCTGTTAGTGTGCCGTCTCACAGACTGGATCTCCTCCAGGTACGCTGAGTAAGGAAGGAAATGGATGCATTAGACTGCCTTGATTCTACAATCTATTGTAGCCACACTAAGAGCTTTGGATTATTCTGGCAGGTACAGTACAAAAGAGAATGGAGTGTTAAACCGACATTTTAGGAAGCTCCAGACAGTTTCAATATATTATTGAGAGAATGGTTCATTCAGGATGTGTGGTTTCACAATAACAAAAAACACTGAATGAATTCTAAAATGCCTGAAAGACTCTAGATCTGGTATAATAGCGCAATATCCATTCACTGGGAATACTGTGCATTGCGTTTGTGTGTTTAAAGTTCTTTACCTTCACATTTAAGATTTTGTGCAAGTTACATGTATATATAATATACAATCTTACAGCATGCATTTCATATAGATTGCGTACAGACGCAAAAACACAAATGTGAACAGATGACTCACAGGAGAACTACACAGTTCTTCACTTCTATTAAATCAGTTGCATTCAGTGGCAGCCCTACTCACACAGGAAGCCCTTGAAGTCCTCGGGGCAGCCGTGGTCGGGCCAGTCGGTGTACTGCAGGTGCCAGACGGTGCGCTCCTGGCCCGTCAGCAGGTGCTTGATCTTCAGGCCGGTGGTGGCGTAGCAGCCCGAGTCCGTGCGGAAGCGTGTGGTAATCTTGAAGCGGCCGTAGGTGACAGTGTTGTGGCGCGATCCCAGCCGTGGCCAGTAGCGGAAGCTCTTCTCGCGGCCGCCCTCCTGTGCCGCAGGTAACGAGGCATAGCAAGACAAAAGAATGGGCAGCATCACAAACAAATTCAAAGGAGAGGAGAGAAGGGTCAGGTGAGGACAGCAGACGTAATGCTTATGTGAGTCAGATTTACCCATGTTATCATCATCACACACAAACAACTCTGCAATAGACGTGTAATCGTGACTCAAAGATGCCCACAAAATAAAATGCACACCTCCTCAGCGGTGACCATGGCGATGATGGCCACGCCTGCCTCCCACACCATCTGCCAGAAGTCCTGGCACGTATTGTTGAGGGGACCCTGGGAGGCGATGTAGCTCCACTCATCTCCTCCTACTGTCACCTGGGGAGAGACACAGAGGCCACAGAAGCCAATCAGTCCAGTCCTGGAAGCACAGGAAAATCTACACACCCCACCTCAGACTGTCAGAAGCTATAAATACACACGCGCTTCCCAAGCATGACGTGCAAGCATCACCAGTCTGGAATGAGGACCTGTCGCTTTTTATGTAATGAAACCAACCGAAGAGTTCAGCCAATTACTGTCGATCTCTTTGGCTGGAGCATATGTACAGTAAATCCTCTTACCGACTTCCAAGCAGAGACTAAATGATGTATGTACTATGCAGTGGTATCACTCCCCAGCAATTGTTTGTATAACATTCTTCACAAAAGTTTTGAGTCAATAAGGAATTACTGAGACTAAGCTTAATGATCATCTTTAATACACCTAATCTTGAAATTCTATTCTATTCTTCCGACTTTGAGTCGGAAATCCAAATTCAAGGGGCCAGTGGAAATTTCCGACTGGAAACATGGAAATTCTGACTTCCCAGTGCAAATGGAATGCACCATTAATCTTAGGAGCAATAATTAAAAGGCATTATTTAAAGAAATAGAACTATAAAATTCTAGTACACCCAACCTCCACCCCCGGCTACAGCAATATTCGTGGGCTCACCCTGATGTGCGAGGCATTGATGTAGCCTGTGTTGTTCTCCTTGGTGGGGACCAGCTCCACACGCGTGTCATCGTAGGGCAGCACGTCCTGGAAGCGATTGCGCTCACCGTTCTCGGGTAGTAGGGCGATGGTGCAGTCGTTGCCTGGCCGGCGCTTCGCTACCTGCTCATACTCTGCAAACACGGTGCCCTGCTCCACACGCTGCTCCAGGATCTTGCACTGCGGGGGGGGAAGGATTAAGGCCAGGAGTCGACCTTTTACTTACTCTTCAACAGACCACATAGGGCTACAATGCTCTTGGATTACCATTCTTAAACATTTGTCTGTGAAAATGAATTGAAGAAGAAGAAAAAACTCGATAACTGAAAATCAAATGCTCATCCATACACGCGGAGGACAAAATGTACAGAAACAAGGGAATGGGAGAAGCATTTAGTCTGAGGATCTTAATTATACAAGCCTGACAAGGTGTCAGGTATTCCTGCATAACTCTGAGGCAGTGCATGATGCAGACTCAGTCGACCAAACTGAAAGGGCACAACTATGCTTCATCTCCAGACACTCACCACAAGAAACGCAGCGCTTAACAGTCCCACCAAAACATCAAACTACTACTTTCCTAACTCACCGATAATTTTTTTTATAATTGAAATGAAAACTGGCTCAAAAAACAACAACTACTAGAGTGCATATCTCCGCTAAGGCGAAATGGCGTATCTCGCAACGTTAGTGAAAGTTAAACTAAATTTGTGGAGCCCCGTCATTTGGATCCGGTCTAAAATGTAACGGGTTCTTCCTTTGCCTGTGCTACACCTTTCCACCAGCTTACAAGAAAATTGGACCAGTAGTTTTTGCATCATGCTCCTGCTTAAAGACAGACCACACCGAAAAATAACCTCCTTGAAGGAGGTAATAAAATTAAGATAGTGGTATTTAATCACAGCTCAGCTTTAAGCAGAAATTAAAATCACAGAACTGCCCTAACATTTGCACCTAGCTTGGATAATGAAGACTGTGCTTACCCGCTCATCGTTGGACGCCCTCTCCGGCTCATCCTTGGCCTCGTCATGCGCGGAGAAGCGGGCGTGAGCCAGGCCGTTGAGCGCGCTCAGTTTCAGCTGGCCCAGCTTCTTCGTGTCTGTTCGCGTGCCCCTCTTCATGCCCTTTGATGAAGTGGGAGAGAGAGGGTGAGAAAGAGTGTGACGCGAGTTGAAAGCCGATGTTTGGAGAGACGGAGAGTGAGTGTGTGTGTGTGTGTGTGCTCAGGTAGGTGTAACGTCAAAGCAGCGTCAGGCAACCTCTGCTGGAATGCACCCCGTCCTGCCCAGCAGGCTCAACCACCACATTCCTGCTGCCTCACAAGAGAACCGGTCTACACCACCCAGGATACTACTGACAGGGTCACAATACAACAAAATCTGTCTTTCTTTGTTTGTGTGTAAAGTTCACAGATGACTAGGTCCAGCTGACTAATCTGATGAGTTGTCAAAAGCATTTTTAACTCTCAATTTAACCTGCGAGAAAGGATGCACTTGAGAGAACTGAACCTGGACATTTTAATGCACAATCTAAGCTGACCTCTAACTAGGGCTGAACGATTAATTGCATTTGCGATTTAATCGCGATATGATAGAACGCGATTTTCTAACCGCAACGGTCACGATTAAAAACGTGGTCTAAAATTTTTTTTTTTTAAATAATATATATATTTTTTTTTTTTTTTTTTTTTAAGATGGTACATTTTGCACACAGTGTTTAAAAAGTGCATGCCTTGTGTTTATTCTTACAATGACTGTTTAAATTACTTAAATGCACAGTGGCAAAGCCACCGATTTGTTGTTCTTGATTCTGTAATGAGCAGTTAAATAAAAATGTAAAATGTGGGAAATAATATTTTACACTAAATGTATCTAATATTGTGTTGGTCATATTTAAATCATTCATTACGATTTGTTGGGAAAAACATTTGGATAAAATAAAAAAAATCGCATATTAAATCGCAATCGCAATATTTGGAGAAAAAAAATCGCAATTTGATTATTTTCCCAAATCGTTCAGCCCTACCTCTAACCTAACACATCAGACTTTATTCACTGTATTATTTCCTGCCAAACCATGTTTTTAGATAAAAATGAGGTAATTATAATGTGATTGGTGTGCCTTTCTCGCAATTGGTGAACAGGGAAGACCTTATGATAAGCGTGTTTTATGAGACAAGCCTTTTCCCTCTATCTTAAAATGCTTTTCAAGCGGTATTTCAATTGAGTCAATGAGAGCAAATAGCTTTCCCATAACGATGTAAAAAGTAATCCCTTCAAGTGATCTATTTAACTGTATTCTGATTACTACCCATTTAATTAGTAACTGTATCTTAAAACAGTTACTAATATTTTGTATTATTATTAATATACTAATTAAATAATGACGTTACATGTACTCCGTTACTCCCCAACACTGATCATAATAGCATTTTACGTAACGGATAAAAAAATGCTAAACTCAACCCAAATATCACTAAAATGTCATACAATGTTGGTCAAATGTCATCAGGAACCCCTGACAATGTGGATGCTGAAAGCTATAAAAGAGGATGAAACTAGCCTGGTGATCAAAACTGGACCTACTTCGTAGCCCTCCTCCTGACACAATCATCTGTCTAGTTCCACTAAGGCCCAAAACAGGTGTTGAATACAATATGGGTCTGATTTGACTAGGTATACTGTTGCTTAATTCACCAATATGCAAAGATGTATGTTTCAGGACATAACTTCACCAAGCATACTCTGGCGCATGCATGGGAATGTTGCAGCACGTATGTACAGTAAATGTACACTTTCACAACGTTGCCATATTTCTCCACAAGATCCTTTTATCTCATCCCACATTCCTGTTGTCACACAAGAGAACCGGTCTACACCCACAAAGACTACAGACAGGATCACAATGGACAGAAAAATGAAAGACAAAATGGAAAAAATGTGTTCAGGTCTACACACGTTTAGGTCTAGCTGACTAACCTGATGATCTGATCTAAATGCCTCGATAAGCAAGAAATGTCTTAACGATTTCTCAAAATGTTAACCAGTCAATTTAAATGGACTTTGTGGTCAACATTTGCAAATTTACACTCATTTTCCTCATTTCTGCCCCATGCAACCAATCATCTTAAGCTTAGGGGTTAGTTCATGGTAATAATCTGGTGAAATCTTCACACCCATGAGGAACACTTCACAATGTGGATGCCGAGTTATAAAAGTTGGTGAAACTATAACCTACAGGAGTAGCCATCTTGATATGCAGAATTAAATTGCATGTCAGAATAGGTTTTAATTACAATATTGGTCTGATTTGACTATATTGTAGATTAATTCATCAATTTTGTGAAACTGGATGTTTCTGAATATAACTTTACCAAGCTGCGTACTTTGATACATGCATGTGATTGTTTCAGCCTACATTTGAAATATTACACTAGAGCTTCACTTCCACAACATTGTCATTCTTCTACAGAATATTCCTTCAACATATCCCTTTCCAATCCTCAAATCAACAACAATCAGTTTACCTATTCCATTTCTTTTGACTAACCCAGGCAATCGAAACCAACCATGTGCAATCGTCTATAGCCCTATAGACCCACAGACCAATCCAATCATGAGCATTAGCTTCCCAGTGTCTCACATGGGGATTGCCCACCCCTGCTGAGACCCCATATGCCTTGGTTGAGGAAAACAGCCTGCAAGGCTGAATCTAGTCTGCTTCACAGTGGACACTATCACCACAACAGAATAACTCCCCCAGACATTTTGTAGGTGTCTATGGGTTCTTTGGCTTTACAATGAAATTCATTATGCATATTTGGAGGGTTACAGGGCCCATCATTCTGCACAATGATGCCCCTCAAATTCAAGTGTGAAAATAAATACGCAATTGCTAAATAGCAGCAGCAAGTATTTTTCTGAACCAGAGAACTATGTGCAGATAGAAAGACTAATCTGCAACTGAAACCATGCAATTCTTAGAATGCTAAGGGGATGAGGCTCCCACATACACACACAAACACACACTACGCAATTGTTCTCCCTGCCATCACAAGACCTGACTGCCATGGCGACGACGTTGTTGACACTGGTGGGGGAAAACAATGCAAGAGGCAGCTCACCACAGGCGGCAGGCCCTCGATCAGCCTCCTCCCCGCGGGCACGTCCGAAACGGGGCGCTTCTTGAGGATGTCTCGTTTGGCCTTTTGTCTGCCGAGGTCCCCGTCAGAGATGGATGGCACCATGGCTGTGGGGTCCCGCATGGCAAGGCGATCCATGGGCAGGTAGAGCGGCTCAGCCTCGGCCTCGTGGATGGGCGGGTGGGGCTGGTAGGCGGGCGGCCCCGACAGGATCTGGTCGAGGGCGGAGGGGAAGGGGTAGGCTGGAGGGGGCTCCCGGGGCGTCTGTCCCACACCCAGGGCCACCAGGTGTTGGTCCACCTGTACTGGCACCCCCACCATGGCATCCTGGGATTGGGGTGTGTGTCGGCCGCCCTCGTCGTCCAACTCCTCCTCCTCGCCACTGCTGCTGTGCACCAGCATGGTGGCGTCCGACAGGGACTTCTTGTGGCCGTAGCGCACGTCCTCCTTGCTCCCGCCCTCCTCCTCGTACTTGACAGTTCTCTCCAGGAGGGCGTTGAGCTCGGAGGCCGAGGAGGCGGGGTTGGGGGCAGAAACCGGGGCAGGGATCTCGGCGGCCGAGGCGGAGATGGTGCGCTCCTTGATGCGCATGCCCTCCAGGCCGTAGGCCAGGCCGGCGATCTCGATGGAGTTGCGTTTCTGCATGCGCGGGTGCCGCGGCAACACCAGCGGCTCGCTCACCTCCTGCAGGGAGTGCGCCACCGGCAGGCTGTCCTCCTGGAAGGTCTGCACGGAGTGGTGCACGCGCCTCGTGATCAGGTCCGGGTTGCTGCTGCTCACGTACAGGTGGCGTGACAGATCCGGTGTGCTGTTGGCCGGCCGCGGGTACGCGTACGGGTACGGCGGCGGCGGGCGGTACACCTGCGTGCGCATGATGTTGGGCGCCTGGTACTCCTGTGCCTGCTGCAGCTGCACGTTAGTGAGCTCGGGCACGCTGACGGCGCCCACCACCGGCCGGCGCTCACCGGGGTACGGGTACGGGTGCGAGGGGCTGTGGAAGCTGTAGTTCAGGTGGAAGGGGTACTGGCCGGCCATGTGCTCGCGGATCTCCGGCTGGCTGTACACCAGCGGGTCGGGCCGGCTGTAGGCATAGGAGCTGCCGATGTTCAGGTTGCGCATGGAGTGGCTCTGGCGCTCCACCCCGGGCCCCATGTGCCCGTGGCCCCCGCCTCCGCCCGGTCGGGTCTTCTGCCGCATAACAGTCTCATAGTCGGGCGTGGCGCGGTAGGAGGGCGGCAGCAGGGCGCTGTGGCGATGCGATGGCACGTAGTCGGGGCGCATGACGTCGCTACCTGTGATGCTGGGGTTGGACGACATGGGCGAGGGCTGCAGGTAATGCTGCGGGTTGTTGAGCGAGCTGGTGCTGTGCGCGCTGTACACGCTGCCATTGCGCAGGCGCCCGTTGTACTCGTGCGGAGAGCGGTCCAGGCTGGTCTGGGAGTGATAGTAGTAGCCGTTCTGGTTGTTCATGTAAAGGTTGTCTGAAGGATAGCAAAGCGATATGAAAATAAAAAGGTTAAGGGTAGTAACCATGAATTGTCAATAAAACAATTCAGATAACACTTGTCTAGTCAACAAGACCAAAGTCTATTCATCATGTCTTCATGATAAGATCATTCTTTTTTTCTGCATCAGACAATACTGCAGGAATCATGTTTGAGGGCTTTTGGGAGGTTTTTCTCTTTACCTTGGGAAGATGTGTACGGCTCAGTGTAATGGCCGTTGTAGTGCAATTGTGGGGGCGCCATCATGTAGGGCTGCTTTGGCTATAAGAAGTCAAGAAAAAAAAGGACACCATATTTTCAACACAAAACAGCCATGCTGGGATGTGGTTCACATGACCCATTTTAGGAATAGAACAGGGTATTCAATATAAAACCATAGACTGTTGTGCAGAGAAGGAGAGAGAGCTCACCAGAGACATTCTTGTGGAAGATCGCCGTCGCACTGGGTTGACAGGGGCAGGCTGGGTTTGGCTGTCAAAACACATCAGACGGAGGAATTAGATTAAACCAAATTGCATACTGGATTCAGACCATTTCTTTGACACCAAACGCATTCTTGAGGAGAGATCTTTGACATGGAATCAACACTTGGTGGACTTAAAGACATGCCAGCCGTCCTGAGAGACATTCTTACGCTACATTACATTCAACGAGTTCATGTCTGTCCTGAAAAAGTAGAGCCCATGCTATGGACATACACCACCCACTTTGGCTTGCTAGTGAGCCTCAAAATCTTGGTTCTAAATGAGGTCCCCTCCCTCAAATTTAAAGAGTGGATCTAGACGATCACAGAAGTGGGAAATGGTCCCTCTTTCCTCTACTGTGCTAAGGAGAGGCCCAGGTGTGCTATGCACAGGAGGCTGTTGAGGCAGCTGCGCTCACCCCTTATTAGAAGGCAGAGAGGGACGAGAGAGCATTGGAAAGCGAGGAAAGGAGAGAGTGAGAATGGACTTCTGCCAGCCCTCGGGAGGCGTGGAGTCCCCCTCCTCTCTGGAGACAGGAAAGGGAGAGTGAGGCGACAGGTTGACACACACATGCACACACCCACACACACACACATAAGGAAAATTACGTCCAGATACAAGGAAAAAGAAAATAAAAAAAAAGAGGAGAGGTGGACAACTTACAGGCTGTTCTTGTTAATTTTGTAAAACTTGTGTCGTGCCAGGCACATTCTGCAGACATATTTGGAGGTCTCCATATCCTCCTATAAATTCAAAAACAAAACAAAATATCGAAACTAGGACAAAAGTAGTATTATCCACCGAATTCACTGAAGAATTCCACAAAGCAACACAAGACGGTTTATGTGAGAGAGAGCCCCACTAAACACAAAAACAGTGGCCCGTCTATAAATAAATACACATCCACATGGACTCAGCAGACACCGCTGGAAGGACTAGCCAAGGGCTTATTCAATCTTTGCGCTATTTTTAAGTTCTGAAAAAGAATCTGAAAATGAGGTAGCATAATGAAGACCATGAGCCATGGACGTTGTAGACTTACAGTCTGGAACTGAATTGTGTCCTCCTTATTGGTTAGTTCCAATGCAAAGAACGACTTGTTGTGAGTCATATTGTTGATGTCATTCCACCTAGACAGGCAATTAGAAAATAATTAACAGGAGTGTCACTGTAGGCATAGAACACCACTGAGGTCACCAAGCAAATAAAGTTAAAGGAGACTATTGCACAAATTGGGTTTCGCCCGCCTTGTGGCGTGCAAGGTTAAAGCTTCAACACATATGGTAACTTTTTCAGGCCCAAAACTGAGTTTAACTGCTTACCTAAAAATGAGAGATGGCTTGTTATTCTTATGTTTGACGATAATCCCGTCGAGACACGACACAATGAGTATGTCCGTGCCCTGGCTATCCTGTGCCAGTGATGACAGTAACAGAGTACATGGGTGAATAATGTGTTTGAGAGAGAAGATACAGACCAGAGAAGACTTTCGACCTACAGACAGAGAGCGGCCACTGCTAGGTCACTAATCTCAGCAAGGGTGACAGTTTCTCTTACCTTAGCTTGATATGTCTCTTGGCCATACCCTTCCATCTTCTCCACTTCCTGCATGTAGAGCAGCTCTGCTTCAGGGGCTGGTAACCCTCTGTACACACACAAGCAGAGTCAATATCCAGTTCAGTTTATCTATTTAATTAGTCCATCAGAACCGTCAACACTGAGCCGTCACCTTCATCTATTGAAGTACTCAACAATGTGAGGAATTCATTTCATGCATACACAGTCTAAATTGTGGGATTTCCTGAAATGAGTAACCTCACACCTGAAACCGCCATAGCTAACTACACTAGAATTCTGCCCATTTGGGCATAAGTCATCCATCACAGCCCAACGATATGTCGATCCACGCACATATGGGGTTGATAAATGTAAGAATCTGAACACAGAATTTGCAATTAAAATAAGCCGGTATCTTTGAACCCTCTCACACACACACACACACAAAAAAAAAAAAACTTTTACAGCTCCTGGCCTGCTGCTCAGAGATTGCTTTTTATCTGTCTGGGCAATACATCAGCCCAGCAATTCCTACAGATGCTCCTCAACACTGTGTTAATTGAAGCCAGATGACAGCAATACAGGCTGTCTGTAGCCAACCCTACAGAAGCGGAGCAGAACCTAATAAGAATGTGAAATTCCCACACGCCAGATTAAATTGGCTTGTGAAATTCCCATATTCTAATTGTGTCTTGCGTGTTACAAGAATCTCAAGAGACAAACTAGCAGTGCGGGAACTTACCGATAGTTTTGATAAAGCATAGCAACTTTCTGAGTGGCCTCCTCCAATACTCGCTCATCCTGAATCCATCCCTTTAAGAAACAAAGTAGTGGTTTCAGAAAGCCTCATATGTTTATAAAGACTCAAACAAACTGGAAACAATGTCTACATAGAACACAAAAATACAAACATTTTCACTGCCAGACAAAATGCCAAAGTGCCTCGTGTTTTACTTTGTTTACTTACAATGGGGAACAGCACAAACTTCTGGAGAAATTCCTCGGACTCATAGCGGTTAAAATCTCCAAAATCAGCTGAGGTAGAGGGGGGAAAAGGCATCTATGATCAGGCCATTTTCTTCAAGAAACACAAGCTGAATTTCAATACCATAAACACAAAGGCAGATTTCATGATTTAATAGTTTAACAGATTTTATATTCAATTTTATAGTTACAATATGCAGTAACCCCCCCCCCAAACACAAATTGAGTGTTTTCTTTGAGCAGAGCAGCAGAGCAGGTGGGCAGTGTCCTGCTGCAGGGATGACTAAAACTGGCCACTCGTGTTTGGAATAGCGTGACACATTTCTGGAGAGCTGCGCAGCGTACAGTGACCGAAGGGGCTAATTTTAGACAACCAGAGGTGGTGGTTTTGCTATGGCAGGAGAATGATTCAGCATGTAGTCCAACATTAGCACTAATCTGAGTCTGACCGTCAGAAATATTCACAGCTATGTAGGGTATCCTGGGGTAGTGGTGGTGGGTGGTGGGGGCCCCAGGCTGAAAACAGCTCTTGGACGGCCAGAGGGGTCCCTGCCTTCCACCAAGCGTAAGGGGAGCGAGTGTGGCCGTGTGCACAGTGTGCTTTTCGACTGCGTGAGAACCTGGGCAGGCTTGGAGATGAGACCTGGTTCCAATGAGTGAGTGATCTCAGCGGCCCTGCAATGCTAACGCTGGGCCAGCAATGCTGGCTGCCAGATATATCTTTGCCGGTGGTGTCTGAGATTCTTCTGCTGGGCAGAAGCTGGAGGCAGACTTGTTGAGTGCTAAAACACAGGCCCTGCATACACTGCTACACTCTGGTGAGAGAACTCCAGTTTTCGCCCCTTGTGACGTGTGCTTCATTTAGGATCTGCGAGCATCGAGAGTTTTCCCATACCTTGCACAGCCAGCCCAGCCAACCGGATAGCTTGTTCAATGGAGCAGGGAATCCTACCCTCCAGGATATCTTTCTTCAGTTGCAGATAATACTGGTAGCTGCAGAGATGGAGACAGAAAAGGTAGAAAACCTTTTGCTTTGGCAGGTAACAGTATTCCACTGCGATATTCCAAGGGCCAAAAACTAGGTTTTCATTAGGAGACCAGTCTAATGAGCACTTCCCTGAGAATTGACCCTGCTTACCGTGTGATCTCCTGCTGAAGCTGGGAGACTGTTGGCACATAGAACACCACCCCAAAGTAAACCGTGGGCTCCAAGCCATACTTGTCCAGCTGTTTCTTCAACGGCTTCTCCAGGTCGATCCATCTCTGCTGGTTTTGTTTGTTGAAGTACCAGAGACTAAAGTACGTTATCTGAAAGGAAGAGACAATGTGACGCCATTTCATAAGACAGCAGTGCTATTTTTCTAAGGATGGAATAATTCTTCACAATTACATGTCCATTCTTATTCGGTTCAATAAACCTTGGATGAAATTCCGTTATATTGAAGTCATGAGACACGTACAGGTGTAACAGGGTTTAATGTGCTTCCCTGAATTTCCCTCCCTTCATGGGTTAATTCTCTAGCACGGTCAAGGTGCAGATTATTGGTTCCCGAGTATTATTTGGATACAATGTTTTGAAGTGGGTGTGATTGAGAGGTTGTCTCTGGGTTCTTCCTTTCCTCTGTCTCTTTCTTCGAATGTATGGGACAGAGGTAGGTACACGTCCTGCAGACACACACTGGCGAGTTAGCTAGCCTACATGTGAGCTTGTTTTGTGCATATTGTTTTAAGTGGCTTGCCTGATTTGTATTGACAGGAGCTGAGCGTCTTGCTAACTCTGTCCAACGGATTTTATGTTCGTCATTTGCATGTATCAGGTGGGTCACGTTTTGCACTTGTGTGTTTTGTGCACGTGTTAGCTCTTTCTTCGAATGTATGGGACAGAGGAGCTGAGCGTCTTGCTAACTCTGTCCAACGGATTTTATGTTCGTCATTTGCATGTATCAGGAAGCAGCAATAAACGTGTGAACATCAGGTCGGTGGCTGTGTCCTTCTTAAACAAACACAACGCAGAGTGAAACAGCGAGGGGAAGATAACCTCTGTTACACAGGCAAGGAGAAGAGATTCTACTTTCTGTTTATGATAGATCGGAGTCGGTCAAGAGTCTCAAAAAATGCAAAACAGTCTAATGGAACAAGTATTTTGAGCGTATTAGCCGTTACTTATTATATCTTAAAGTGAACACAACACAAATGACAATGTAGTAATTCCGAGGGAATAATAACAATGTGCCAATACTTTCTTTACAATATCCAGTCTGTATTTTCACGCATTGTGCCAGGTGTTTCTAAACATTTGTTCATATTTTACTGGTTCGCACATAAATCAATTTAACGAAGAGATAAGATTACAGTATATGCACAAAAACTGTTTTTTTTTATATATATATTCTGGCTCCAAACAGACATCACTGTTATTATCTTTTAATGCACAAGTAACTACCATCAATATGGGGATCAATCCACATAGGCTAAGCTATTTAGAGTGATTCCTGTAACACTGTAACATTAACTAAGAACAATTAACTGGGGTAGCCTGTGGCATCACATGATGTTCGACATTGGAAGCTCGATCTCTCATGATTTAGTGTATTCATCCTATTTACCTGGACAGTATGCTAGGTCTTATACAAATGTAAAACAATTTGAAGACATGTTTTAAAATAGCACCCAAAACAATACATACCTCTCGTAATTCGAGTCTTTGCGCAACTGCTTCCAGACATTCCTGGCCGGTACCCTCCACAGAAAGTGTATACTCGACAAATTCGCCATTTAACAGCTGAATGCGTGTGACAAGGCAGCTCTTGCTGGAGACGGTGTATCTTCGCGTTCTTTTTAGTTTTAAGCCAAAAGGCAATGGCATATTTCACAGTCCTTTGAAAGGGGTGTTACTACTTGTAAGAAATATTTCAATGTAGATTTATCAAATGATGCCCATCTGTCTGAGATCATAAGAGACAAGAGTCCACGGTTGATGCATGTATTCCTGCAGTGATAAAAAAAAAAAAGAGAGAAAGAAACGGACGTGGTAATTATTAAGATTTCTGCACACAATCCATGTTTGACAATGCATAGCCTTTTCTTCCAAGATGCCTGGTTATATGACAACATGACGTCAAGTGTCTATTAAACTCTTTGACTTCACCACGTGTATACACAGAAAGGACTGAACTGTGAAAGCGAGTAATTTCCTTAAGGTTACTTTCGCATAACTGTCATAAACACTAGCTAATATTGTGCTAGTGTTTAATACCATTAAGAAAATGGCCAAATTGTCCGGAAAATTAACCACACGTTAGGTGTACAACGAAGCGTGGTAGGTATAGTTCATTTGACAAGTGTTCTGTAGTAGCTAGAGCTGACCAGTTAAATTGTTGAGGAAGTTTCTCCAAAAATTTGACCTCTACCGTTAAAATTGAGCAACATGGAGCACTTACTTAAAATACAGTAACCTACAGATTTCAGAAGTTCTGAGACAATGTTAGTCACGTTCAGTGCGCTTTGACCAAATGGGAACAGTAATGACAAATCACTTGTAATTTAGTTAGCTAGCTAATCCGTCACTAAATCTGTTTTGGCTGCCTTTCTAACTGGCTAACGTTAAGCAAGTGAGCTGCCAAGCTAAAGTCATACTAATGCAGAACAGATTAACATTGCAGAATAACAGGCTGAAATAATGGATACTGACCGTCACACAAAAGACTGATGGCTAACAACACAATCCCCGCCTGTCAAATGCAATGCAAAGCTAACTAACTTTAAGCTACGAGTAACACTAGATGGATTTACAGGAGCCCCCAAAACTTTCCATGTCACAACACTCACAAAGCTTGACAATAACGATACTTACAACCGCTATTGCTGTCATTAAACAGCGTCAATGATATAACATTACCCATCTGAATGAAAACACGAATTATTGAGGGTGTTTTACTATGTTTGTTTTGAGCACGACAGTTACCTAAACAAGCGTAACAATCAACATAACGGATTCTACAACTAACTAAAAGGCAAAATGGCCATGCCTCATTCCCAATAGAGCAACAAGTGCCAAGCTCAGGCTCGCAAATCAATGTTGTTTGAATAAACAGTGACGTTAGGTAGGTAGAACCTGGCTACGTTACCCTTACTCACTTGAGTTACCCCACCAAACTCTTGCTATGCAAAATTAGCTAGCTAAATAACTTCAAGAACGTATTTGCAGTGTGCATTGGATAATCCCAAACATGACAAATCCGAAATACAAAATGCCAACACAAAGCAAAGGCTAAGGCTGCTGATGTAGCTGACCAATCAGTATCCTAAAACAAACATGGCTAGCTCACTGATACTGTCTCTGCTCACATGAACTAAACAAACTCTAGCTATCGGGCTAACTAGCTAAAAGCGAAGCTAGCTTCCTAGCTAAGCGACTACAACAGCAAACGTTACTTTTAAATGACTTCACCTAGGTAAACAATAATATCAGAGAAATTACCTGTCGTTAGAGACCATTCAAGGTCGATACAAAGCCACTTCAATACAATTATATATATAAGCAAATACGCAGAAACTTCAAAGTTGTGTTGGCAATCCAAAAGTTTTCTTCTCCACCTAGCTAGCCTGGCTAGATGAATGCATGCCGAGATCCTCGGGTCTCTCTAGGAGCTAACAAACTTCACTTCCTGTGAGGACAGGCCTACCAATAAATCCAGCGCGTGGTGTACATCCGCGGGGCCTATTTTGCGTTCACCATCGGTGTTATTTTCTCTACACATGATCTTCTTACACTTCAATGAAGCTAACGTCAAGTTTCAAAGAACCAAACTTTTTTACATTGTTTTACATTTTAAGTCCCACGTGAAATGGGCAGCTGTAGTTCAGAGCATTGATTTTCCGAGAGCGCCTTAATACAAACCTGATTCAGAGTCCATTACATCAGACAGCTGGAATGCCTGGCAGCGAAAATGCAGAGAATGGGACAGCTGCTCTCTGCTGATCGAATGGGTTGTTGCAACGTTCTATTGGAGTACAAAAGTAGTCAGAATTGTGCTTAATTGGGATTTTATTTCTTTACTGGTCGGTTTGAATAACAATGACATCTCCACTGTATACGCTGCAAGTAACAATAAACTATAGATATAGCTGGTGGGTTGTAAATAAGTTTAAACTAACAAAAAGAAAAATCTATCTCTCCAAAATTGAGTAAATATGTGACGGTCTGTTCAGTTAAAATTAGAAATGGCAGACATTTGTTTACTTCTGTCAAGATGCCCCACACTATCTGGTTTAAAGAGTGATCACTGTGCTCTATTACATTGTTATTACAAACGAATCATCATAGGAGATACTCAACGCTGCCCCCTAGTAAAGATACAAGAATGTGCAGAGAATCACTTCTCCAGCAACCTTCCCTGTAATCATGTAGTCCTCACCGTGTTCCCATAATTAAACTGATACCGCAGAAGCATGCACATACATGAATTAGGTGGTTGTTCGCAAAATTAAACAGAATCAAAGGTATGATAGATACATTAAATACAAAATATTTAATTTTCCTGTCGACATGAAAAAAGGCTTCAAAAATACTACAATCTCTTGGGTGGCTAAAGAGCCTCAGTTACAGAAGATAATTGTTAAATAAAAGTGATAAACTGTGAGTATGGCACACTGCATGTACAATACATCTGTGCTGTTGCATACAAGCACTGTCCTCTGCATACATGTCAGCAGTAATGGCTCACATAGCTACACCAGTATTGAGCATATCTGAAAACTGTGAGAAAAATAAACTACTATGTTAATAAACACTCCAAAAAGGGTTGTGCGTTCAGTGCAGTGTTGAGTCGACCTAATGTCTGCTACACCATAATACCTTTGTCAAAACTCATCATCACTGAATATGCTGTAATCCTGTTCATCCTCATTTGTCTTGGGAGGTGTCTGGGACACATGCAAAGACTCCATGTTTAATCCAAGTTCCTCAAGCTCTGCAGATAGTTCATTAATGTCCTTAGTGTATTGAAGAGCTCCATTCTCCTCGGGAGTCAGACGATTGTGCTCAGTTGCAGGTAACAAATTGTCTTCTTTGATGTTTTGTTTCTCTTGACCATCTTCTGTCTCCCCATCCAGACCCTGTGAACTATAGCTTGTTGGACTACATTTCAATGGACCATCATCTGTCTCCCCATCCAGACCCTGTGAACTATAGCTTGTTGGACTACATTTCAATGGACCATCATCTGTCTCCCCATCCAGACCCTGTGAACTATAGCTTGTTGGACTACATTTCAATGGACCATCTTCTGTCTCTCCATCCAGACCATGTGAACTGTAGCTAATGGGGCTACATTGTAATGGACCATCTTCTGTCTCTCTATCCTGAACATGTGAACTGTAGCCTGTTGGGTTAAATCTTAATGGTCTATCTTCTGTCTCTCCATCCAGAACATGTGATCTGTAGCTTGTTGGGTTAAATCTTAATGGTCCATCTTCTGTCTCTCCTCCCAGACCATAGGAAGTGTTGTTGGCTGGGCTGCGTTGCAATGGAGTAGAAACTAATAAAGGGTTCACCTTCCCCACTGCCTCAAGGTCTCTATCAAACATAGAGGAAGAGGAATGCCTGTTAACTAGTGTATCCTCTGATGTTACGTCTGGACGAAAGTGTTGTCGAAATCTGTCCTTCTTTCTTTCCCCTTTTGCAGAGTGCACGCAAAAAGTGGAGGCATTTGAGGGACTCTGTATGTCGTGATGCAAAATGTCCAGAAGGTGGCGCATTTTGTCCTAGAAAGAGGGAGTACTGTCAGACTTGTAACTGTTCATACTGTTCATTTTAACATTGTCAGTTGATTCTGGAAAACTTAAATGGCGGGTTTACCTCATCCAGACGATGCTTGTTCGTATCAATATGACGCTGAAATACCCTTTTCAATACTCTGCAATACGAGATCATAATTTTGTTAGGTGTTAGTCAGTGTTAATAAGTTCTGATCAAAATTGCATACTTGCATTGTTTTTCATTAAGTCTCACATATGATTTGTCATGTGGATATATACAATACGTATACACATATATACACACACACACACACACACACACACACACACACACACACACACACACACACACATTACAGAACAGCTGAGTTATATCAACTGCCAACAGATTTTTGTGAAATTCTAGTCTTGTGGCAGGTCACATTAGACTAGCATTACCATTCCACGATTGATACTACATTCACTGGTAACTGATAGAGAAAACTGAACTCTTTCGGCTGGCAGTGGCCATCTGTGGCGAGTGACCCTGACTGAGTCCTCGGTTTAATCGACACATTGGCTATCAACCAGTGCTCAGTTTATGTAACATCCATCGGACTCAAGCCACTTCTCCCCATCCAGATTTAAGAGCAGTGGCCATGATCATGTGATATTTCAATAATGCACTTTGTGTTCACTGGGCCACAGCAACCTCAGCTCCTTGTTGTTCATCAACAAACCTGGTTGGGAGGTAAGGGTTTTGTTTCCCAACTATCCACGATAAGATGAATGCAGTGTCCTGATATTACACCTGATTCAACATTGATCTAATATGTTAGCGAACTCTTCAGGTGATTGGTTACTCCTTCACTATTGATTTCCTGTGATTAATCCAATGATTTATCGCCAACCAGTGAAAACCAGAGTCGTACTGTAAGGTGCGATCACACTGAAAAGCAGTGGTGTAGACAGTAGAGGATGATTCTCTGTAGGATGTCCTAGAGCTACAACAAAGATGTTGACAACATCACCTAGCAACCAGATGGTTAATGGGTTAGCTTTGCCCGAGCATAATTGGTAATGTGCCCTCGCCGTCTTGTTGATGCAAGTGTGTTTGGCGCCTAAATTACTCATGCTAGTTTGCTTGGCACCGAAACTTCCCTGCCTTTGCCAGCCGCCTTTTCTCAGCTGCACACACAGAAAAATAAACTGCTTATCATTTTAGATCAGAATAAACAACATCTGGACAAACCTGTCACTGTACAACCCCAACATCAAGATTTCATTTGTCACATCAGCAATGAACTCCAGGTAGAGTAACTCTTCTTCCCTATGGAACATTTAAGTGATGGAGATTATACATATCTAGTTCCTGCGCAGAAATGGCACTTGTGCAATAATGTAATGTTGAACAAATATCTTTTGGATGAATAAACAAGCAATTGTCTTACTCTGCATTCACCTTCTGCATGATGGGAGACTTGGTCCCGTCTGGGGACATTCTGAGTCACCATGTAAGAAAATGATAAGAGGCTGGAGTCAAATTAAGTCCCTGAAGTATGCATACAGACTTATACACATACAGTACAAAAGCACATTATTTAGCTGAAGAATATTGCATATTGAAAACAAATACCTAGATAAAGAAAGGAAACCGCTGCCTGTCGTCCTGTTCACTTTACTGTGTTTCCCATATGGACTGGTCTCTTCATCAAGTAATTCAGACTCAAGGTCAAATGTCTTAAGAAAAGTAAAAACAAAATATTATTTTTCCTGTCACTTCACAGTTATAATTGATTACATACTATTTCGGTTTTACAATCAAAGCTGAGAGTGTACAACTATACCATCCAATGACATCATTTGGCTTCAATCCTAATTGACAGCATTTTAAATCCTGCCAATTCCAACTCACCAACATGGAAGTAAACAAAATAATGAATTCATGCTGTCTTTAAATCTTATCTAATCCAGGCATTTGCCATAACAACAGTGAAGTCATTAATCTTATTATCATCAATGTGATTACTGCAACTCGAAATTAAACCACAAGCTTTTAATGAATCATTATCCTGTTGCACTATAAAATTCATCCCACTTGCCTGTGGTAGATCCCAATCCGCAGCCGAGTTTTCTCTGGCTTGAGAGCTGAGGAGGAATACAAATAAAATAAAGAGGAGTTTGAGACCAGAATGACAACAGGGTTGACAGGTAGGCAGAGATACACAGATACACACACACACATCCTTGTCCTGGTTGGTAAAATGGGATTTTTTTCTCTCTTTAGTGGTATATCTTCTGGCATGTGAAGATACTTTCACCGTTAAGCTGACCCTCCTTTTCAATATAAGCAAAGAAAACGAAATACTATATTTGCATCTTAAGCACAACAATCACCAAAATGTATGTCTGCATCAAGGCAGAATTAGATCATTTTGAATGATGGCTTAATTTACACTACCTACCCTCCATGATTTGAGTCCTGCGGCCCCAACCTTGGACTTGTCTTCCCCTCTGCCAGTTTCCTCCGCGGGGGGGTGTAGAAGCGGTACTGGGACAGGTAGGACTTGCTGTCCTTCTTCAGCGTGCGAGGGGTAAAGGGCTTTTCGGGCGTGAAATGCTTGGAGTGCTTGCGCATGAGGTCTCCACTGTACGTCTTCTGGACTGGGTCCTGGAAGGCTCTGAACGCGCTTTGGCTGCCGGCGGCGCCACAGGACCGGAAGGACTGCTGCCTCTGTGGGTTGGGGTCCCTGTAGCTGAATTCTGAAGTGGAGTGATAGCCGTTGTGGGAACTCCCGGCCGCGGCTGCTCTTTGGGACGGATATACAATCTGTCTAATATGGAACGAAGTGTTGAGTCTAGGCGAAGATGTTATAGACTCTCCCAAGTGCGGATAGCCATCCTCCTCTGCTTGGAGAGAGGTCCTGCTCTGTATTAAAACAAAATTTAAAAGAAGGGGAATTGAAACACTGGTGTAATGGCTGTGTAGAAATGCACAGAAGATAAATCCAACATTAATATACAATATACACGGTAGACCATGCCCTGGTATAACCCAAAACCAAACAACTCTACGTGTGAATAGTATGGCAATGTCAAAACTAAGTGGATGTAAAATGTGTAACTGCATTTATTTCATTAGCGAGTGACATGAATGCATTACGTATGATCACTGTAACATTTTTAACACTGCAGAGGTATTGGATGGGAATTGGCCTCGGGGAAGTTGGGATACCCCTTACAGCTCTTGATGAGCATGAGTCTCTGGTGTTCTCCAGTCTGCTCCTCAGTGACCTTGAAGATAATGTCCGCTGAGATGCTTCCCTCTTCAACCGCTCTTGACGCTTTTGGTCAGTGTCTGTAATGGTCAAGACAGACAGACACAAATTTTATGTGTGCTGTTCCTCTAAAAACTGATACATCCGCACACTAATATGCAAAGTTGCAAACACAAAAAAACTCTTACATTTGACGCTACATTGCATACTTTTTGGTGCCGATGTATCCACAGCAGCTGAAAAGAAGCACAATATATCAATGACACAACAATATACATACTGATGGTCTGTGTGCCCTAGTGTTTTCAAGAACAAATACAGAGTTGGAAATATATCTCATGACAACATGTCTCATCTCAATAAACCTTAATCAAGCATGATAGAACTGACTTCTCAGTTAAATTATTGAGCTGAATCTCAGTTCCATAGCTTCTTTGGCTGTTTTGAACAAGCACTAAAAGCTACGTTGATGCTATTTCATCACTGACCATTTCAGTTAGGTTCAGCCCTCATGTTATATGACTTTTCAACAAAGCAAGAGTATGAGAGCTCAAGAGTACTCATTCAAACCATTTACTGAGCACGTTTCAGAGAGAGAGATAATTTACACCACCCCTTACCTTTGGCAGTGAACACTTTTCTGTAATGTGCAAACATGTGGTCTTGAATGAGACATCGGTTTGTCAAGTTGCCAGATGCTCCAGGACAGTATGCTGGAGTAAAATAAAAAAAAAAAAAATCGTTAAATATCTACTTAAAAAGTCACAGAATATGCTTATCCTATATCAGTAAGTAAGCTAACTACCATTTACTAAACTATGAATATGTCAGTAACGTTATAGCTGCCTAATTAACTATCTAAGTTAACATCAACAATTACAAAGACAATTCTACTGTGCAAAATCCAAACATGGGAAGCAAGTATGATCCTCACAGCCTAATTCTCGACAACATCATTACAACATAGGGTGACTTGCACAGCTAACACTTTATTAGCTTCGTATTCGGATTACAGGAGCTAAGTTATCTCAGTAGCTATTATGCGTTATGTTGCAAAGTCACTCATTCTAACTTGTCATTAAATTAAGGTTCAATGTATTATTCTATGTTAGATTGGCAACAAGCCACTTAATTCACGGCGATTAAAACGATAACAAAGTCAGTGAAGTTGGAAATATGTACAACAGTCAACTACAGGCTACTAGCTAGGAATACTAAGGTATCGATAATTTAGCTCGCTATGCCAGGTCATTAGCTAGCTATCTCTAGCTAAATTAGCTAGCTACTGGCCAATAATCAACCGACTGTGTTATTAACTTGACAATTACCGTTACCTTTTTTTGCATCCATGGTGGTATTATTTTTAAATCCCATACTTGTTGTAATACTATTGTATCCCTTCCATATTAATCTTAGAGAGAACAAACATTATCTAGACTGCCTGACATGCCCCGGTCAATCCCTTTTAGGCTTCCTCGTCGCCATGATGGTTGCTAGGCTAGCGTCATGACGTTATACGTGTTCGGATTACGTAGGTTCTGTAAGCAGGTGCATTATGGACAATAGTCTTAAAAAGCTGAAGGGCCCCTGTGAGGTCTTTGATATTGAGAAGAATTTGACAACGATCTCAATTCATAGAGAGAACGTTTTGTGGACGCTTGTAACATGGTAAAATGCAATGGTTCAATAGTAAGATTAACATTGAAACATCCCTAAAAGATTATTAGGGCACCCTTAAAGCTTTTAGGAATGAACTGATGATTTGGAGTTTGCATATATTGTCTCTTTCCCCATCCTTTTGTTTGCATGATATTTTCATGATTTTGCCGCTTGGGTAATGATTCAAGTTGTCAGCGAACATGTAGGGTTAAAAAAAAGAAATGTGGAAAAGAGGGATTTTTGATGAAAATGATGAGGGAAGTTAATGTGCTAATAAGCCCCCCATTTACGGGCTACAATGCCCGCGGGGATACAGCTCGATTCCGGCCTGCTGTCGTTTCCCGATCCTCTCCCCACCTCTTCACTCCTCCTCACTCCCTGTCCAAAATACTTCACTGTCCTAGCCAAATATAGGCTAAAAAAGCCCATTAATAAACCTTAAAAAATTGGGGAAAATATTCTGACACATGGCCAGAAAGGCATACTTATCACGTGTTACATTATTACATGCATGGGGGCTCAGGAGAAGTCATCAAAATTTTAACAAGGCTTGTCACTGGTCCGTTCAAGTATGGCATGTTGGCAAAAGTGACATCACTTCCTCGACTTCCCTATAACCCAATTCCGTTACACCTTCAGGGAGACAGTCTCCATCCAGTGAGTCAGAAATCAGCCACTTAATGTCAAATTATCTTGCTTTGATTTAAAAAAATATTTTCAGAATGCATATTTGCTATGTTCCTGACACACCCACCCACAACAGTACTGAGTCCAAGCCTGATTTTCACTCTCTTAGGTAGTCTGCCATGCCTTGATATTTTTGTTTATTTCACCTAACTACAAACATTGAGGCAAAAGTGGCATGTATGATTATATTCTAGAATACCTCAGCAATAATATCATGGGAGTGAAATCTAAAGAAACCCTTACAAAAACATACTTTCAGAGGTGCTCAGACTTTGTACAAAAAACACATTGTAAAGATTTTGGAGCAAGGCTTTTGAACTCTGAACTTTGTAAACATAGGTGTTAGTTTTACAAAGGTGAGTTCAGCATTCAGAAAGTGTGTGGTTTCACTACTACATATTTATAATTTTAGAGTGACCTGTACCTCTTCAAAACTAGTGTCCCTGCAAATGCATATTGATGACTTGGGTGTAAACAAACCTGGGACACCTCAGTCAAAGACAATGGCCCGTACCCCCCACAGGTTTTCTTGACACATCATGACCCAATGGCGATCACTGAATTACCATCACCTTATCATATGAATAGCTGTCATTTGCTAATGGGCGGGTCGTTAGGAGCTGAAACCTCACTCAGAGACTGAGGTTTGCAGGAGGCTAGTCCTATTCTCCTTACAAAGTGCTTATTTATATTTTTGTTTCAAACTGTGTATATTTGAAAAGAAAAGGGTTCAAGGTTTCTGGGGGTGTTATTTTTATGTCTCTGCGACAAAAACTGGACAGATTTATTCATTGTTTTAAACTTTGTTCTGTTTTGTAGTGTTTTAAATAATTTAACAAAGTGCAGTATGACATGTAAACCTCACTCCTTGATGCCTGAACAGATGTTCAGTCCTACGAGAGTACTCAGTTTGCAGTGCCGGTTATGCTAGTCCAGTAAACCTGGATTGGTAGTGAGGTTATGGGGTGACTTGTGTGATCATGCAGTGTGTGAACATGCACTCCATGATAACATGCAAGACATGTAGGTGCTGCAGCAGCTGGTTAGTGGGAAATGGAAATCATATCAATACAAACACACACACATACACCAGAGGTCAGTTCAGTTCACTATTCAGTTCAGTTCTAATGGTCATGTCAAAAGGGTGAACACTGCCTGGCCCAGCATGTTAAATGCATTCACTATGTGATTTCAGTGAATAGTCACAAAAGCAACTTGCTCAACACTGACACACTGTTACAGAAATAAAATGTTTTTATCAATTACCTTGATATCCTCTGATATATGCCAGTCATATTAATACACACTATGGCTGTGCTGCACCAAGCCTTTTGCACTGGGTCCAATTGGGTTACTCAGTTGATGGGCAGTCAGAACAGACCTAAGTTATGTTACAGTCACACAGCTCCTGACACTTGGTAGTGGGAGTTAATTAGCTTCTGGGTATGTAGAGTACTGACTCTAGGGGGGTAACTGATCAATCATCTCTCAGTCCACTCGCTTTGTCCCTCGCATACAAAATGCACTACTATTAGAATTCTTTACCCATTCAAATGAAAACGGTTTATATATATCACACTCCTGAAATAATGACTCTGTAGTCAGTCCAATTAAATGTTAGATATCCAATTTTGCCATCGTTTTAGCTGTTAAGTGACAAGCTGAAAGATGAATAGTCTCCATTTGAGATAAATCATTCATATTTTCAGTATTCCACTGGAATGGTTGGTTAACTGGGCATACCCGGGAGATCCCCCCCCCTCCCCCTTTCTCATGTAGGGTGTAGGGTGTAGCGAATCCAAACTACGAAGAGGAATACACATTGTATCAGTAAGTGTTTTCAAATATGTGTTTCGTCTGTTCCGAACTGCCTTCAAGAATTGGTCATCATGCTACATATAAACGGTGTACTTAGACTAATAATGCAAGCTCACAGAATTAGTCTTGTGTAGCAGTGTGCCTACACAAAGACCGATGCCGTGTGGGGGTTGGAAGTCTGTGTAACCTTCTCAGGATGACTTGAATCAATTGTTACAGTGGGTTCCTCAAATCTGCTCTCTCTAGGATGCACTTTTAAAAGGGGAGTCAAGCGACGGAGTGGACCATGTTCCAGTCGGGTCGGGCCGGGTGGTACTTAAACTGAGGAACAGCACGATGTACACGCTTATTCTCATCACTTTGTCTAAGCGCGCTTCTCGCATCCATTATACTCGGACCTAGCCAAGCGACTACAGACAATGTGCTTCTTTTTTTACGCGGCTTTATTTTCAACCAGTGATCACAAAATGAAAAAGTGACTGAAAGGCGTCGCTGATTAAGAAAAGTATTTGATTGTTCTTATTCTCGCCATCACTCGTTACTTAAAGAGAGATGTCTATCTTCTCTGCTATTTGAAACAATCACGATGAAATTTCCAATAGACAATCCAAGGAAACAGGTAAACTGGGATCCCGAACAAGGTTTGTACATTGTTTTAGTGCGGAAATCTTTAAAACCCCTTGCATTCGAGTTCTTGCATGCTCTTTTTTACTTATGTAGCTTTCTGGGGACTGGAGACTCGGTTTGCAGGTTAATCTGGCAACACACCCTATTAACGTCATCATACCCCTTTTCTTTCATTTTTGAATTCTGTTACACTGGATTCGTATTGGATTTCATTTTGTGACATGCCATTACGATTAAATGGGGTTTTAAAAGGGTGTGAAGTGATGTGCAGGCAATTGCGGGTCTTCAGATAATGAAATTAAAGATTGTGTGGCGTGGGGTCTTGGCCACGTTATGGAGCTCAGACTCGGGTTTGTTAAGGTCGTGTCGTGTCATAGCACCTAACATTTTGTTCCTTGCTTTCAAAAGCCTTCGCCATATCGTTGTATTCATTTTGAGATTATTTCCTAATAGTTATTTGAGAATTCTCCAAGATATTGCCAAATTGGTTCCCATCATCATCATCACCAGCACCACCATCAACACCATCATCATTATCATCACTGTCACAATCAGCAGACCCACCAATTCCCCTTCCCAATCTCACATTATTCCCATTATTTTGCACTATTTAGTGATCTTTGGAAAGTGATGAGGGTAATGTGTGTCACAGAAATGAACATGACAAGTTGGAAGATTGTTATATATACTCTTACCCAAGCCTGTTCCTGTGCTTACATGAAGTTGTGAGCTTAAACTCAGTTATGAGGTTAAATTGCCTCCTATGAAAGTTGACCGACAAAATCATTATTTTATCATTGACGAAACGTTTAGGTGCTTCTAGCCCTATGAGTGAGTGAGTGATGTATATTTATGTCTTCCTGGAAATTGGTGGGCAGCAGCTTGGTTTCCCGGACGTCTGTGTGTCATCAAACGGCTGGAGTATTAGTAATTAGATCAGGACATACGGACTCATCAGTTTTGACATGCCTCTCTGTCTGATCCATTGAACCCCACAAGTGTTAAGGACCACTAGACAACAAACTTAATTTGCAACACAGCTTGCCATGGCTTGATACATCTTTTTTTCATGGTAAATGACTAGAATTAATGTGAGAGACATTCCACAGACCATTCATGTCAATATATGGTGTCTCATCTCAGGGGGTCTGAAAGACAGTACAGGACATTTGAAGATGTTTACAAAGCCAGTAGTCCAGACATAACCTCCCTTTCAACCTGTCATGCATAGGAGAGAGAGGGGATTACATCATTCTCGGGCTGTGGCTCCACCCCCTTGTCCCCCACAAAGGCAGGGGTTGGTTTCCTCGTGCAGGGGTGGATGGGTAGGCGTGGGCCGTAATAGTGTGCGTTAGAAATTCTAAGTATGGATACATCCTTGACTCTGCCCGTGACCCAGGTCCACCCTGCACTACACTGTAAATTGTATTATCTGGCCCATTAGGAAATCAATGATCCTCTTATAAAACCTCATGGAAAGAGGGGTGGGTAGGAATACTGAAAGATGCATTCATAGATTTTCTACATTCATTTAGGTATTGCCTTGACAGGGTATATGAAATCTGCCAAGAAGTATAGTACAGAATATCAACATGACCGCTGTTCAAAGTTCAATATGCTTGTGTGTGTGTTTGTGTGTATATATACACACGCACACACATCATATATATGTTTGTAATATAGTACTAAATATATAACATAAAAAAGAGGTGATGCCGACTTTAAGATTTAGCTAGTCATATTAAGGTTGTAGTTATGAATTCATAAATACATTTTTAAAAGGTGAAAGGTATTGGTATTGGAGTGGCACAACATGTACTTACTTACAGACAAAAACCGTTGTGAATAATTCTTACCAGTGTCATAATTTAAACCAAGGTAATTCAAATTACAGCTGACATTGAAGAGTCATCATTTGCTGTTGTGAGTGCCTAATACCTCTCCATTTGCTTATTTCTCAGTCGGAATTTTTAAAGTAGCTGTAAAACACTGAAGATTTTTCCTTCTCAAATGCTTCCAAAGCTATTCCACACATGAGGGACTATCATACACGACAAATGCCTTCTTTGGGGTAATTGAATGTACTACTTTAACGGACGTGGCTCAGGAAATGGCCACTGGCAAACACTTCAGGACCACCATAGAAACAGGGCTGTATTGGCTTTTGTCATTTCAAAGAATATAGTCACCTTCTCTCTCTGCTCATGTGAGAGAAGAGCTCATCTGCTGTAATGTGCTTTCAGAGGTAACAATGCAGTTTTTTTCCTACTGCCTGCTAATAACAATCTCCATTCAGTTGTTGCCTGGGGTTATAGCCAGGCAGGCATGCCTACTGCATTTTTGTTGCCTCTTTCTCGCTCTCTCTCTCTTTCTCTCTCTCTCTTTCTCTATTTCTCTCTCTCGCTCTCTCTCCCCTCTCTGCACCTTTGCTCTTTCTGTTCTCTTTTTCCTGTAATGATACGCCACACTGAAGCTACCTTGCCCCAGTCTTCATATTTTGTAGCAACTAAGATACCCTTCTGTTCATTATTTTCCTTACAGTGGCGGTCCAGACTAATATGGTGCCTCCAAAGAAGGACGATGCTGCCGTGGTTCAGTCCTCCCTGGTCCATGCCAGTGTATCAGCCATGCAGAACCCCATGGGCTGTGAGGTCAAGTTTAACGGGCATTGCCCCCTGCCCAGGCTCTCCATCTCCTCGCGCTCCGCCAGCGTCGTGGCCAGTCTGGACGCCAGTCTGGACATCTCAGCCCTGCATTCAGTGATGAAGTGCAAGACGGTTGTGGCTGTGTTCGTGGTGGTGGTGTTCTTCCTCATCGGTGGAGGGCTAGTGTTCCAGGCTCTCGAGAGGCCCTTTGAGACCAACCAGAAGGACACCATCACGCTGAAGAAGGCCATGTTCCTGCAGAATCATGCATGTGTCTCGCCAGCCGAGCTGGAGGACCTGATCAAGGTAGGCACAGTGTAAGGTGACACTGGTGAGTCAACACATGAAAACATTTTACTACCTTTTTAACTTGAGAGGCAGGCTAACAATAATCAAAGAACGTGTGTAGCCTGCCTGTAATTTGCACAGGTTAGTTGTGGAGCTCTAAAGGTTGAATAATATTTCACTAGAGCTCAAGGCAATGAGGATGTTTTCTTTCTGAGCTGTCTTTAAAAATATATATATATTTGTGGTTATTGACTATATCAGTTAACCCTGCATCTCATCATAAACATTCTTATCAATCAACTTTTACAGCTCAGACTATCATACAATGATGACAATGTAAACTGAAAGGCCCAGAAGACTTTTACCCTTTCAGCCATCTGAGTAGCTAATTAAGACTTGTCCAGCTGTGGCCCTGAGTCATGCGCTATCAGTAAGTGACCCCCTGTCTGGAAGCTGTCCATTAGAAGGGACATCCTGCTGTCAGCCTACTGCGAGAGACTGTGAGCTCTAGCTGATCTGGAAATGTCAGGTGTCAACAAACAAACCTCTCCATCGGAGAGCGCTGCAGGCATAGAAGTGTCACTAATAACTTGTGAGACACAGTGACACTTCCAAAATGTAATCACCAACCAGTTGTGTTTTATTGTCTTAGTCCAGTACCAAAAGCAGTGGTCTCTCTGGGAACAAGCTACTGAGGTTTCACTGAATCAAATATTGTGTAAATAGTTCGGGTCTTGTATTGATTTCCTTTCTGGCACACACCACAACCACACATTCCAAACAATGAGGCGAGGGCATGACTGACATGGCAAGGATAGTGCTTCTTTTACATAAGCTGCTGAAAAAGCTGCTGAAGAAATTTTGGAGGAGAAATCACGTACAATAGTCCCAGTAGACACATTTTAAGTCCCCTGTGTTTACGTTTAAGTATTAAATCTTTGACCGCCTCCTTGGTCCTAGTGTTCCCTCTTTTATAGTCGTGTAAGAGCTGACGGTAATGGTTTCATAATGCTGATTCATAATCAAAACAGAAAATTATGGGCCCCTGTAACATCCTTCAGTGTCAGAAAGCTTTGCCTTTCAGAAAAGTTATTTTTATAGTGGCTGCTGATGATAGGCACTTCTGCCAATGAGAGCCCAGGGATCCATAAAGCTCCGGAACCAGATGGACATGGTCAGTTCCGCTGCACACCCTTTCAGTGACACTCTGTCATCTTCAAATCCTACTCATGGCAAGATAAGGGTGTCTAGAGCCAACAGCATATAGTGGTTTTAGATGAAATTGTATGCCATATGCATCACGTGGAGCTGTAAAAACGTATTCCTCAACTTGTCAGCTCAAGTAAATGTAATATGGCGTCCTGAGGGAACTTGTAACTGGTTTGCTTCAGTTGTCATTTGGTTATGTGTGTAATACTAATGTGGTGAAAAAGAACGCCTACTCAGCACGTGTCCTTCTCTCCCTCTGGTCTGCAGAACATCCTAGTTGCCCTCATTACTTCAACAGCACAAACTGGAGGTTTTTGAGGAAATCAATGGCTTTTACGTCCCTGGGAGGGCGTTTATGTAAATCCTGCATGATGTGCTTAAGGGTTCAGTGTGGAATCAATTATTCATTGGATGTTCCGCTGGCTGCAAGCATGCCTCCGCCTCAAGATGGACTCTGGGTTAAGGATTGAGGTTGGCCATATATACAGTCTATGAAACACATTGTTCTGCTGAGATCTGAAAAGCTTCCCTCATTTTGAAAGCTCCCTCGACTCTGCATATCCATGACTGATATAAGACCCTCTCCAACAGGTCCCATATTCAGTGCATTACCGCTTTGTCACGCTGTCATGTTGCTATCTCTCAGCACTGGGCAGGGGGCCAGCTGAACTCACGCCTGGCACAACAGACTGTTTTGCGGGGCTGTCCTATCGGAGGTGGCAGTTTTGATGGCTGCGGAGTGTGGGTGACTCCAGGGCTGTGCCAGCCCGCTGAGAACACACCAAGCCGTTGGCTCCGCATACATGGCTCTGACAGCCAGGGTGACTCAGTGTGGACTGCGCTAATTCAATCATAGTCTGTTGTTTTTTAAATGTACCTCCCGGGCCTTCAGGTTGATGATAATCAATGGGTGTATACTCTGACAGTGGGGTATTGACAATAGAGGAACTTGTTGTACTTGTAATATAGCACTTGTAACTCAATATCGATGTTACGCATGAGTAAGTCACAACACTGTTTTTATCACTAATCGAAAAAGATGTCGATTTGATATGGGAAGGTAAGTGAAATCAATTTTTTCGGGGAGAAACTCCTTGTCTCATTACATGAAGGATGTGCTCTTTGAGTAGGCCAAACTGTAAGTAAACTAGAAGTCAAGTTTCTTTTGTCATAATCTCCTGAAAGCCCCACACATGTGCCATTTAGGTTGCTCTTGTAAACTGCTTCATTTCACTACAGCGACATTGACCTTTTTTCTTACACATTCAGAGCCTAGGTTTCATGTTAGTGTACTGACCTGACAAGGTGCAGGCCATTGCCTGTTGGCTATAAGCTTCAGTCTATTAATTCAATACACTACTGCTTCATCTTGGCTATAAATTGTTCCTTTGTGATATGCTGACTCAACTCAATAACTACTGTCTTGTGTAACACACTATATGGACTGGACAAGGTATTAATCAATGCAGGTCTGTTCAGTCTACAGATAAATATGTCCATATGCTTGCCAATAACAGTGGACCTGAAAGCATACTTCCAAGAACCATAGTCCTTTACCAAAGTAGCAAACACTCTGTGAAGATGTAGCAGGGAAACAGTGTCAACGGCAACAATTTATTTACGAGAGGTGTTGAAACCGTGTCAGCAGCAACATCTAATTTGCGGGAGTGTTTCCTCGTGCAAAAGAGTCGAGCTGTCTCTTTGGTAAACACGAGCTCCCTCCATGCTGCTGTGTGCTGATGTAAACTGTCAAGGTGATGGCACAGGGACAGCCGTCACCTCTGCACCCGACTCACGTGCAGGGACAGCATGACGGAGAGCCGCAGCAGGAGGAAGAGGAGGGGGGGTGGAGCGGCACCTGCCGAGGACCTCCCTGTCGACCCGCGCGAACAGCCACGCTGCCGTCAGTGTTTCTGACACACAATTTAGCAATGTGCAGAAATATGCAGCATCTCTGGGGAAAAAAACAGGGATATTCGAGACAGCCATGTGGAACCACGTTTTTTTTTTTTTTTTTTAAAGAGAGAGAGAGGGTGGTAGCAATTTTCTCCTTATCACCTTGTTTTTTTTTACTGTTGTTTGTGCTCTAAACAGTTTTGTGTTCATAAATGTGTACATCTATTTGATTTAGCATCTCTGTCGGCTTGTGGGGAAACTAACAGCGCTGTAGGATCATGCGGACGCTGTGGGAGGACATGATAATCAGTGTGAGCAGATGCTCCACTACTTTATTATGCGGTGCCCCTCCACCCCCCTGAGTGTGACTGCTTTATATTTTATAAGTCAGGCAGGGGGCGCTTGAAAGCGTAGTCAGTTTGTGCTCTCAGATGAGAGGAATTAAGAGGGAAATAAACGTTTTGTTTTGTTTTGCTCACTGAAATACCTTGGTATAGACATTACATTTGCACTGCTCAAATTCTGCCAAATCTATCTACCAGAGAATTAGCACCTTGAGGTACAGGGTTAGGGAAACTGGGTGGGTTCAGTGTTTTTTTCAGTGGCTGTAGGTGCAACATTCACAGCTGATTCTTGTCTCAATCTGATTCAATCTAACCACAAATAATCACAATTTTTTTACCATATCCTGGACTAAGTCTTGCAATGCTGTCGGTTTATGTAAGTAAATAAAGTAAATCATATGTTCTATTATCTAAGGTTACTGAAACTAAAATGGGGAATGCCAGTTGTGCAGCTGTTGGATTTGACACACTTATCTGGTGTGTTGTGTAGGTGTAGATTTCACTGTTATGCTGGGAAGCTGTAGTAACTGTGAAAATATACAGGCCTTCAGGGTGCAGCTTCTACATCTGATAGCTGAGAGTGGGAGGCTTTGAGCTAAAAATAAAATTAGTAAAAAACATGCTTTTTGAAGGTAGTGTTGACACATTGGTATAATGTCAAAAGTTGCTGCTGTGTAGCCTATAGCAGAATACTAGAACTATACAGCATACTAAATGCATAGTATATATACTATATCATATAGTATTATATTATACTATATAGTTTATAGTATAGTATATATATAGTATACTATTCAATAAAAGTTTACACTTTCTAATGGAGAAATGTCATGTCATGTCAGAAATTCTCATGTCTCATTCAGGGCCTTGAAGGTTAAGCATGTGCACAACCAAATTTAAACCATTTGTCGGTAATTTCTGTAATGAATTGTGACTTGACTCAGAACTCAGTTCAGAACTTCCAATATTTTCGGCATAGTCACTGAGCCCCCCCTCATGTGCAGACACCCTCAGAGTGGTCTAAGTAAGGAGCTCCCTCACTAGACTGGTCTTGACCCTGTCATCATGCCACCCAATGCTCACCTTCCCAGAGGTAACGTTGCCTGATGATACTGGGTTGTAATATCAGGGTTCAGCTTGGCAGGTAAAGAACGTAAGACAAAAACGCTTGTGTCCCGTCTCATCAGTTCTGTGTTGTGTGTTGTCAATATCATGTGATGGTCATGCCATGGACAGTCACCACAGACATACTTTAAAACAGTGTTTATTTATTTATGTATTCAGATGCAGGCAACCAACGACATGCTTTTCCTCTAATTTATTCCCTCTCTTGCTCTGTCTCATTCACTCTCTTTCCTTCATGTCCAACATCATGTTTCTTCTATCTGGGCAGGCAGCCATGAATAATGGCATGCACATACTTGATGAAGTGAAGGCAGTGAATTTCACCTAAAGCCCAACCTCTCGTTGTCTCAATCTCAGGAAGGTTGTTTTGGTTTGGTCTTTCATCTGACACTTCTACTCCTCCCTCTCTCCCTCTCTCCCTCTATCCCTCTCTCCCTCTATCCCTCTCTCCCTCCAGCATGCCATAGAGGCAGTCAGTGCCGGGGTGAGTCCAATCGGAGACACGTCCCACAACTCCAGTCACTGGGACCTGGGCAGCTCCTTCTTCTTTGCGGGGACCGTGATCACAACAATAGGTAACCTCTGGCCTTCAGTCACTGACTGCAGGCTGCACCCACAAAGATAATCAATAGTGTCGATCACCCCTTTTACAATGTGTTCACCTGACCGAGAGAATGCACATCCTCTCAGTCTCTCTGAAGATTGAAAGCAATACACTGTCATAGTCTTGCTGTATTCAGTTAAATGGCTCCATCTGTCAGGACAAAAGGGAAGAAGGAGACTGCTCTCGTGGGACTGAACTCTGTGGGAAGAATAGGACTGCCCTGGTTGGCAAATCATGCAGCAAACAACCCCACAATAAGGAAAACTGCTGTCTCTGACTGTTGTAATATGTAAAAGAAGACAGTAAGATTGACTGCGACTTGTTTTTCGCCATGTTGAAATCTGTTATACCTACCCTCACATATTATGTTGGCTCAGAACTCAAGTGAAACAGTTTTCTTGAGGAGAAAGACATGACATGTCGTCTGGAGAGTAGATCTACTGAGCTCATTACAAATGTGTCTTTTAGACTGATGGATCTGCAAATATGCACTTCATTTGTATGTGTGTCATGTATAGTAATAATGGAGAATATAATAATTATGTCTAATACAATGAGAGAAAAGTGATGTATGGAAGAGATTTGCCTGCTCTCTCTGTCCTTCATGTAATCTGAATGCCCCATCATTAGAGATCAAATCAATTCCTGCATCATTTGCATACACAATTTGCATATACATCGATTTCTGTTTGACTTTAAATTGATTTATTTTTATTTTGTGAAGTTGCTGTCTGAGTTGGTGTGATTATAAAATGTGTGTGGTGCAGCTCTACAGAGAAATGTGGCTGTAATCTTCTTACCTACACCTTGTACATTACCACAGGCTATGGAAACATTGCACCCAGCACTGAAGGTGGCAAGATCTTCTGCATCTGTTATGCCATATTCGGCATCCCCCTTTTTGGGTTTCTCCTCGCTGGAATCGGTGATCAGCTTGGAACAATTTTTGTGAAATGCATCTTGAGGGTGGAGAGAATGTTTAGGGTAAGCTTAAGTAACTGACAGACACCAACATATTAATTCTTGAAAGTGTTTTATATCCTTGCATCAAAATGTTCTTGATTACTCATCGATGTTGTGTGTTTGTTAGCCAGCAGCGAGCTTCACTTCTAATAGTGAAAGCTTTTGGACTGTAATGGGTTCACTTAAAGTGAAGGGCAAGGTGCCCTTGATATGCTTTGCTTGTTAGCGGTAGATCACAGCTTCATCTTGTTATTGATGTGAGTTAGTAATTGTGGTTGTCTGTGTTGAGTGCTGAGACCATGTAATCTCATGTTTCAGTGTGTTCTTTGAACGTCATGAACAGAATAATACCTTATTGAATTATTTCATTGCAATAGTCATGAGAGTAAAACAAGTAAAATCAATCTGATTCCTGAAATTATTGTCATAAAATTCTGTCCATGCAAATTATAATAGATTATTTATTTATGTATTCATTCATTCATTTATGTATTTATTATTAAGCTAATACATGCATGTTGTTGACTCTGCAGCAGAAACACAGGCACATCAGCCAGACAAAGATCCGAGTGACCTCCACCATACTCTTCATCCTAGCGGGGTGCTTAGTCTTCGTCACTCTCCCGGCGGTCATCTTCAAAAACATTGAATGCTGGACTGCACTGGAAGCCATTTACTTTGTAGTCATCACCCTCACAACAGTTGGGATAGGGGATTATGTGGCAGGTAGATACTCCAACCATCTCTTCTATTATATCAATGATACTATCCCTGCTCTTGCTCAGTTGCTCTTGCTCATACTGTAACTTTTGGTGAATGTAGATAGTTACCTAGTGTAATGTTTATTCTTAACCAGTTATATTGTTTTTCTACAAAAACCTTTTTCATTATTCTTTTCTGTGAAAGGTGTGCTTTATGTGCCTCTCCAACCAAGACACAATGCAGGCAGTGAGAAACCAGATTATCTCAAATTAGATTTGTGTGTGGAGTCCATATTAATTCAGAGCAGAGCCAGTTTACCGTTAATGCACGGTATTGATTTTTTATTCCACTGTCTCAGGCAATCAGCAGAGAGGAACGTTCAGGAGCGTGCCTATTTTTAGCACCGCCGTCTTAAAGGAGCTGTCCTCATTCCCAGCTGAATTCCTCCCTGATCAGTAAATCATTTGTGTGCAGGTGGTGACCGCAACATCAGTTACGGGCAGTGGTACAAGCCAATGGTGTGGTTCTGGATCTTAGTGGGGCTGGCCTACTTCGCAGCAGTGCTGAGCATGATTGGAGACTGGCTACGAGTTCTTTCCAAGAAGACAAAGGAAGAGGTGCGGCTTTCAAATTATGATTAAATTACTTTGTAATTCAATTATGCCACTGGGGAAAGGTCCCGCTGACCTATGTCTTGTCTGTCAATGTCTCATGCGTAAACCTTAAGCAGGCATGGAAGTCATAACTAAGAGCTCTGTGGGAGGTCTGCGGTCTGTGTTTAGCTTTAAATAAACAGGGTAAAGTGAGAGACTGTATGACATATTAAGTTTGGCATAGAAAGTCAGAGCCACTGAAAGTGCATTTTAAGAATCGCTCAAGTGTTTTACAGACATGGTTGTGTTATTGTCACATCCCCCCCGTCTCAATCAGGTTGGGGAGTTCAAGGCCCATGCTGCCGAGTGGAAGGCCAACGTGCGGGCGGAGTTCCGCGAGACGCGGCGGCGCCTGAGTGTGGAGGTCCACGACAAGCTGCAGCGCGCCGCCACCATCCGCAGCATGGAGCGCCGGCGCCTGGGCTTGGACCAGCGCGCCCTCTCGCTGGACATGCTTTCGCCCGAAAAGCGCGCCGTCTTCGCCAGCCTGGACACGGGTGGCTTCAAGACCGCCTCGCAGGAGAGCATCGACTCCAAGCTCAACAGCCTGCAGGGGCTGAAGGCGGGGGGCGTGTACCACGTGGCGTCCGGCGCCCCGCAGGCCTCGTCCGAGGACAACCTCTTCAACCGCTTCGGCTCGCTCACCAAGCTGGCCAAGCGCAGCAGGAACCGCGAGCTGCGGAGCAACATACCGGAGGAGGTGCGGCGAGCCTGCGAGAGGCTCAGCACCAGCAGCACTACGCTGGGGGAGAATGAGGTGGATGAACAGGAGGAGGAAATGCTGGCAGAGGCGGAGGCAGATGAGATGGAGGTGGAGGCTGAGGAGATGGAGGTAGAGGCCGAGGAGGTGGAGGCGGAGACCGAGGAGATGGTGGCGGAGGAGGAGACGGCAGACAAGGAGGGCAACACAAGCCTGACTGACCTTCCCCTGTATGACGACGGGCCTAAGGTGCAGAACGGTTTTGTGCCTTCTCAGGCCAAAGAGAGGGAGCTGGACAAAATACTGGAGGGGAAAGAACATCAGCCATAGGCATGTCTGAGAGATGAAACTGTGAAGGGGTTTCTGGCAGAGGAGATCCAACATGTCTCAAAATGTGCCTTTCTGTTTTGTACATCATTACTTTGGACGTACATTGACTGGACAACCGTGAACTATGAATTAGGTCAGTCACACCCACGTCTCTCCGTTTCAATTGCTGCACAATTGGAAAAGGTCATCAGACACTTTGCAGTGAAAACTTTCTTATCTCTCCTTTTTAGGACAACTTCAGAGAGACTTGTGGTTCTCCTGAGAATGACCTGGCATCACATGATCAATAACCGACAAGCCTTTACAATACATACAAAGCTATGGAAGATGACTGCTTGTGCTTTTACCTTATGGCATGCTGCATGAGCAAGTCATCAATAGTCAACTCAATATCTGTGAATGCAACATCTGGTATTCAGTCAGTGAATACAATGTGTTTTACTGTACTCGTAATGCATTTGATAACAATATCTTAGATTTATACAACTCTTGATTGGAAACCAAGCCATTTAGAGGGTGTCCAGACAATATCTGAAGGAGGAACTGATGGAGGATGGAATTTCACCCTTCAAAGCTGGAATTTTCAACAGTTATCAATGAGAGATCAAACCTCATCGCACTTAATCGGATCTTTCTATATAGTCCACTCCTTTTTCTAATACTGGTCTGTGGAAGTGGTCAACTTCTTTCCCTGTGTTAGAGGAGTGGTTGTTCTTTCTAGATAAATACTAATATAATAATAATAATAATAATAATAATATAACTAACTACTAACAAGGTGGCTAGCAGGTAAATAACTGACAGCCAGTATTCTGAATGCTGACATTCTAAATGTCTTCTCCTATTTCAAGTAATTCACAGAATCAATTCAATGACAAATCTTTTTGGTTTCTAAAATATACTTTGACAGTTCAAAAATACGATCATCTGAATATGCTATTCAGTAAAACAGCTGATGAATATTAGCAAAGATGAGCAAGAGTGTAAACGATTTAAACTAAAATAAACAATCACTGCATGCATTTTTGGTAGACTAATCGGGCATAGAGTTGATGGACTTTGACTAGCTCTGAAAAACGGATGGATAAGCCACAACCTTGGGTCATTGTGTTTTCGGGCATTACATGAGTTGTAATGAGTGCCTTTTGGAAAATAAAGCAAAATCAACAAACATGAAACAGCCATGTCCTGAGGCGTACTTGTCTGAGAATATCCTTCACTTTTCCCTCAAGGCCACTTACAGTTAATGAGTGTATTTGCTCTTGAAAGGTATGTAAGGTATGTTTTCATATGTAATCCAATGGTTGTAAGGTCTTGGCTATAACTTCAAGTCTTGATCTTTACCCAAAAGTAAAAGACCAAACCCTGCACCCAGGAAAGCAGTGTTTCAGGCTTGTCACATGACATTTGTAATTGCACCATAATTAACTACACAAATGGTTGGTTTGTAAAGACCGATTGAAGGCTTTATAATGTGTTCACGTAGAGCCAGGGATCAAAGTCGAGCAATTATCATTAAGCTGTGAACAAACAGTGGATGAGATTAACAGACATCAGTTGCATGCGAAGACCTCTCATAGCCTCATGGTATAAAAGACCTGGGCAAAACAGTGTTATGTAATGCATGCTAGTTAGTGGTTTATGACACCTGGCTCTCTGGATGGTTGGTTCACATGAATTACTACCAGGCCAACATCAAAAACATGGAGGGCTCAGCAGATCATTTTGCGGTCAGCCAGGGTCATACCATTTGGCTAGTGTTGAGCTGGAGCTGCCACACCGTTATCACGAGACAGGAAATTAATCAAAGCACAGGCAATGAGGGGAGAGAGAGGGGGAGGAGGTGAGGAAGAGAGACCAAATGGCAAAGCCTGAGAGAGCAATGGTGATGAGATGAAAAGATAGATAGATAGATAGATTGATAGATAGATAGATTGATAGATAGAGAGAAGGGGCAGTGTTGGGGGAAAGTGGAGGAAGGAGGGAAAGAGAGAGGGAGTAGTAGGAGGAGAGGGATACATTTTGTCTGTTAGAATAGCTATCTATTAGAGCTGGCGCTGCCTCCAAGGTTGACGTAACCTCGACCTGTCTTCCACGTCTCGTTGTCTTATTGATAACCCATGATGGATGGGAGCACGTGGGTTTTCTCCCCCATCAGTGCTAACCTGCATCGCAACCAGGGGGGCCCCGTCATGAGCATGTTTACGTCCTGACTGCAGCTGACTGTGGGAGGACCGCAGTGCATCACTCCCACTGCCAGTCGGACAATAAACAGGCCCCAGGGCCACAGTAAATGTTTAAAAGGATTACGTCAACTTAACAGTGTTTTTCTCTCGCACATGCATTAGATGGACTCAGTATGGAGAGCATGGTGTAAGGTACACATTTGTGTTTGTGCCCAGAGAAAATTATGAAGTCAGACAGAATAGGGATGTTTTATTCAGAAGGTATACAGTATCCTTTTCCCTTTCATTCTTTCGTTCTTTCGTTCTTTCTTTCTGCAGATGTCTGAAATGTCTTATCAGAGAGATGTGGCTATGCCATATTGCCAAGATGATTACTCAAGTGAATAGCTTATTGGCTGTAGCTGCTGGTAGCGGTAACACTTGCAGTCCCTTTTCACACTTGAACTGCAAATCACTATCTAAATGAATTTGCCTCCATCGTGAATGTTTAGCTTTCACATGGAAATGCCTGTCAGGAAAGACTTCAAAGCTCACTAAAATCAAATCTGTATATATGTGAAAGGCACTCACATCTTGACACATTAAATGCATTTATGAATCTTAACTGTTCATGAAGATCACAGTTGGATGTCAAATTATTTTTTGAAAGGAGAAATGAAATTAAACTCTCCTTTCAATCTGAAGCACTGTTGCTTTTATGCCATTTTAAACTGTGAATTATAAAGCACAAATACCTGTATATGCACCATCCAGCCTTGACAAATTATGCAAAGGTAACAGTCACATCCAAGAGCACCCTGAAAGAATAGCACTCGCTCTCTCTCTCTCTCTCTCTCTCTCTCTCTCTCTCTCTCTCTCTCTCTCTCTCTCTCTCTCTTCATGTTCTCCTTTTCATGATTGAATGTGTGTAAATGAGTTCTGAACTGGAAATGAGCTTAATTCTGTCTCTGCATAGCCTTTCCTGTTTTCAACAGCACTCTCTCACTTTTGGTTATATGATCAAGCAGCTCTTGATTGACACCATTTGATAGATTGAGTTCGTGGTCATTTATCCTCTCACAGGTCCATTAGTAGGAAAGAGCTGTGCTGATAATCTTTGAAAGCTTCCTTGGGCATCTGCAACATGCCATAAAAACACGTGCCCCTTTTGCAGTGGAATCGCCATGGAAACTGTAATTTATTTGAAGCGCACCACGCAGATCTCGCCCACACTGTTTTTGACGTTTACAGAAATTTCTAGCAAGAACAATCTGGAGTCTGGAGGGGCACAGCGATAAACAGTTTTAAGTTAAGTGACTTCCTCAGCACCGCACAAACACTGCTGCCTCCACACGCACACACACAGAGAGTGTGCATGCAATCGTCTGTGCATAATTGCTGATTGTGCAGGTTTGTGCAGCTGTGGAACCAGGCCCGAAAGATTGTATACATCTTACAACACGCTTCCTCCGTCAGCCGGGTGGAAAAGGAAAGAGGAAGAGCGTTTGGAAAGACACCCAGTAGAACAGACTTCCCTCCCCAAAACCACTTCAAAGGAGCCAGCTGCGTGACCCAGGGAGGGGAGAGGGACGTGTGATGTGCGTGAGGAGCGGGATGCCACGAGAGGTGAAGGGTGCCAGGCCAGAGGTGAGGGAAAAATGGTGCCTGGACACTGTGGAAAGCCAAAGTCTCGGTTCACACGTCATGCAGTTACCAACCTTTTCCAACAGCTGGCACTTACCAAAGACAAAACTTGCAGGGAAAAGGTCGCCGACAGTGACAGCCACCGCCACAGCGAAAGCGACAGTGACAGTGACAGTAACTTCTCTAAAAGGCACTTTGTTGTTAGTTGTTAGAAACAAGCATCGTATAGTTTGATGTGATTTCTATCTCTCTACCTTCAAGAAGCTTTTGAAGACCCAACTCTTCAGAGCGCACCTCCCTTCCTAACTGGCACCTTGACTAGCACTTAACTTGCACTTCAGCAGTTACATTCCTGCACTTCTTTTTCCTTCTAGGTCGTTTTTCTAATTCTTATGTAAAGCAGTATTTATTGTTACACCATGTTTTTTATTGCTCTTAGCTTGACTATTCTCTCCCTTGTATGTCGCTTTGGACAAAAGCGTCTGCTAAATGACTAAATGTAAAACATGTAAATCTCACCAGGGAATGTTTGAGACATCAGTTGAAGTAATAGTTAAGAGAGATGAGTTCAGCGCTGGATGAACGCTCCTGGCTCCCATGAGTCATTATTAGAGTGACTCTGCCTCCGTGGTGACAGACGGAACTGTCAGCTGGACTGACTCATCTCATATCTAATAGCACTGCTGGCAGCAGCAGCAGCAGCCAGGCCTGATTTGGGACAACTTCTGTACACAAGTGGGAGTGGGAGGGAGGAGGGGAGGTTAAGAGCTGGTGAGCTGGCTAGGGTGAGAAGGGAGAAAGATCTAGGGCAACAAAGATCTGAGTCGCTTTAACCAGTCTCAAAACCTAAAGAGCAGAACAGTCAATGTGTTTGTACATATATTCTCAAGTAAAATTGCAATTAGATTTTGGAGTGTCCCCTTGACCAGCAAGGCATACATAGTACACAAGCACACACACACACACACACACACACACACACACACACACACACACACACACACACACACACACACACACACACACACACACACACACACGCACACATGGGTTCATGCCACCTTATTATCCTGTATTTAGCTTATATCATATTGGTATACAGTAGTTACATAACACTATTACCTGTACACTCAGTGAGCATTAATATTTCAGAGCTTTGTTTCCATATATAACTCAGTTGTTTATTTGGTTCAGTGTCTCTGTGTTGCATGTGACAATATTTGTGTGTGTGTGTCTGTGTGTGTGTGTGTGTGTGTGTGTGTATGTGTGTGTGTGTGTGAGTGTGTGAGTGTGTGTGTGTGTGGTTGCCTGACTGCTTGCAATTCCTGACAATTCCCTATACAGACCGTGGCCACAGCTGCTGCAGTGGGTGTCATGCAAACGTACATCTCCCTGGAAACAGGATTTTGATGAAAGTTCCTCTGAAACGGTCACAACGCTGGTCGATCCCGGGGATGAACTCTCCAGCTGACATATCACCCCTGCCCACGCCCACAGGCCGGAGCCAGAGAATAAATGCATGGTGCTCCCTGCTCCCCATGTTTAGGATTTCTTTTAGGACTGACTCAATTCATGATTTTGGACACCCTAGTGTTCTACTCTGTTTAGTTGAAATATGAGGCTCAGGCAAGTCTCATGCTTAAGTCATTTTTCAGCTGATTTGTTAATGGCTTTAGTTTTAATGAGTGATACAAATTTGTCATAAAAGCAATTTAAATGTTTTAGTTCTAATACTTCTAATACTTTCTTATTTATACAAAAGTGGAGTTTAATGTTTTAGACACTGATCAAGGAGGACTGAATCTTGTCCAAACCAGGGAACATCTGCAAGCCGTATAATTCCCTTGTCGTGTAACCTGTTATCACTACACCCCCAGAGTCACAAGGCTTCTAAAAATGGAGCAAAACCAAACATCTAAATTGGATGTTGCATCGCACTTCCGAAAAAGCAATTCCTCTGAACAAATGTTCAGACAGATGTACACAGCCACCACAGCAACTACCAACATGATGATGTCATCTTGTGTTTTTTTTATTGGTTTGACAGGAGCACACCCACCCACCATCTTCAGATGACTCAGTTAATATATCAGCCTCACATTGTTTTGGCTTCTTCTGGTAAAAGTTGTGACGAATGCTTTCCTGCATTGCTGTCATTGGGAGCAGTGTGAACAAGATGGCCCTGACAGGACATCTGCACAGATCACTGCTTGATTCCCTCAGAGATGTGTCTGTTCTGTCTTTCTTGCAGTCAAGATCACTAGAGCTCCTGTTTATGTTCCTCTTTTCACAATACATTAGGGGACCTGTTTTGAGTCCTCGCAAATGAGTTGTGGCCCAATACAGTGGTAATGTATGGAGAGTGTGTATTGATCTATCCAGCTCTGTGTATTATTCCTTGGAGCACATCATTAAAACTCAAACAAGGAAGGGTGAGAGGATGCTGGTAAATCCTTGATACACACTCTTTTGCTGTCACAGCTTGTCTTTGTTCATTTAATTCCCCTCCTGACAATTTGTCAATAGTCAGGTATACACAAACAAATCACACCCGCCTACCCAATGACCTCGGTAAAAGGTTCTCAAAACCTGGTGCTGTCCTGTATAGACAAGGATACGTGTGTGCTGTCATTTTCCTGCGGGCTGTGTGTTACATGTGATGTCTTTGATCGATGAGGTTGGTTGGGTTGAAGGTGGCCGTGTTACATAAAGGCTCCATTCTAAAGTCTTTCACTCAAGCATGGAGGTTCAAGATGGCAAGGGTGTCCGGCCGCCCTGTGAAAGCTGATGTAAGCATTGGAGGTGGCAGGTTTTTGCCTTGACCACTATCTGTGCTGAAAAGTTTACACAACAATAGCACTGTAAATGGAATTTTACTGAGATAAGCTCTGACCACCTGGCATGGCAGAGACAGAATGTGAACAATAATTTAGAAGTAGCTTAGAAATTGACATTTAAGGATGCTGTTTACACAATTAGTTTAATAACAAGAATTGTTTAATTTCTTTAAAATATGTTTATGGAAATTGTTAAATTGTTACATAACACTTAAAGTGAACGAAGAGTACACATGGGAACTCTAAAAATGTTCTTCCACCCTCTCTATGGATAAAACACGAGTGAATCTGCTACTCTCCTCTAAAAAGGACTCTCTACTCTACTCTCTATTTTAAAAAGACAGAAACTATGTTCATTTTGTGGTTTAATCAAAGGATACCCATGGCTCTGGATATACAATTTCATTCAGCGGCACATTCTTCATTGTGTTGTGAGGAGCAGATGTTGCCTGGAAGTAAGCTGCAGGAGACAGAGCCTCTGCAATACTTCTGATTCACACCCCTGTTTTATCAGATAGAGGCTCTGCAATACTTCTGATTCACACCCCTGTTTTATCAGCCTCTTGAGGACCTGTGTGTTTTGAGAGAGGTTCTTAGGTACCTTGGTTCTTCTGGCATAACATAATCAGCGTGTCTGAATGTGAGTATCTGATACAAGACTGGCACCATCTAGTGGGCCAAAAACAGAACATGAGTCGGCAGTCCAAAGACTAAATGGGTACTTTCTTGTTTGATTCAGCATTGGAAACATTAGAGTGTACATATTTGCCATAGCATCCCTTTCTTGATCATGCTGGGACAGTCTCACTTTGAAAAGCCCTTTGACAGGCTGAGTGCCATTCAGGAAGGTATGATATTTTATTTCAAGATCTTCATGTTTATTATTTCTTTTAACCACCATACATAGAGATTCTGTATTTCCTGTTTTTAAGGAATTACTTATTTAGACTGACATTTCCTGTTTTTTTTTCACACAAAAATTACTTCAAAAGGACTAATGACCAAAACTTTTTCAAGACTAATGAGGACAGAAATAGAAGAAGATAATATATTTGTATTGAATCATTGTGTTGAGTTAGTTCCAGTATAGGAAAAGTAAGTGGTACAGTTGCCAGTTGTTGCTAATAATAATATCATCATTTTCTCTTCTACACCTACAAATAACCTGTGAAAGTAGAACTGAAAGTGCAGCTCACATGTGGCCGGTGGCACAGATGGAAAAGTAGAAAGCCTCTTTGAAATCAAAAATGGAGCAAAAGCATTGTTACAACAGCTTGAATGTGTACTTGTGCCTTTTACAATGACATGAATATTTGTAAGAATGATGCCAAGATCTGCAATGAATAAGGCCAATCAAGTGTAACCAAAGATTACAGATTCAATCACACATGCTGGCAAGGAGGCTAAATTCAGTCCTTTGAAGTGTTGGGGACTGAAACTTATCAACGTCACAGCATGGCACCCACTGGGTCCCTGCACAATTACTGAGTCTGCTGGTGAGAGGCTATTGCAAACTAAGGCTTGTGAAATGGCTGCTTCAGTTCCCCCTCCATGGAGTTGCCTGGGTCCTTCCTCTGAAGTAACAGAAAAGCCTTGGTGACACTTGCTCTCCCTGACCGGGTGATGAAGCAGTAGAGTAGAGGATCGGCGAGGCAATTGAGACTGGCCAGGATCACGGTGACTTTATAAAGGTAGAACATCCAGGTTAGTGTCTCGCAGTCCTCCACCTGGTTCATCAGCAGAAGCATGATATGAAAGGGGCCGAAGCAGATGGACAGGGTCAGCTGCACCAGCCACAGGAGCCGGCACACCCGCTTACACTCCTCTTCCTCGGTGGCACGGTTGGACCGGACCTCTTTGCTGGTCTTCCAGCAGCAGAACCCGACCAGCAAAGACGGCACGAGGAACCAAGCGAAAAACCTAGCTATGTTGACTTTCGCCTGCAAAGGCATAGGAAAGGCGTACAGACAGATCTTGTCGGTGTCGTCATACACGTAATGAGACACTGTGATGCAATTGAAGGCCATGGTGCAGGTCCACGAAAGAACACAGACGCCCACGACTGTTCCCAATTTTCGAATGTAAGGGAACCTTAGGGGGTGAACCACGGCCATATAACGGTCAACAGCGATGCAGCACAACATAGACACGCTGGCATAGAAGTGGGTGAATAACAGGAAGACACACAGGTTACATGCAAAGCCCCCATGACGCCACTCCTCAGCCAAGATGTTGTCCACCCAGATGGGTAACATCATGATGAAGAAGAGGTCTGCCAGGGCCAGGTTCATTAGGTAGACTCCCATCGCATTGCCCTGTCTTATATGCTGGTAGGAGACGAACACAGAGAAGCAGTTGGAGGGGAAACCTAAAATGACAATGGCGATGTATAGAAAGGCAAAGATATTCCCAATCAAGTGTTCCCCAGGGTATCCTTCAGGGTGGCATTTACTTCGAAAAGAGTGATTCGACAATTCAGCTGTGGAATTCATCTTTTTTTCTACCAATAAAGAAAAAGACAACACAACTTTATTACTTTCAAATGTTTTTTTTTTATAGTCAATAAACGTATTCTTATCACATGCGATGCCATGGTTGCCATGGAAACATGCTGTAATTTTGTCAAGGGCATGGCTATAAGCACTTACAAAGTCAAAGTCAAATGTATTTATAAAGCACATATAAAAACAACTCACGTTGACCAAAGTGCTGTACAATTAGATCACAATAAATATAATAAATCATAAAATATTAAATGAAATACAAAACAGAAACAAAACACTCAACTAAGCATCTATATACACAGAAAGCAAGTATACAAATGATCAACTCAGATCAGGAGGATCCAAATGCTGTGTACGTTTCAGAAGTTACGTCCCCAATTAGGGTGCCAAATTGAATAACTTCTTACCACAGAGTTCAAGGAGCTGCCATAGACTCCAATGACAGGAGACAGAAGAAGATGCATAATAATGAAAGGTAGAAACACGATGGGTGCCTATGCAGATTCACTGCTTGGCCCCTAAAAATATAATTGTGCCTATTCCGAATAAACCTGTTTACTAGAAATGTTGACATTTCACATTTCCACAAAGCAGATATTCTTTATATATTTACCATTGAAAAGGATGTTTTACTTACACTATCAGCTGGACTGTAATCAGGAAATAAGTGGTTTGCTTAAATACAAACCATTTTAAGGCTCAGTATTCTAAGATGTCAGTATTCCAGGACCCATCCAGTCAGCAACCACTGGATACAATTTTACAATAAAAATGTAATTAATCATATCATTGACAATAAAAAGCACAGAGACCTCCAGATCTGCCTTCTCGTTTTCAAAACGTATGGTGTTTATCTGAAGAAACAGGAAGAGCAGGGCTCACAGTGTGAAAAAAAAGGAACAGGAAGGAGATGAAATATACCGCGTAAACATCTTAGCAAAATAGCAATGCTGACAGCTCAATACTTGAAATTGCATAGTTGCAAGTTAGCAGTGGCACCCTAAGAGAAAGTCCATTCAAATGAGCATAATCAACAGTGAAAACTGAACAGAAAGTTTCAATATGTGGCAATATTGCCTTATGACATCATTTTAGTTTGCACAATACATTATTACCGAAGACAATTACAAATGCATAGAAAAACAATCCAATCCAAAATTGCAGTGTCCTTTTTCAGTAAAAATACCATTAGTCATGGCGCACAACAGAGCTAATGACGCTGTCTCTGCCAGAGTGTTGGAGCTTTCTCAGTGTCACCCTCCCATTATACAGAATGGCTTTCAGTTCTGTCTTGGCACTCTCGCTCAGCAGGCAGTAGATTATGGGGTCTGCCACACTATTAATAGTGGTGGTGGCGACAAACACCATGTAGTAGTTTCTGAGGAGCAAGGCATTGCCACAGTCTCCTACCTCCAGCATGGCTCTCAAGAGCATGACGACCTGGTATGGGGTGAACGCCACCATGTAAGTGACGAGCAGGAGGAGCAGCAGATTCCTGATCTTTCTGCGTTCAGCGGCCTCAAGCGAGACACTGTCGTTGAGGGCTTTGATAATCTGATGGAAACAAAAGGCCATCAGGAACAAGGGCAGGAGGAACCCCAGCGCCACTCGAACAATAGCCACATTGGCATCAGCAGGGCGCATTGGCATCCTCTCCTCACACAAACGTTGGGCGGAGAAGGAGCCCAGGGTACCGGAGTGGGCAAGGAGATGCACATGCACAATCAGCTCGAAGCCCCACACCATGGCACTCACCACCACGGCCGTGCGCACTTCTCTCACCCAGCCGAAGTAGAAAGGGTAGACCACGGCCAGGTAGCGGTCCACTGAGATGCAGCACAGAAGCCCGGATCCCACATAGAAGCTGTTGTACATGACACATGCGATCAGGGTACAGAGCGTGCTGTCCACTGGCTGGCCGAGAGATAGCTCAATCCACACAGGCAGCGTGATGGTGTACAGGAGATCGGAGACACACAAGTTGACTAGGTACACTGCCACGGTATTGCCCTTTCGCATCAGAAGGCAAGCGACATAAAAAGACAGACAGTTGGCTGGAAATCCTATGATAAAGAACACAGAATATGCAGTCGGGTATATGAAACGCTCCACTACATCCTCTGTGTCACAGTCTTTAGAAGAGTTGGCATTGCTCTCGTTGGAAAATGTGACCAGCTCCATGATGCCTGTGACTGTAACTGAACGGTCAGCGTTTCAAGCACGCATATCACTGAGACCATGCAAATTCAACCCATGCAAATGATGTTCTAGGTATATCCCAAAACATTCGTTTGGGATTCGTTTGGGAGTCGTTTGGGAGACGTATCTGTCTAGGTCAGGGGTGTGCAAATTTTTTTTCCAGTGGGCCCTACTCACTTTGTAAATGTGTCGGATGCCCCTTTTGACAATTCAAAAGTCAACTCTTCATCAATGACTTTCACATGCCGAGTAACTGTGCAACATGACAGTTGGGTTTTCCCTTCTCGCCGTCTTTCTACGCTATACTGCATGAAGAGCTGGCCCCTCCACACCTCCAGTCCCTGCGGTATTATCATGCCACCAAGGCACGGCCTGTGCATGTTGGCTCCTTGTCGTGTTCTTGGATTAACTAGGACTTTTTCTGTTTTTGTATTACTAGTTCATACGTGGTGATTTCTTGATTCATGACTGCAGCTTGTATGCCCTGTTCTGACCAACTGTGTTCTTTATCTCAGCCCTGTCATTATTTTGTAAATCTCAAGTATCAGAGATCTGAGAGGGAACCTGTTTTGCCTACTCAAGTTTTTTGTTGCGTATGAAAACCACATATTAAATCATCTTTTCATTTTCTACCTGTTTATTCATTTGTCTGCTTTCTGGGTCAGAATCTGCACCTATGGCTCTTGGGCCATGACACCTTAGACTTTCTCATTAATTTCACTTTAACTGACTGTTTCACTACTGCTAACATTATGAGCTTGTCACTTCAGATTTGTGAGGAAGAGTCCATTTTAGGCTTTTAGACACATTTTTATTGTAGCCAGTGCCCTTTGTTGAATTTAAGATAATAGCAGTACTCGCCATTACAGATACATAACACTGCTGCAGATTAAAACAGCATCGGACAGTCCCGGTCCATGGGCTGTATATTGACCATGTGTGGTCTAGATGTTATTGGCTGTGTATATTGGACTGGGATTGGACAGGGACCACACACACAAAGATACACAGTCCATAAATTCATACTTGGCCCAGCACTGGTGTGCAGACGTCTTAAAGTCAGCAATCCTTTATTTAGTTATTTGGAAGCCTATTTGTCTCTGTTGTGTGCCGCCACCGTATGTGTGTTCATCATACAGTGGCCCCATGTTTTATTGCAATGACCCAAAGTCTCATACACAAAGGTTATAATCCTCTACCATGTGTAAAACCTTCAGTAAGGGCTTCAAAAATGCATTAGAATCTGGGTAAAACATGGCCTAAAGGTAGTGGGTACTGTAAGTGTATGTGCCAGAGAGTATGGAGCAGTGCACATGAGTACACCTCACTTCCTCATGACCGACACTAGCACCCAAGGGTTTTTAGCCTCCTTGCTAGCATGCCCACATTCCGTGGCCATGGGTGCAGTTTAGAATCCAGCTTCTCACAGTGCATGTTACATTGGTACGATGACCTGGATTGGGATTGAAGTTTGGAGGGGGGGGGGTTGAATGAACCAGAACCAGAATGAAACTGTCAGTGACCAGTGGAGTACAGAGCTGTACTCTAAGTAAAACTTGCTCCCCAACGCCTTTAGAGATGTTCTAGCAACAGGCGCTAGTAACTATGGGTTAGGTCACACGTAGGTCAGATATTTGGTTACCAAATTTGTCTGGTGTTGACACCACTGGGAGGAGTGTTTCCATTTCCATGTATGATGTTTCTAGGGTTATTTGACTTGAATAGGCACAGCATGTACAGATCTGTTTTTGCAGTGTGTTCAACCTGGAGAACAAAACAACGCAGTGAATAGCCTGGTTGGCTTTTGTGAACGACAAATGTGTTTATTTTTCCTTTTCATTTGCATATGCCACCAAAGTGAATTTTAGAATGAGAAAAAAAAGGTTACCTAAAAACATACCTCCAAAAGCTGTTCTTTTGTATACTTCTGTATACAGAAGGAATGAAAAAGCCCAACACCACACACACACACACACACACACACACACACACACACACACACACACGCACACACACACACACACACACACACACACACACACACACACACACACACATAATTACTACTGTGCCAATACCGTGCAGTGAAAGTATAGGCTAAGGCATTCCAAAGAGGGTCACATCCCCAAGCCATATCTCAGGCTATCTGTCTCACTAAAAACAAGCATTCAACACCCTCACACCTTTTTTACAATATTTTTTACTAATTCACATTGGAGTACAACAATCCATTTATTTCCATATGTCTTTTTCCATTATTGTCTGTATGTTTGCATGCCTCTTCCTGGGTGTTGGAATTGGATGTGTCAACATGTTCACATTGTAATTGAAAATTGCTGATGTAAGACAAACACATATACAGTATAGACAAACACCACAATAAAATTAAAACACAACATGCTATAGTGGGACAAACATGAGCTGAACTCAACTGCGTGAAACTTCAAAATGGATTCAAACTGATTTGGATGATTCGATATTCCATCCCTTTGTTGATAGCACTGGCACGGTGGCTCAGTTGCTTGCACTGCTGCCTCACAGCAAGAAGGTCATGGGTTCGATTCCCGCATGGGGCGCTGTTGGCTCTGGGGGGCAGGTCCTCCCCAGAGTGCACAGTGCTCAGGTGGGCTATCTCCCGGGCCTTTCTGTGTGGAGTTTGCATGTTCTCCCCGTGTTCACAAGGGGTTTCCTCAACTAAGAACTCCAACAGTAAAAAACATAACTCATGTCCATCCCTGACCAAAGATGGACAGTTCACTTCACTTGGTCCCCGGGCGCTGCAAAGCTGCCCACTGCTCCTGCTCCTGCTCCTGGGGGGGTCCTTGAGGAAGGACAGTCCAGGATGGGAAAAAGCAGAAAATAAATTCACCGCGACCTCAGGCCTACCTGCCTGTGTGTGTGTGTCCTGTGTCGCCTCCATACATATATATATGCACGTGTGTGTGCCATTAAAAACCTGACAAAGGTCTTAATTATTATTAATAGTGGTACAGTGGCCAGTGGGGCTGGTGTTGGAGGTGGAGGTGGGGTGTGTGGGGCTGGTGTTGGAGGTGGAGGTGTGGTGTGTGGTAACCCTGTTTGTGCACTTCAGGAACCACAGACGGTGGCAACAGGAAACCTGTGGTTCACCACAGCAGTTAGTTCACATGAGAGGATAAGGACAATGTTACTTACTAATCTACAGCTTTAGTCGTCAAATAGACAAGCTTGTCTCTCAGAATGAACAAAACAACACATTAAAGGTGTATAGCATTTTTCTACTTTACTGAGTGTGACACACTCAAAATGTATCTCCAGGTTGAACTTAAGCCTTAACATGGTGCAGAGTTGCTTTGTTGTGATAGAGCACTTCACAGTACTGTCCACAAGGTGGCAGCTCCTTTTTTGTGTGTAATTTACACTTCTATAAGTGAAAGCTTAAACACTGAACAACCTCATTGGATCTGCCCAAATAGACTTGACAAAGAAGCAGGCAGTTATGGATACTGTCTATGTTTAATGTCTGGCTTTAGAAATGAAGTGCGCCAACAATATTAAACACACAAAATACTTTAGAAATACATTTATCATATTCTGTATACGATTTTTAAATGTAATGACAGTACTTACAATTAATAACCAAGTACACAGACATATCTTTTTCTAATTTTATATATATTTCATAATTTGTACTTTTGCCTGTATCCTCATAATTTCATAATACAAGATGACGTGAAGATCTTTTTACGATACTGAGATCTCTATCCTGCGGGAACGGCATGCCTCCTCTGAAGGCCCTGCACTTGCTTATGTGAAGCTTAGACTAATGAAACTATTTACAGAAGCGCACACATCTGTGTTTCCTCTCCATTTCTGTAAAGACAGCCAGTAGAGATAAGACAGGCATGCTTGTGAGACACTAAAAAATGCAAAAACAAATCACAGGATGGAAAATAAAGAAAACAAAATGTTCACTTCATGATAAGGCTATTACAAGGGGGTTCATTGTTAATAAAGTATAAAGTTTACATCTATAACTTGACACAGATTCAAATAAATCTTAAGTAATTTTCTCTGTATATTTTGAAATGTTCTAAATCCACCACATGCCCAGAAACCCCACCCTAAATACATCTCGTCATCTCATCATGCCCCTTTCACTTGATGACTTTATAAGACAACAGGCTTGATGTGATCGGTTTTGTGCAGAAGCGTCGACACGACTGACCGTTGCGGGGTCACATCTGATCCTCTGGACCGCTCGTACCTGTGGTAGATCGCGCTGACTTTCCTCCTGAAGTACTGCCCCGTGCAGACGTACAGCAGCGGATTAAGACTGCTGTTCAGGAACGCAAAGTACGTCGCAAACTGGTTCCCGATTGCTGTGACCTCCTGCCACTCCGTGACCTGTAAGACCTGGAAGTCGCACAGCACGTCGAGGAAGGTGAACAGATGGAACGGACCCCAGCAAACAAAGAAGAAGAGAATGACGGCGTACACCAGTGCTGTGGCCTTCCTGTCGCCTCGGTCGGAGCTGCACGTGTTGTTCCTCCTCTGGTTCAGGGCTCTCGCAGCATTGATACTACAGAAAGAGATGGCTAGGAAAGGCAAGGCGAATCCCACCAGGTTGAGCAGGATGTGGTGGGCCACTTTCCAAGAGTCGTGCGGGTAATCGAGGATGCAGGACATGACCTGATACTCGGAGTCGTACTGCAGTTTCCTGTGGGGTAGCACCGGGGTGCAAACGGCCACGCCGAGGAGCCACGAAACTGCACAGACCGCCTTGGCATAGCGCCTCCTCCGAAGCCACCTGGCCTTCATGGTCTGCACCAGGGCCAGGTAGCGATCCACACTGATCATGACCAGCAGGAAGACGCTGGTGTACATGTTGATGGTGATGGAGAGGCTGACGGCGATGCACAGGAATTCCCCGAACGGCCAGTCGTAGTCGTTGAGGATGTTGATGCCCCAGAAGGGCAGCAGGGACAGCATCACAAGGTCGGCTAGGGCGAGGTTGCCCAGGTAGATTTCTGGAACGCTCCATTTGGCCCTATGAAGCAGGAACACGGTGAGGACAAAGGCATTTCCCAGAATTCCCACCACACTGAGGGTGAAGATGTACGGTGGAATGATGGCATAGACCAGATCCCAGGCAGCTTCATTCTCTGCCATGGGGGGGAATGTGGGAATGCTGATGTTTGGGGTCTGGTACATATCCATACTCACTTACAGTAATGGCTCTGCTATCTAGAAAAGGCAAAACAAAACACTGCTGTCAGTAACCATCTGGCTAAACGTTGTGTTTACACTAATGTCATGGACACATCTTATCTGTCATTCTTTCTCATTTCTCGGGGCTAAGAGAAGTATTAATAAATGTGTTTTGTCTATTTCAGTGTGAAGTCAAATTCAAGATGGCCTACATATCTAAAAATCTGTTACATCCTGAATGCAGTCAATTCTGAAGAAGACTAATGGGTTTCATAGGGTATTTTACTATGAATCATCACAGTATAAACAAGGTCTTAGCACATCTCACTTATGTCTCAACCAAACCTGGCCCACTCTGAAGTTACAATACACAATACAATCAGCTCAGAGTGCACAGCATTTTGAAAAGTTTCCATAAAAAACACCTTGAACCTACTGAATTACTGCTTGAGCACACCACGACAAATCGCGTTGCCTTCAACACACACTTTCCCTAAGCTAAAAACATCCATTATACCTTTTCACAGCTTTATCAGCCTTGTAGCTCACAAAATAGAATGCATCATATAATTGAACTGAGACATACCTGGAGATCAGATTTCTTTAGATATATGTTTAGACAACGGTTTGGTTGAAAATGAAGAGCCTCTCCTTCAAGCTCATTCCTCCAGATCAGACCGATTCTTACACAACGGAGTGCAAGTGTATACAGTGAGGCATTCCTCTCCGAGCCTGGGTTGGGGTGACTCAACTTGTATATACAGTTCAAACTTATCCTCTTCTTCGCTCAATATGAGGATGTGTTTCAACACTTGTACAAGGCTTTATCCTCTCAAGATATTTAATTACTCTTTTAGTAATTAAAAGCAGCTTGTCGTTTTTTTCATTCAGTTTTTTTAGCTTTTCTTTCACTAACCACTTCTCTTTTTTATCCTCTGTTTCCTGGGCCCGTGGGGAGGGCCACCCCCTCTCAGATTTCAGCATTCCATCACACCATCCATTACTCAATACAGAAAAAAGGCAAATCAACAACAACAAGAACATGAAACTAGGATTAACCCCTCCCAACGTTAGCCACTTCCTCTCACATAAAACAGAAAGCATGACACCACCCTTTCCTGGAAACCAAAGCCAAACCAAAATACTTATTTATCACCTACCACCCACCTAGCCATATCCTGCACTTCCTCCCGAAGTCTCACCAAGCAGTAACATAGCACCACATCAACGATGACCTCTTTACCTAACTTGCACAGGTGCCCCTATCCCTTCCCTCTTAGATATACTGAAGGGTAAGTGGGATGACTGATGGTGTCATCAGTAGAGAGGGTAACAGAGTGTGTAGAAGGCATGTTGGTCATTAATGGGTGAAAGAGAGATAGTGGACACAGAAGGGCTGTGTGGGTGTAGTCATGTTGTGGGTGTAGTCAAAATTATTTACACACACAAGACATGTCAGCTTTGCATGTATCTCTCAAAAATGTGGAGGATGCCTTTTCACAGGTTTTAAACAGAGAGCATTGTTTTATTCAGATTAGGGAACTTTTTTTGTCCCACAGAAACAAGGACATTCCAGTAAGACAAAGTAACAAAATTGCAAAGATATATGATTAAGCAATGAAGCTCAATAATGTACCATATACCAGGAGTGTACTGCTGCTTTTAACACAGTTAAAAACAGCACCCCACACTTTGCTCAAACACAATTTTAATACCGGTAGTTAACTTTCCTTTTCCAGTAATTCCTTAGTTAACTTTCCTTTTCCAGTAATTCCTCAGCTAAAATGAAGGTTGTTACTTTAATTTCATAACTTGGCCAACTGGTGCTCCTCTTTGGAATGTAATGAGCTCTGCCATGATTTACCACGGCTTCTGTCAGTTGTGTATAGCTTATAATTCAAGATAGCACTCCATAAGCCACTAGGTAGTAGCTTCGTTTTGTAAGGCACTATAATTCATTCCGTGTGGTGTATTCCCATTCGGTAGCATTAGGGAACATGGTGTTTGTCCGAGGAGAGGGTCAAAAGAACGGTTACCTCCCCCACTGTGGTGAATCCTAGCATGGCGCTAAATTGAAGCGGGGGCAACAGGGTACCACTCAGTGAGGGCACCTCCGGCATGGTGCCAAACGGGTAACACGCTCTGTTTGAGTGAAGGTCAGATAGCGGGGTTAGATCTAATTGGCCGTAGGGGTCAACCAAACAAAAGATAGATGGGTGTGTCCAAATTACTTTAAAAAAGATGAACGCGCCATTCATACAGGGAAATCATCCATGGAGCATCTTCTGTTGAAAGCTTAGAGCCTTTCAATAAATAAGCCGATACGCATCCTCTGATTACGAAACCTCGAATAAGTTGCTCTTTTCTCTGCAACAAATCAAATCTGAATAAACTTCTTGTAAGGTAACAATGCTATTATTCACTATACCAACTTGGGCATTAATCGTAAGGGAGCACGGACCCTTAATGACCTATTGACATGGATCCGTAGCAATATTGCCAGTCGTATCGCCATGGTAGTCTGTAGCAGTAGTCTCTTCATTGTTTTATTTCGACATTCAAGTTTATTTGTCACCTGATGAATCTGTTGTTAGCCTATTTTCATGTACAGTAGATGCAGTGACACAGGACACCGTGCAGTAGATACTAAATACAGTATGCAGAGTGTATAGTAAGTATAAGTATAAAGCCTCTAAAGAATCTTTCAGGTTTGTGACATTGAAGCTAGGCCTACACAAGGTTGATCTCTTTTCAGCTATAATCTCAGTTGTAGGACTCATTACAGTCACCCTTAAATGCTTTGACAAAAGAGTAGTATTGGATTTAGAGTAGGAGCACCAAACGCACCATGATGGCATCAGAGTATCTACAACTTACAAACTTACATATTTTCATGGGAAATACCACCAAACCACAAATTGGAAATATAATTACTAGGTCTATTGGTCAACAGTCATTAAACAAGTTTAAAGAGTTTTAGAATGGATTTTTCTTCACATTTTTTAAGTAGCTGATGATATATATATGATATAACAGTAACATCTATATGAAGAGCAAAGACTACACACTGCTACGTTCAGTGCTTTTATACCTCGTGGAATTGTCAACAAAAATGGCCTGTTTCTTATCACAGCTCATGACTGTGTGTAATATGGCGCTAGCTCTGTGCCTGAAGTGTTTACCAACAATCACATAGAGGAAGGGGTTAATGGCGCTGTTGCTGTAGCCGAGATATGTGGCCAGCTGGGTCCAAATGTCCAGGCTGTGCTCCAGGAGACACCCAGAGATGACCTGGTAGTAGTGCAAGGTGTCCAAGAATATGACCAGCTGGTACGGCAGCCAGCACAGGACAAACACAGCGAGCACCACCAGCACCAGGGAAGCAGCCTTTCTCTCCGCGTGACCCGTGGCACTACTGCGCACCTGCTTATCGGTGAGGATGGCGACAATGTGATAGCTGCTGAACGCCACTATGGGCACAGGGATGAGGAAGCCCACCAGGTTAGCGGTCACGTTGTAGCGGATCCGCCAGCCGGGGTGCGGGTAGGCCAGGTGGCACGCCTCCACGCCAAACTCGGGGAAGAAGTCCACCGAGCGGAAGAGGAGGCCCGGCAGGCTGAGCATCCCCCCCAGCACCCAGACTCCGGCGCACACGCCCCGGGCCACGGTCGAGCGCCGCCGCCTCCGGTGAGCCAGCGGCCTGGCCAGCGCCACGTAGCGGTCCAGGCTCACCACGGTCAGGAAGAGCACGCTGCACAGGTAGTTCATCCCGACCACCAGGCCCACCAGCTGGCACATGGCCGTGCCGTAGGCCCAGTTGAAGCGGTGTAGGACGGTGCTGATCCAGAAGGGGAGGCAGCACATCATCACCAAGTCAGCCACGGCCAGGTTGCCCAGGTAGACGTCAGCCACCGTGCTGTGCTGCCGCTGCAGACAGAGGACGGCGAGGACGAAAGCGTTGCCGGCGATGCCCAGCACGCAGATGGCGGTCATGTAGGCCGGCTGCATGGCGTAAACCCACTCCCAGGCGTCCGTGTGGTTACAGCCTCCCTCTTCGCCATGGCCGATCCCGAACAGAGCAATCTCAGAGGCGTTCAGTGCCATGTTGTCACTGCTTCAACAGAGAAATTATGTGTTTTAAAAACAACTCTATCTAGATTCCTTTTCTATCTTCAGAAAATCGTTTCCAAATCACCTCACAAAAAAAGGTTTTTGCACTGACTCCTCTGCAAGGACTGTGACTGTGCAACCACAAGGACCGTGGCTTACTTGGTGATTTACTACATGCACGGCTGAACAGGGCCATCAGTTCCACCCTGCTGAGCAGATGGAGCTTACGGGTAGTACGTGAGGTTGCTATCTCACCTGGACTTTTCAGAAATAAAACGGCCTGATGATTTGTAGATAGGCTGAGAGCAACAGATGGCTCATGCACTCTGCAGTCTGCACATTATGTAATGGAGCCTCTCTCTGTCTAATAGGACCACTCTCTCATACTCTGGTGCCAGGAATCAAATATCGATTTAAACCACAACCACCAACCAAATGAAAACAAAAGAAATGGTGACTCCATCACTTGAGAGAGGCTGTATTAAAAATATAAATACATAAGAAAGCAATGCCACATGATTTAATATATTTTTCATATGCCCACACATTGGTAAAAAGAAAAGTCTTTTCCTGTCTGGCGGGAAGCATGACTATGTGGGTATGACTCCAACCACACGTCTCAACGCATGTCTGACTGACAAACCCACAAGAAAAGCCTGGTTGTGTAACTAGTGGAAACTTTGTGACATGTACCAGCAGACTCCAAAAACACCCGAAAATCTTTCCTGAAAAAAAAACAGCAAGCGTGACTCATATTGTCTTAAGATTTAATTTAGCTTCATTCACCACAAAGTATAGAGTTCTAATTTTCTCAAATGGTAACTGGTTTCAAAAGCCCACTTCACTACCACGCTGTCCAAAAATGTGTTTTGCAAGGGTTTAATGTCTTTTTTCTATAAATAATTAACATGGACAGATACCACACATACATAATTGAGTTTTTTTGTCAATGTATCCACTATTGTAAAGAAAATATCAATAGGAAATATACGGAACATCAGTATAAGGATAACACAGAGATATATAAAAGTCACTTAGTAGGTAGCAACTACATATTTAACAAAGATATAAACAGCAACAGCATCAAGATATATATGCACAAATGAATACTGTTGACAACACAAAACACATGAAACAGTGCATCAATACATACAATAGGCCAATCATTCAGTCTTATAAAATACTAGTGAATTGAGGTAAGTTTGGAGTTTTGAAAAGGCAAAGCTGAAAGAGACACTCTTTGTATTAAAGTGTAGGCTGTTCTACTGACAGTGAGGAGCAGACTGGAGCAGCAGTCAAAGGAGGGAACAGGATACCGAGAGCTTCATAATAAAAAAAAAACATGGGACCCATTTTTAGGAAAAGTCCTGACCAATTTTTAGGAAAAGGCCTGAGCTTGGATGCGATACCTTTAACAGAAGTGTTAATTTACATTGCATATCTTATCCAAGGGCCGTATCAGATGGGTGCCAACTTACCGCTTAACTTAAGTGCAATTAACACAGACTTTTTCATGTAAAGTGTAACATTTGCTGTACTATATAATACAGTGCAGTACCTCTTGCAAATGTTCTTAATTGATATAATGATACAATTAAAGTTGAATGTTTGTTATGAAAGGCTACATATAACTTTTGATCATGTCTTCTTAACACTGAAAGGGGAAATCATATGCAGTAAATGGGCTAACGCCTGTTAGCACAGCTGAGTGCAATCTACAACCAACTATTTGTTTTGAAAGTAGCTTTGAAAGTCACTTGATCATTTGGCTACCCGTTCATCAATTAGACGCGAACGTTTTCAGCGTCGAGAGCTGCGACTTGGTAGAGCCTGCCTTCTTCCTGCTCAGGTTGATCTGCTTGGCCAGCTCCCTGACCTTCTTCCTGAAGTTCTTCCCCACGATCACGTAGAGGATGGGGTTGAGCAGGCTGTTGATGAAGGCCAGGTAGGTGAACAGCTGGCTGCAGATGTCCAGGGCGTTTTCCAGGGCGCAGCCGCTCAGCACCCGCAGACGCCACAAGATGTCCACGATGGTGAGCAGGTGCAAGGGGATCCAGCAGAGCAGGAAGGCCAGCAGCACGGCGAGCACGAGCACGGTGGCCTTGCGCTCCGTGTTCTCCGCGTTGAAGCGCTCCATCCGCTGGGTGTGCAGGGCATGGATGATGCGGTAGGTGCAGTAGGAGATGGCCGCCAGGGGCACGGCGAAGCCCAGCAGGATGAGCATGACGTCGCAGGCCAGCTCCACCTCCGGGCTGGGGAAGTCCAGCATGCAGGCGGTCACGTTGTACTGGGCCACGTGCTGCACCTTGCGGAAGTTGAGCACGGGCACGCTGAGGAGGAGCCCCAGGCACCAGACGGCCAGGCAGCTGAGCTTGGCGTAGCGGGGCCGCCGCATGCGGCCGTGAGACATGGCGTGGACCAGGGCCACGTACCGGTCGGCGCTCACCAGCACCAGGAAGTAGATGCTGCTGTACATGTTCATCTTGATGCCGGCGTTGACCAGGCGGCACATGAGGTCGCCAAACTGCCAGTTAAAGCCGTTGGCCACGTTGGCCGCCCAGAAGGGGAGGCAGGAGAGCAGCAGCAGGTCTGCAGCCGCCAGGTTGCTGAGGTAGATCTCGGCCACGGTGCACGGCTTCTTGTGGAAGCAGAAGACAGTCAGGACGAAAACGTTCCCCACGATTCCAAGCACGGAGATGACGACCATGTACACTGGCTGCATGGTGTACAACCAATCCCAGGCTTCTGACTCGGGACAGTGGCTACCGTTACTGGTGCCATTGCTCCACATGTTGAAAGGGTCAGTTAAGGATGAGACTGAGGGGGTTGGTGTTGCGTAACTGGTATCCATTTGAAAGCTGTCAAGACACAGGTGTTTCATTGTAACTGCTTTGGCTCATGAGGAAGAGACAAACAACATGACTTACGTCCATGCAAAGAAGAAATAGAAATATGATTGTGATGATGCTGTTTACAGTGGTAACCAAACACTATAAACGGTACAAGCAAGGGAATTTTCAAGGGACTAAACGTTTCTTGGAAAAAAACAAAACTGAATATTGTGTCTAAATCAGGTCAAACGCATGCATGCGTAAATGCAGATATGCTTATAATATGTCAAATAAATATTTCACAAATTCATGCTGATCTCATCACACCAGAGATAAAGAAACTCTAGACACAAGTACGTGTATTTACATATGAGCTCACAGAGCCACTGTCTGATTGACTGGGTGACTAACCACTTACAAATACACAAGAAAGAGGAGCTGAAAGCAAACAAGTTCAGTGCAACATATGTACATGACATGTAATGCAGTGCACTTTACAAAGTGAGATTTCTGTTTGTTATCTGTTGATTCAGAGACCTGTATGCACTGACCAGCATATGTATATGTCTGTTTATCTCAGTATATCTGATTAAAGTCTTTTTTAAATAAATTGTCAAGACCTTTGTACAAAATCAAACATTCATCACCCACTCAAGGAATGCTGAAAAGCCTTGAGATACATGTAATCTAATTTCATCTGGTATGCATTATATGACTGAAATTGAGAGTAAGGTTGGCAACAGAGCGTGTCAGATCAGTGTTGAACATACCTTGTGGACTGATGAACTGTGGCAAGCAGGGTGCTCTCTCTCCTCTGCGCTGCCTCTGGGCTTGTGGAACCACGCGCTGGAAAGGTTCACTGCTTTTAAGGAGGGAAAACCAGAAATGACATCATCCAGCAGTAAACATCCTCTCCCTCCCACATTCTACATCACCTCCTCTCCTACTTTTCATCCGTACACTAAGTACACTTCTGCACTTATTTCTCTCTCTCTCTCTTTCTCACTCTCTCTCTTTTTCTTTCTCTCACCCACTCTGGCATGTTCTTCCTGAATCTGTCCCTTTAAAAAAGGAACTCCTCTTTTACCTAGCCCTGACCCCAACCACGTGCATGACGGACACTAGAGATGTTCTGATTCATTTCTGTCTGTTTCCGAGAATTGTTGCATCTAAACTTCCCTATTCATTACGTTCCCCTCAAGCAGACAAAAACCTGGATGTGTGCCTATGCAAGGAAAGTAGCTCCAGGATAGGGAAATATACAAGTGTGATGGAGGGTATTCCAGAGTTGACCATTTCCCATTGGTAATGCCAGGGGTACAGGGGTTGGTGCATACGTAGACTGATGAGCTGAGCAGTTTCTTAAGGCACTCTTAGGAACGGGCCTTCTGGACAATTCTAACTGCCCACTTTTGAGCAGAAGACAAGTTAATCAGGTGACTGATGTCACACCTTGGCATAGGAGACAGTGAGAAATGATATGGATGGCAATTCAGTTGTAGGGAACTGGTACCATAGTTTGCTGCAGCATTGTTTAGAAAGGAAACCTAGAAATCTACTGTAAGACACCACACACATGCTCTTTTCGGCATCTGGATTTTATTAGCTCAAAATGAGTTATGGTATTTACCAGACACTTGTCCAAAGCGACTTACAAAAACATTAAAAAAAAAACAAGGAGAAGATTAGGTAAAAAGCATAATGAAAATAATACAACAATATTACGTTTCAATTAAGGATTATTATTATATAAAATGAATACTACTACTACAACTACTACCACCACCACTACTACTAATACTTCTAATAATAATAATTATTATTATAACAATGTTATCATTCATAATCATAGAAATAATAATAATCAAAATAATACCATAATAATAATACAATAAAAGTATGACTCAAAAAGTCGAAGAAAGCATTATTGTACCACAGCAAAGTTTTGGTATAAGAAGAATCAAACAAGTTAGCCTGACAACCACTTTTTATTTACTACAGATAAAACATGCAATGGGCAGAAAGCTTTATACGAGCAAATTTGTTCTTATTTTTGTCCATATCCATGATTTGATTTCTGGGATTCAGTCATGTTTTTCCTTATTTTTTTTCTTCTCTTAGGAAAGAGAAAATTTTACGGGTGTTTGACAGCACTCTTACCATGATGAAAAAAAAACAATCATGTATTCACAATCCACAAATTGTTTGTCCAACACGAACACCATTTATAAATTTGAGGAACATAAAAAACACAGGAATATCATATAATCAAAGTGAGATTATTACATGTTTAAGAGTAATTATGATCATTGAATTATTACATTTGTGGGTAGTTGTGGTCAGAAGTGGGACTGCATGCTGTGGGGCCATTGGGAGCATGCCCAGTGTTGCCCAGTATCACTGTATGAGGGACACCTGAGATAGGTAGAGCCCTGCGTGAGGTGAGGGTAGGTGTGCCAGGAGTATGGACGCCCTCTGGCTGTCATACCAATGAGCCTGGCGTGTCGGCCCCAGGGAGCCATGCTTGAGATGGGTAAGGGGATTACCCCATTTGCTAGTTTTGAGAGCAAGTAGGAATGCCTGATTGTACAGCAGCAGTGATCCTTGTCTTATTCTGGGATGTTTTTGTTTGTTTGTTTGTTTGTATGTTAAATGAGGTATTAGTCTATCTTATTTGTTTTGTGACCTCGCTGGCAGCTTGACAAATGATAATAAAGACTGTTATCACTAATGCCTCATCCCGAAGTCTACCGTATTTATCCACTCAGAACACACTCCTCTACACTCACATTTGTTTTAGTGCTGTAATATGCCAGCAGAACCATCAATGAAAGGCTGTCCTTGTGAGTAGTGAGATAAACTTTATCCATGCAAATAATATGCCAGCAGAACCATCAATGAAAGGCTGTGCTTGTGAGTAGTGAGAGAAACTTTATCCATGCAAATAAGGTTTATCCTGCTGCTGAGCCATTCAGTGGCCAAAAAACTGAAACTCAACAGGTCAATACCAAGCAAAGGACATGTACCTCCACAACAACAGAAAATAAAGGAAATCATAGAAGCATAGATTTGCTAGAGTGGGGATGGATTAACTCACTATTAACATAGGGTATAATGTGCCTAAGGTTGATTGTTTTTATTAATTTAATAATAATAATAATTATTATTTTTATTTTTATTTAATTTTGTATTTGCGTAAGACAGCAGATGTAAACGCACACTGATTTGTATTTTGTTTAGCCATATTTTCATGAATGCGAATAAAATAAGTTGGATGAAAACCCAGCTATTAGCTGCAGAGGTATGCAAGTTAACCTAGCGTGATATTTGTCCATCCATGATAAGTGCTAGTGAAAATGGGAAACACATAAAACTGAAGAGAGCATCAGGCTTTCTACCAGGCCTCCACACTATACTCACACAGTGGAAGCAATGATGATATCTTATCAGACAGCGCAAACACAGGGAAGTATTCAGCAGTTTCCATGTGTCATTCCGGGGAACGGGAGCCACGGTTTGAATAAAGCTTTTTAACATAAAGTGCTGGTCTGGGACTGGCAGGTCCATCACAGTGTAGGCTTACTTGTTTGTACAGCTTTGGCATCCATTTGCTTATCTGAGAAACTTAATTCTTATTTCCAGGTGTGTATCACATGGTCAATATTATATACATCCCAGCATCTCACACCAGGGCATTTCAAGGTACAAAAAGTGTCCCAATTGAGCTTTATGCTACATCAAATGAGAATATTGAATCAAATATTGAATCCCAATACTCTTTGTGCTGTTTTTCAGGAGAAAAATGAGAACTTCACTTTCTTTATAGGCATATACTTTGATGAGATCTAAAAGATCATTTCTGTTTACGGCAGTATATCAACAATATGGCACCGCAAGGAAATTACAACAGGGAGCGATGAGAGGAAAATGGCTTTGTTCCAACACAGGTTGTCAAGCTGGTCTTCAACAAGGCTCAAGCTTTACGCTAATGGCCTCCTCTTCCTCAGAAATGCTGCTCTTTTTGACTGAAGACAGGCATAGTGGAAGGACAGTGGCTACTTCCAGCAGGTCCCAAGAGAGGATTTTACCAAAGGTTAATGGTACTAATGATATCTCGTGTCCCACAATGAGATCTTTCTGGCGCCATCTTATTGGAGCTCATTTGTATCCCCATGTGCCATGTTGGGGTTGGAAATGCTTTCAAGTAGTTTGGGGTTAAAAGGTTTTTGGAAATGTGATGGATTTCATTTGGACAGTTAATATCAGCTTGTCATTGTTTGTGGATGCTGTTCAATCTAGTTCTTTCAGATCTTTGAAAATGTTCATTCTGGTATACTGAGCTGGGAGCTGGGCACCATAGAATGATGCTACAAGGCTTTATTTTTCATTGGCAATTAGCCGAGGGTCAGGTGAGGCAGTTAGCACAATGACAGGAAGGCGCGTTTCCATGTGTCCAAAACCATTCAGTCCACCCTTAACAACTTAGTCATCTGCTGGCCAAAATACAAAAACGCCTTCCCTTGAAGTGTTCCACTTATCCAGTTCACACGCAGGACATTAATGCTTTTTCCACTTCAAATGAGGTTCTTCAGAACAGAGTACACAAAGATGTTTGCCATGTTTGCCATGAAAATAGGATCAATGCATTTGCACTATACAAATGGCCACATTAAAAGAGTCTGTAGAACCCTGACAGGATATGTAGTGCTTTTCAATTAGTTTTGCTAGGATACCTCTGACATTTTTAAAAGGGAAAACAAACACTATTTTGCGACATTATTTTCATGGAATGGATGAGGTTACTTACACTAAGTGATATAACACTGTGTTCCATATGAAGATTATAATCATAATGTGCTGGTTCATGTTTTCCATTCTTTAAATAATCCACATGAAAAACATCTAAAAAGCGGAACAATGAACCGTGCTAAAGTTCCTGCTTTCTGACCAATCTATTTTAAGTCTAACGTCTGGCTCTAAGAATCATATGCAAAGCCTGTCAACTCCTAATGGCGCCATGGAGTACATACCTTTAAAGGAAATTTGGCTACCAGAAAAATGCTCCCTATAGTATAGTATAGAGTAAACTTTGCTTTGTAAACAAAGGTAACATTCTTCAGTGAACTCCTCTCCCCTAAAATCCTAAAATGTAATGTAATGAAAATGAGTTATAATAATAATAATTTCAATTGAAATTTAAAAATGAAAGGCAAATATGAGGCATTATAGTTACTACTCTAAAGTCAGGACTGCATATTTGCCTGCACTGTTCCAACATAACATATTCCATGTCAGTAATAGTTTGAGTTTCATCGTGTCATGTAGCATCTTACACTACATCAATTGAATTGCCTGTTAACCTCTATGTCCTGTTTGGTGGAAAGATAACCTGTTCTGAAAGGGTTAACACAACAGTTATGACATCTACCTTGACAAATAACCTTAGTTTCTTCCCTCTCCCTCTTTCTCTCTGTCTCTGTCTCTGTCTCTCTCTTTCTTTCGTTCTCTCTCCACAAACTCACAGAGACCCACATACAGTACAGTAGCTATAACTATTTCATTGTTTGGGCTCAGCTGCAAGTATTGTCTATATTTGTTTATATCATACAAATTCTCACAGTTTAGAGACAATCTTTGTCTACAAATATCAGCAAATACAACAAATCTTTGGAAAATCTCTATTTTGTCTGGGTTGACCTCCTATCCATACAGACAGCGAGAGAGTGTCTTGTCAACAGAATTCTGCTGAAGACAACCTTTCTGACAAGGCTGAAGACTGCCAGGCAGCAAGCCAACAGCATGGGTGTGGTTAGCCTTGTCTGGACGGAACGGCGACCAGCTCAGACTACCCGTCAAACACACTCATTTGTGGTGTTTTCTGTCTGCTGTTCACCCCCGCACTGCCACCCTGTCCCCAGAGCTGTTTTCCAGGCTCTCGCCATAGAGGTAGACCTCAGTGCCCCCCCTCGACCGCCATAATGAGTGTAAGTTTGGCAACTTATCCCCCAAAACTTGGAGTTTTATTCCCTTCTTACATAACCACAATATTCTTTTAACACACGACTATGCTTAGGCAGAAGGTTTATGTGCAGGGCCATGATTGATGAGGATACTCTTTTTGATCCTCGGTGGTGAAAAACAAATCTCTAAAGACTATTCAGGGCCACAGTGAAGATGCCTTTTTTTGGTGTGAAAACAAACCCATGCGCGTCTTAGTGGCTGTTGAGCATCTGCAAAAGCTCAACCCGAGAGCTCTTGTAGGGGCGTGAGAGAGAATTTAACACTTTGAATTTCTGCGCGTGGCGTCATGAACGAACCACAAATTTTTCCACTAGACCTTAATCCTCACAAATATACAATCCCAGACTCCTGATTGGTCCAACTGACGGGGCTGTTTACAAGAGTCTGACCACTATCAAAGCCACTTGACTTATTTGAACACAAAGTGACCCCATAAGCACTGACGCTGTCCAAAGAAACACATTAGTGCTTCCTTCAGATGCCATCACAACAAAAACAGCTTGAACTGAAACATTAGTGGTGGTGACCAATACATCTTAACAGTCTTGATCAAAACTAAGATAAAAAAAAACAATCCACTTAGCTTGTTCAAATTTTAATGTTAAACAGTGATTATGTCCTTATACTAACCACATCAATCCATCCTCACTGTTCGACTGACATCATTATTGCAACACCCAGTTCACCCCCTCAGTGGCTCTGCCTTGCTCCGGTTTAGTTGCTGAACTAGAAATTCTGAAGAGTAAACTATAACAACCCTTAAGCTATATGTGATGCAAGTGCTTGTGGGTGGACGTAAGAGAAGTTTGTGCTTGTGGTTTGTGACAGGTAGCATAAATGAGGAACAGCAAAGCACACCTGTGGGTTTTTGCTTTCTTTTTTTTGTTAAAAACTCCAGTACAGAGCCACTAAGAATAAGGGGGGAGGTTCTCTGAAAGAAATGATGAAAATGATGACTGGTTCAATAGGGTTTTTGTGGGATGAATTGAATAGTGTTTTGTATTATCTACTCATCTTTCTTAAAAAGAAATGAATAAATAAAAAGAAATAAATGTTGATCTCTCATCAGTTCATGGGATGCGCACATATTTAAATAAAGAAGCTCATACCAGCTGAGTTAAATTGACCGTAGTGCTTAACTGCACAAATGAACTTCAGTGTTCAAAACATTTTCAAATGTCATATTCATGTCAAATAATAGAAGTTTCATACTCATTCATATTAACACATAAAAAAATTGTGTTGACCGTAGACATAACATCTGTCCAAGCTGTGGTTCTCAAGAAACTGTCTGGTAACAACGTTTTCTTAGGCATTTATGTAGTTTTTAAAGTGACAGTTTGCCACTTTTTGAAGCACGTTTTTCTACGCAACAAGTACTGGTATCATATTCCAATTATTTTCATGGCAGATAGCTTAGTCATGTGTAGGACACATACACACGCCTGCTATTCCAATTAGCCGCCTATGCATGCCATTCTGAGGTCTGGGTCAGGCCACCGCACGAAACTGAAAAAAAGGCCTTCACAGCATCACATCTCCAACTTTATTGCCAAGCCTTTTATAAGTGCCAACTGTGCTGGTGTTGATATTTGTAAGGATTTTGTATGTCTTTTCAATAGTTAGATTGCTAGCTTTTGACTAAAACTCCTTACTTTACCTCATTTACTCCTTACCGATTTAATAACGGAAATCTCCATTACCTCACTGTTGTTTCTCTGGGATATTTCTTGTGAAGGAGCGTTAGGCCACTTTTTGCATAGTGCTTGAACATTCTGGATTAAACCCTCAGTAGATATGCTCTTTCTAAAGAGCACTAACTTTACTGCGCACCCCTTTCACCATAAATATTCCTATTTCACACCAAATGCTGTCTCTGAGAATAAATAAGGACAATAATGTATCTGTCTGACGCAGCCTACTCTTTTCCCATTAGGACATATCCGTGTAGGTTACGTTTGTGTCAGTAACAAACTTTCACTGTAGAATAAACAACCTGAGTTTTGAATAAGCCACTCCCAACAGCTGTGAAGAAAACATACACGATGTTTCAAACAGCCACCAAATATTTCTAGACCTTATAAATATTTGTATTCACAAGAATCCAGTAGTCAAGCAATCCAAATTTAGACATACCGCCGATGCGTTTCGATATCGTAAGCAGTGATCCTGATACATATGTCGGCATCTTTCCCAGCCACAAGAAGCATTGCATGTCTTTCAGTGCCCTCTGGTGGTGAGAGTTTTGAAAAACCGTTGCAACGTTGCTGATTCTTCCTCTCATTTGGTTTGCACAAAGTTGAAAAGGTACGTTTTAGATTTATTCCTGTTATAGCAATCAGATTGCACTTTAAAAGTGTATATCAATAAGTTAAGACAATTTAAATGTATTTATAGGCGTACAGCACATTTCAAAACAATAGGAGTTGTCCCAAAATGCTTTCCAGTCAAGCTGAATTAATTTACAATAAGAATAGAGGAAGAGATACAAAAAAATTAAGAAAAACATATAGAACATATAAAACATATTAAATATATAGTGCAGATAAAAGTGAAGGAATAAAAGACCAAATAAAAACAATAAAAAAGAGATAACAGGAAAAGTAGATAGGCCTAGAAAAATAAAACCATAAATATGGATAATAGAACCAATTAAAACCACCAAAACGATAAAAACTTAAAATTTTGAATTTAAACTGATGGAGATAATTTCAAAACACTGTTAATGACTTAAGAATATAATAATCAAGTGCCTTGTATTATTAATTACTTTAGATTAATCATGTACTTATGTAAGCAGGAACATGGCTTTTCTGTGTTTTTTGTGTGTGTGTAACTTAGATTATTAGGTGCCACTTAGTCTGCATATGTACAAGAGCATGTTTAGACCAGAGGTGATAAGAAGGGTCGAACTGTGCTTCTTCCGACCTTGTGCAAAACCGCCATCCTTACAAGACAGGGAGCCTCGGACGTCAGAGATCCACCATGTGGTTATCCCTGCTGAACGCTAAACTTCTGTCCATATAAACCTTTTGCGATGTGTTTAATATTGCTTCACTTTCAGCCTTGTGCTGGGAGTGAGCCCAATTGTTGTTGTTGTTGTTTGTCTAATAAATATACTTATGTGCAGCTCCGGAGTCCTGAGGTAACTAGGGTGAATTTTCACCTATCATAAATCAAAAGGAACTTGACCACAGAGTTGCCTCAGACTGACTAAAAGCACAGATAAAAACAAAAACTCTCCGCCCCTCCCTGCACCCCCTCTCAGCCCCTTGCCCACTCTCATTTTTTCAAAATGATGCAGTGGGTGGGGTTAGGCTCAGAGCTGTGGGTATACTTACACTTTAGAATTAGACCAAGGTAAAACCAGTCACAACATGAGCTAAGAATAGAACATGGACCACTTGACAGGAAGGTCACATGTCTGTACCTTACATCCCTTTTTCTGGTGCACGGAATAGCAGCCCAATATACAATGCCTAGTTTGCTTGTGCAACACTGCGTTTTCTGTTGCAGGCTCACAACAGTCCTCCTCTTCTCTCAGTGACTAATTATAATGATGCATTTTCAATGAGCCAGTGTGTATGTGAGAGAAATGGAAAAGCCCCTGCAGCTACGCAGACTCCATTTCCTGCCCCAGTTTGGCCCAGCATATCATTTACCTAAAGCAGATTTTAATGTAGAGATTGATTAGATCTGACGTCTTTGACTTTTCTTTACCCCGACATCCTTTTAATGATGGTAAGAATGCAGCGTTAGCCATGCACAGCTGTAAGCGGAACTGCACAGTAATGGGTGCAGAGGTGGAATGTTCCCAAAAGTGAATTCCCCCTTTTTTTTTTCAAGGTAATCTACTGTGTTCACTCATTTAGGATGCCATGCCAGGGCATTGTATCATAATTACATCTCTAATTCAACAATGCCAGGGCAGAGAACGATCTAATCTTGCCAACTGATGATGCTCATCTCGTCCACTCTCTCTATCAGATCCTCAGAAAGGAAACCAAGGTCTGTTTTAGACTCGACTGCATCCACCACCTCTGCTGATGGGTTGTGAGGATTTACCAGCCGGAGTCATTATCACCTTACAGGGACAACATTTTGGTCCCCTCCCCCACGGGTGAAACGCGCGGGAGGACAGGCTGATTCCAGGTGTCCGCCACAGTTTGTGTCTCTCTGTCTCTCCACTGACAGACAAGGGACTGTGTGGGCAGACTACGGAGCGGACTGTGAGACCGTCGCCATCCTCACGATAGACTTGAGATGAGCAGAGGAAAAGACTCAGGGTGTGCTAGGCACAAAAATGGCACTATTTGGTATAGAAATGTTGAAAGTTAACTAGCTTATATTTTATGGAAAGAGTAACCAACGTAGAGTTCTGCTGATGCACCAGTCTGATTTTGATGCCAAAGTGACTCTCTGCTGAGTATCTGAGTTGACAGACTTTGACAAGATGTGTCCAAATTGCTTGGCCATCATTAGCATATTCAACACCTCGCTGCTGAGCTGTCACTAGTCATCAGGCAAGAGAGCAGAGGGCTCCAGAGATGCATTCTGGGAGACTCCAGGTTTCTAGGCCATCTCTGGGCTCTAACACGACACAGCAGAGGCTGTGCTGCATCTAGCTTGGTTTTAACCCAGGGACTCCGTGAATATAAACAACCTATTTGTTGCATGCAAACAAAACCTGTGAGAATCCAGAAATACGTTGAGTGGCAGCTGAGGATTTCCTCCTCCAAACACACCTGCAACAGACACTAATTAACCCCAAATTAGCATAAGTTACCATGTGATGAGTTGGCCCAGTGGTCCTCCCTCTGCCACCGGGGTGTGTTGAAGATGGTGGCCCACTGAAGGCTCCCAGTCCCCAGGGAGCTAGGAATCCTTCTAGAGGTACGACACAGCAGTGCTACTGAGGCCTGGAGAGTTAGGGCTAAGCCAGGAATAATGATGAGCAGGGGAAAACTCAAGCCAGTACATAAAAAGGCACTTTCACGGTGGCACAGTGAGAGTAGTGTCTGTGAGGGCCACGCTCAACCATGTGGGAAGATTCATTTGAAGGAGGTGGTAGCTAGATATACACAGCATGATAAAGGATCAATACATGATATTTATGTAAATCATATGTACCAAAACCTTTTATAGAAGTTTTCTACATTTAATTTCTACATTTTCTATATTCATTTCTCCTCTTTTGGTATGTTTAAATTCGTGCAAGAGTTTGAAGATATTGACATACCACATGTCTTTCACTGTTGCTGTGGGATGAGGAACACTAATGTAATTCAGTCATAACATTTGCCTATGTCATATGTAAATTTGGGGACAATTAGTCATCTCAAATCGTTTGATAGATTGCATGGCTCTGAAAAAAGCTAAGAAATGAAATTACAAATGATGCAGGGTGCCCGATGGGTGTAGGTATTGCATGGCATCATCATAAACCCCAAGGGCATTATTACCAGTGTTCCATGTGCATATATATGAGCACATTATGACTGTATGAGTGCAGTGTGTGAATAAAGAGGAAATAACCATCAGGATTATGTGGGGATATGACCATATAACATCTCGCTTTAATGTGTGTGCAATGGAAAGAAAGGGTAACGAATGTTCATGCCCACCTTTTCCCATGCAAAACCCATTAATAGCTCAAGCGATAATAACATTGTGAAATGAAAAATAACCAGTCACACAATAACGAGTGTAGTGTTAACCACCAGGAGGTACAATGAGTGAGCAGCCCCTCCAGTGTGGTCCTGTAATCAAAGGGAGATAATCTGCTTGTGATGACATAAAATGGCCGTCCTTGCTTATGACCTACAGTCTTTGGTATAATGTGCACCATCAACAAGCCATCACAGCCTCCCGCTCTCTCAGACCCACAAGACAGCAGGGAAAGAAAATGGCAGAGCAAGAAGTAAAACCATTCAAATGCACAAGTGTACCTAATATCACTTTGTGTTGCCTTGCACGTGTTTCTGTTCCTCTTTCAATAATGTGAGCTAATGACTGTTTTAATTGTTTGTAACAATTTAATTATGGTACTCTGGGACAGCAAGCAATTTAACTTACCTGTAGGTGGACATCTAGAATAATAAATCATTCTCTAACATCGAGATATGTTCCACAATCATTCTAGACAGCTAACATAAAACTATCTCTTAAAAAGCCAAACCTTGACCCCGATAACATGGCGAATTACAGACCTATATCAAACCTCCCTTTCCTGTCAAAAATACTTATAAAACAGTTTCAAAGCAACCTCTACACAGAAACAATATCCCTGAAGTCTTCCAGTCAGGCTTCAGAGCCCACCACAGCACTGAGTCAAGGTCAAGGTTGTTAGTGACCTACTTATTGCATCTGATCATGAATCAATACTAGTCCTTCTGGATATTCACCATCATATGCTACTAGTGAGACTTGAGTACCATGTAGGCATCAAAGGTCATGCACTTGCCTGGCTTAGGTCTTACCTTAGGTCATCAGTACATGTCCATAATGAATCATCTAGTCATACAAAGGTAAATTGTGGTCTCCCAAAACTACCTTTAGGCTCTGTTATAAGGAAATATGGCATCAATTTTCATTCCTATGCTGATGATACTTAACTATACCTGTCCATGAAGCCAGATGAAAGCCTCCCTTAAAGATGTTAAAGTTTGGATGACTTCTTGCCTCTGAACTCAAAACTGATGTTATGGGCATAGGCCCTAAACATTTGAGAGGCACACTATCTATCCACCAATTTACACTTGATGGCCTCTCACTGACATCCGGCCCAAGTGTTAAGGATCTTGGTGGTAATCCGCGATCAGGACCTTTCTCTCAACACTCAACATAAAACAGATCCTTCTTTCACTGGCATAATATTCCCAAAGTAAGAAAAACGTCCTATCCTTCCCTGTTGCAGAAAAGTGCATTTGTCACTTCAACGCTTGACTACTGCAATGCGCTACTAACCCAGTTAATACAAAAAGCAGCTGCTCGTACATCTAATTAGAACTCAAAAAATACAAATACTTTTCTCCTGGACTCGCTTTTCTTCACTGGCTCCCTGTCAAAAATAGAATCGACTTCAAAACACTCTTCCTAACATACATAGCCCTGGACTACCTCTGGGATTTACTAATCCCGTACTGCCCATTAAGATCTATTTGATCTCAAAATGCAGGCCTTCTTGTAATTCCAAGAGCGTCAGATATTGCTGTAGGAGGTAGAGCCTTTTGTTATCGAGCCCCTCTCCTCTGGAATAATCTTCCTTCCTCTTTACGAGAAGCCGACACCCTCTCTACTTTTTCTGTCTAGACTGAAAACTTGGTGAGAACAGAGGACAGAGGGTGATTGCAGGAAGGATGCTATCTGGGGGGAAGGGGTTCAGATGTTCAGATGAACGGTTCAGGTCTCAGTGAGACAGACAGAGTACACATCCAGGGGTTTGAGTTACAGATACTAAATAATGCTACACTTAGTTCATGTCTCATACAACAGTAGAATAGCAATATTCGGTTCTATCAGTCCCCCATATGAGCATTTCTATGCTCACACAAGAACCACCACGCAACAACCAATCAGAACAGGAAAACATCAATATGCGGTTCCATCATTACTCTCTCATAGTTAGAATTGGTGTGCAGAGGTCCACACTTATTGCAGAGCCTCTGGTGGAAAGGGCTGCCTTTGCGGTTGCCTCTCTATGACCTGCCTGCCAGTCACAGCTGGCTTACTCAGCTCCAGACCATCCACAGCTGGCTTACTCAGATCCAGACCATTCTCATGGGGGTGTTGGATCAGAGTGCACCATCCCTTAGTTCCGCTGCCACAGGCCTAGACTGCCAAGGACCTCTCATGTATCATGCCGTACAACTTCTCCTTCCTCAGTCTGTCTACTGTAATACGTCGTTTTGAAATTGTGTAAGTTATCTCTCTTCTCTCTCCCTAAAGGAGGACCTTTTAATTCCATTCTCTCATTATGTCTTCTCACTCCTCTCTCAGTTCAGACTGTGGGGTGTTGCTGTCTCTCTCTCCCTCTCTCAGTTCAGACTCTCCACTGTGAGGTGTTGCTGTCCCCTGCTTCCAGCTGCCCATCCCCACCTAACAACCGCAGCCAGAGTTCTACTACTCATTGCCTACAATTCAGACTGCGAACCTAACAACCCATTTCTCTGCAAATATGATCACTATCATCTCCTTATTGTATTAATAGGAATCCCATGAGTACACGACTCTCAATTTGTTATGACCATTATAATTGCATGCTGGCATTATAAACACACTGTATACCCATAAAGATGTTCTACAACCAGTACTTTGAATGCTAACTCTCCATTTTTTACACACTTGTAGTTGTCGTGTATATATCATGTATTCTTGAATGTATATATGCAGTATGTATGCTAATCCTGATTAGCGTGTATGAATGTATCTGCTTGCTCTGATCCTCTCTTCTCTTCTGCTGCCCACCTCTTCCTCCTCTGCTCAAGGTTTCTTCCTGGTAAAGGGGAGTTTTTCCTTGCCACCGCTGCCTTAGTGTTTGCTCTTGGGGGTTGAGGCTCTGGGCTCTGTAAAGTGCTTTGAGACTATTTAAATGGTTATTGATGCTATGTAAATATAATGGAATTGAACTGAAATAAAAAAGATGACCCTTATTATTGGTAGCATGAAGTTAGGTGTCTTTTGTAGTCTTAGTTACTGTTATGTCAAGAAATACAAACTACTGTTCGAACATCTTATTATAGGACAGTTTGCACACACTACATCTGAGGACATTGCAATCATCAACGATTTTGTAATAGTAAGTATAGTCTCTCATTACAAAAAGTTTATTCTTGTATGTGTGTGTGTGTCATAATATAGTACAAAGACAGGCATTAGACTCTTTTTCAAATGGAAAATAAAAACAGGTCTTTCAGAGACCCTGTTTGAGTGCATAACTGAATCATCCAATACTATCTACAGTATCTGGCACCAGTGACACACGTTTAGTATGCTCTGTTAACCCTGCTGTTTATTATAGCCTGCTTTTAAAAATTAACAATAATATAATTAACTAAATAATTTTCCATGACGAACATTTTAGCCAGTTGTTTAAAGTGAGAATCACAGTAAATGATGAAAATATTGTAAGGTAGATGCTTTGCCTGTATTACTACTGGTACTACAAATGGTGAAAACACATCTGGTGATTTGTCCATGTAATGCAACAATCTGTAGCAACCTCTAATAATCAGCATCCTTCAGCTAATGGTGACGCTTCAAGTCCATAATTGTGTCACCATTACTGTAATAATTACAGGTGATCTGTGAATGCAGGAATGGTTCCAGTAGCCATCTGTGAAAAAGGATAGGCATGTTTCAAACATTATTTAACATTGTAACGAGAGAAGACCAAGTGTGCAATACATGACTTAATCTAGAGAGGTGTGTTCCACATTTCCCATCTGTTTTGGAGTCCAACTGTTTTCTCAACTGACGAAAATATGGCTGGGTACTCATATTGGTCTAGATCCAAATAAAACCCACTCGTCCACAGTGAGCTCTGTTTCAGAAGAAATATCATTAAGGTGCTATATTAGGTAGGATTCATCACTATGACAACAGCTGCCAGAGAATTGATTCTCATGATCAAAGTCAATCCAGTCAATAGAGAAGGAATGTTTCTACATCATAATATAAATCATAAATAAATAATAGTCGATTACTTTTTTGCATACAGTGATCATTTGAAGGAAAAACGACTGCAGTTTTCTACTGTGGTAGTCCCAGGTCCATTCAGTGCTGCTAGTTTAATAAGCTGTGACAGCGGAACATCAGGAGAGCATTATAGCCCATGCTTTGGTATGGCCAATGAAGCTGGAGTTCCGTGATGGTCTTAATATGGCTGATAAAGGAATAGTGGCAGAGGCTTAATGCACTCCATGGAGTTGGAGCAGTGGGTCTCATGCAAAAAGCCACCACAGTGACAGCAAACCCTGTTGTTTCAAGTCACCTTCCTCTGGCCGTCAAATTTACAAGTTATTTATAATGTAATAAGTTTGCCAAGTGCAGAGCAATGCAACAGTAATGACCGGATTCGCTTGGAACATTTCAAGATTCATGGTCCCTTCATCCAAATAATTAAGCTGCACTTTCCTTAATTGCCTCTCATCTATCTGGGGGGCGATTAAGCAGGTCCAATTCACTAACTACATCATAATCCTCTTTAAACCCAACACTCGGCTCTAGTGAAAGTGTGCACACACGATTTGATGAGGGGGGGGGGGGGGGAGTCCTTCCAGCTAGAACTCTCTACAGGAGTCAGATGGTTATTAGGATCACAGTGTCTCCATAGATCCAAGACAAGTTAGGGCACTGAACTGCTGGGGAGCTTGGTGGTTCTGTAAAGTTTCATAGCACTTTCCCCATGACTCATGTGTTTTTCAGGGTGGGGTTTCTTGGATTCAGAAGGTGAAGGCGTAGACGACTCCGACCACGACGATGTTGCCGATGGTGGCCACGATGGCGATCCAGAGCCAGATGGTGTCGCTGGACATCTGCTCCTGGTCGTCGGGTGGGGCCTGGGCGGAGGAGGCGGAGGCTGTCGCCACGTGAACGCTGGCCGAGGAGTTGAAGAGGGAGCGCTCGGTGCTGTAGTCGTCGTTGGGCGAGGAGTCCATGAAGGCACCCGTCATCACAGGGATCTGAGAGCGAGAGAGGGAGAGAGAGAGAGAGAGAAAGAAATGGGGAGGGTGAGATATGTTGCTTATGTTTGATCTGTGATACGATCTATGTCATAAAAAATACATGACTGTACAGTGGTGGTGTGGGTGTACAGTATATGCTTCATGCTATACCGTGTTTAACGAGATCTAGCCCATATTTCCCTATGGACAGACCCAATCATGAAAAACCCACAGATGTAGATTACGGTCTTTGAGCTAAGTGTTCAATGCTGTATCAAATGTACGGTGGTACGGTACAGTACTGTACCTTAACAGAGGATTTTCTACTTTGCAATGAATGAACAGTATTTATGCAATACATGAAACAGAGAGGACATCTTCTGTGCCATTATTTTGCGACACAACCAACACGCTTTCCACCACAGGCACAAATTCCAACAAGGACAATGGCAGGCACAAGAACCTGTGCTTAATTAAGGCCTAAATAAATATTTGAAGCTGCGGTAAGGTAAAGTGATTTATTGCCCAAGACAATTAGAGCTGGGAGGAGACTGGAGGGCTGAGCAGTGGAGCGTGCGCTCATAGCTACTGTACATCCTGTATGAGCAGGCTGAGTGCAGGCTACGCCACTCACTCGCACACTAGAAAACACAACCACCCCCTCCTCCTCCTCCTCCTCCTCCACCCCCTTCTCCTCCTCCACCACCTACTCCTCTCGCAAACACTGCTGAAAACAATGCTAAAAATACCTTGGGGCAAGATGAGAGATACACACATGCTCTCTCTCTCTCTGTCTCACTCTCTCTCAGGCAAACTTTGCTTTCACAAGCTGATTATGAACAGAGACAAATATGCAGACATATCTTATTGTCCATCTCTGTCTATTTCTGTCTTTGTCACTGTCACACACATATGTAAACATGGGATCTTACTCATAAACACACGCAATACATGCACATTAACACACCCTCTCACACATACATATAAATATGTATGCGTATGAGATGGTGGTTTGGAGGCATTTCCTTAACCGAATACATAACTGAAGAGAAACTTTACATTTTTAGATTAGATATTGAACAATGTAATTATAAGGGAATTCTGGGAAATAACAGCAAAATATGGGGAGAACTGGGGAACAAATATGAGTGGCTATTCTGGGGTGCTATCTCTATAATGGAGCTGGATTGGTTGAGGTAGCTGATGCATTTCACAGCTGTAAATGCAGAGCAACAGAGAATGGAATATTGTTACATGAATAACCATTATATAGATATAGATCTACAGTAGTGTGAACAAGGTTTTTCACGGACTTAAGATCAACCCGGTGTCAGATATGAGAAATTACAGACTTACCTTACATGTATGTGGTGGTCTCTTTGCCAGAAGTATGTGTAGTTGTACTGCAACTATAATGACACCATGACAGTGGAGCTCTTCATTGCTCAAGTTGATGGTCATATGACCAGTAGTTAGCATCTGTGTGCAGTCAGGTCTTTTAACATGTTGGCCATTACAAAAAATGAACCCTAATTAAAATGGATTGGTCAGGCAATCAATACTATGGATTTGTATACTGTGGAGAATATGGATTTGTTAACATGTAGTCAAATAAATATGAAAAGTTTGCATATGTTTTATGTGGGAGTCCTTGCTCATAATACAGAACAAATTGTCTGTAAGGCCTGAATCGTGAGCCTTGTTGCATTGCGTGATTCTCTGGGGTACAACATAGTGTATATTTGAATTATATTCCAGAACTATGAAATATGAATCAGATACAGATTCATTGGCATTCATTGTATTCCCAGTGGTGAATGCATTTGAATCTGCTCAAAGAGGACTAGGATCATACGTTTCTACAGAATGCATGTGAGAATGAATGTATAATGATTAAACCAAAGTTTCAGTCTAAGCTTTGACATTTTTCTTCATTCTCGTTGCATCATGAATTTCATTCTGTATATGCACTAACTTGTGTCAGCACTTCGTGGCGTTCCCATAATCATAATCGGAGCGTTGCTTTTCCTCAGCTAGTCACCTACCAACACAAAATTATTCTATTGTGTTGCATTGTGTCTTGATCGTCCCAGGGGCCTACGTGTTGAACTAGGCATCGAATGTGTTACATGTACATCCCCTACCATTCATTTCAATGGGAAATGAAAGCACACTGTGGTATGCCTAGAAACATTCAACAAATCATACACTGAAATAATATGCAATCAGATAAAGGGAACTAAAAGCAAGTCTCTTCAGGAACATGAAAAGGCATTGAGTATTGCACTGTGGTTGGATTTGGCCCCTTTTACATTCATTTATGGCCTCATCATTATTGCCCCAGGACAACTTCAACATCTGTGAGAAAGAGAGAGCCAGCCGAGAGAGATCTAAACAAAGTTCTTATATTAGTTGGAACACCCAAACTGGAGGGGTGATCAGCATGCAACCCCAGGTTCTGCCAGCATGCAACCCCGGCCTCATCGATTTTTCCCCTGGTCGAGGCGAGAGTGTTTTGCCGCGCGCTGCGCCATTCGATAGAACACGTAAAGAGGTGGGCTTCCTCAGCACGTGCCCGATGATCACTCAATAATCTCCTTGCAGCAGGGGAGTATCTCAATATAGATGACAACCATGTCTTCCTCATAACAGAAAGGGGGGGGGGGGGAATAAGGCAGTTGCAGTTCTTTATTTTTCATTTTATAAAGACTACTTTTCGTTTGTATCACTTTGATTATATTTACTGCCATAATTGCAAACTGACAGTGGAAAGCGGAGCAGCAGAAGAGAGCACATTCTGCCGATGAAATCCCTGTAAGTGACAAAGTGTTGTATGTGAGTCATTGAGTTATGTGAGGAGGAGAGGGCTTGCACAACAAAACAATGAAATATTGACAGTGCCGACAATTAGAGATGATTCCCCATTCTACCCAGATGAGCGAAGGGCCCTGGCCTTCTCATGGAGCGGAGCACTCTCTTGATTTATTATGTGTGGTTGTGTGGGCTTGGCAGTGACGATAAAAACACGATTTGCCTTTAATCTTGCTCGCTCATGACGTCTGTGTAGCTGTATATTTTAAATTCAATAGGAGTACTACTCTACTGTACTCCCCTCTACCAAAAAAAAAAAACACTGTTCGAGGGCAAACCCACGGCAAGCGTGGCACTCTTGACTAACTTTAAAGAAATGGGTGTGAGGCTGAGGAAAGCCAGTGGGGAATTAAAGAGCTTTAAGCTTCCCCAAAGATTCGGAGGGCCAAGTTTAATCTCCAAGGAAACGCCTGTGTTGCTTTCACGTCGAGGACTAACAGAGGGGCTTAAGCTGCCAGGGAAAAAATGTCTGTTCACTGAAGAACTTCAGAGCTTTACATATCTCAGCAAGCTATTTTTAAAAGAAGCGTGTTTTTCCGCCAGGTGGGTAGTCATTGTGAAGTGCTTTGTCCTCATTAGTGCCATTATCACCACTGCCAGCTCAGAGTATCTAGAGCTGGCCATTTCAGGGACTCTGAGGGACTTTTATTGATCCCTGTAGTCTGAGAACTGTAAATAAATAATAAGTCTCCTTAATTGTTACAAATAGTCAGAGTCCATAACTCTGAATCTCAAACACAATCTATTTGAGAAGGCTCTGCATATCATATCAGGTTTGGGTCCACAGAACTCGAAAACTGTTGTTGTGTTGTACAGCGTGTCACTGCATTTGGTGGATCTCATGAAATTCTGAAGGCAGCCTGCCTGCCAGAATGTTTTTGGGAGGGATTACATTGCTCGATAATATGCTTGAAGACAATGTCACATTATCCACTTAAAAATGTCAAATCATAGTAAACAGTATACAGAAGACATAACTAGACAGGCATGAACGTGAAATAAATAACATATTTTCCATTCAAAGAAAAGTGTGCTATCTTGAATGATTACATTTCTGGCAACAATAGACTACAAAAAGGTAGTTGTATATCTTATTCTGAGTGAGCATTTAGGGAACTATAATTTGTGGATGTGGTGGCTATACATTGATAGGGTGTGAAGCAGTACCTGTGAGTTAGGTTCTGCAATTTTGCAACTTGTCTAGTGAATATGAGGACAAGTGGGACTTAACACTATAACAGATATATTCTTTTGCTTAATTTGAGTATTTTGAGTACCTTCCACGTGGATCGGTGAAGTCTAACTATGAGATATCACAGACTAAAAGTTAGTAAAAAAAGAAGAAGAAAACAAACTTTGTGCACTACATATATGCCCACCTGCGCGCAGCAGTGGTCATGATGAGACTAGTCAGTATACATCTGGTTCTATCCTACATCCATTGCAATATCCAATAGATATACTGTAGATATATACTATAGATATCCAATAAATATACTACAGATATCAAATAGATATACTGTGTAGATACAGTATATACTATAGATATCCAATACATAAGACTCTGCTGTGCATTTCTGCATTTCAGTGAGGGCTGTTCATAGGTTTTGCTGTTTATCAATGATTCAACTGAGTGACGAGTGAAGGCCTGTCTTTTCCCTAAAGTGAGATGACTTTCAAACACATCTTTTCTCAGTAACTCCTCATAAATTATTTAAACAGACATGTGTTTTAATTTTATCCCACGGGAGTATGTGAGCGTCACCTATTTGTATCAGTATAGTTTACTGCCAAAGAAATTCCCTGTGTATGATCCACAAATAATGCCTGCAATAATGAAGACATTAACAAAATGTTATATGTGTTTAATGGTACCTCAACATTTTTTATGTGGACCAGTGTAACTTTCACCATGGAAAATGAGCAATTCCCTAAATTCATTAGTAAAATAAAATTATACATGACCGGGAATGATTAGTTTAGGTAGGCACCACATACTGTTATAAAACATATTCTGATCTTCTCTTCTTGTAGACACTGTAGCTTTAAAAGTGCATGCGACATATTCA